>NW_006433949.1:5719456-5756475 GCF_000325575.1 Pteropus alecto | reverse complement strand
AAGAGTGGGGGCCGCTCCATCTCAACCATAGATTGAGAGTTGGGGAGGAGTGCATCCCTTCAAATCAGAGTGCAAGTACCAAAGTCATAAATGCTTGCTGAGAAGGTGGGCACATACTATAGCTGTCTGCTTTTGTGGGCAGCACTCAGAAAAGAATGAGCAGTGTCAAGAAAAAAGGGAGTCAGTTGCCGGGGGCATAGAGGCGGGCTGGACCTCTCTCCAGTGCCAGCCTTGGTGCACACTGACTATGTCTGTGTTTGACAGTCTTCCATGAACGCCATGGGCTCCCTCTCCATCCTGTCGCCGGACAGGGTTCTCCCACAGCTCATCAGCACCATCAGCGCCTCCGTGCAGAACCCTGCGCTGCGTCAGGTGACACGGGAGGAGTTTGCCATCATGCAGACCCCTGCTGGGGAGCTGTATGACAAATCCATCATCCAGAGGTGAGAGATCACTTATGAGCTCAATTGCCTTTCCTTCCCAAGCCTTAGCTTTCTTGTCTGTAAGATTAAGACAAAACTTCCTTTGTAGGGTTGTTGTGACGAATGAATGAAACCATCTACCCAGTCATTGGACAATTGCCTGCTCTATTTTAGGCTCATGCTTAGGCCTGGGATGCAAGAGTATGTCCAGTATCTGGCACTTTTCTGGTGCATACTACTTAAACGCTAGCTGGAATTTCATGGTTGGTGGGAGGCAGAAGGGACTGGTAGCTGTTTTGAAGCTGGCTGATCCCCTGTTCTGGTGTTTCAGTGCCCAGCAGGACAGCATAAAAAAGGCCAACATGAAGCGAGAGAACAAAGCTTATTCCTTTAAGGAGCAGATCATCGAGCTGGAGCTGAAGGAGGTGAGTACACGGAGGCATTGCACATAGATTGCCTGCTGAGCTCGCTGGCCTCAGACTGGTGGCTTTCCTATTGCACATATGCTCTTCCCTTGGGTCTTCCTGAGGCCTATGACACAACGCCTCTGATCCCCTCGAAGTGTCCCAGGTCCTCCTCCCTCACCCTTTATCCTTTCTCGGTAGATTTCTCCACCCCAAACTCGCGAAAAATAAATTTCTTTCTCTGCTGGCTGCCAGCAGTGTTTCATACATTTCTTCCACTAAGTGGTGTTGCTTAAAACCACGCCTGTCCACCCATCTCTTTGAAGGTTGGGATCCATCTTTACTTCTGACACCAGGCACAGGGCCTGGCAAAGTGTAGCCTTTGGGGAATTGTGTTTCAATGGTTGTATTCAGCTTGTAACAACTCACATTGCTCTTTCCGGTCTCAGAGCCTTTGCTCTTGGTCTTTACAAGTCTGAGTTCTTCTTGTCTTTAACTTCTCAGCCCATGTGTCCACATGTCTACTTCTCGAAGAGGTGACCACCCTTATCCAAAGTAGACCCTGCCCTTCCTGGTTACTGTGCATCATATTCCTTTCGTGACATTTGTCTTGACCTGAAGTCATCTCGTTCATGTATTTGCTTACGTGTTCATTGTCTTCGCCCACTAGATTGTGCACTCCATGAGCGCAGGCACTTGGTCTTCTTCCCCACGGTATCCCCAGCATCTAGAACAGTGTCTGGCACAATGCAGGTGCTCAGTCAGTGCTTGTTGAATGAATGAGTGCTTTCTCGGCCTTTTCCAAGCTTCAGCTTCTACTGGGGTAGAGCAACTGTAGGGAGCGGGGTGGAGCAGGAGGGGAGGCTGAAATGTCGATTCTGAAGCTGTGTGCTACCAGAATACCCTTTTCAGCACATTGAGGGACTTTCATTTCTCTCACACATAAAAGGCCCTCCTTACATTTGTCAGAGAATTCAGTAAGAAATCGCTTCTCCACTGCTGTCTCTTTTGTAGGAACCATGTGTCTGTGGACTTTGTGGGAGGTGGGGATGCCACATGGTGGATTTGGGGGTCCAGATCACAGACTGAGAGCTGGTATGGTGCTGACTGTGGACCCAAGCTTGCCTTCCTCTGTGATAAAGAGGGCGGTCTGTTCCCTGGAGATGGAATTGCTTTGCTCATTGCTTTCAGGAGATAAAGAAGAAGAAAGGTATAAAAGAAGAGGTGCAACTGACCAGCAAGCAGAAGGAGATGCTGCAGGCCCAGCTGGACAAGGAGGCACAGATCCGGAGGCGGCTGCAGGAGGTGAGAATGCTGGGCAGCCCAGGCCCACTCCTCACTGTCCCGGAGCAGGGCCCTGCTGACCTGCCTCCTGGGGTGACTGTGCTTACAGCTGGACGGTGAGCTGGAGGCGGCGCTAGGACTGCTGGACACCATCCTGGCCAAGAACCCCTCTGGCCTGACCCAGTACATTCCTGTTTTGGTCGACTCTTTTCTGCCCTTGCTGAAATCTCCACTGGCCGCTCCCAGGATCAAGAACCCTTTCCTGTCCTTGGCTGCTTGTGTCATGCCGCCTCGGCTCAAGGCTTTGGGTTAGTTGTTGTTTACTGGCTGTGAGCATGGCCCTGGGCAGGTTGGGAGGTGGGTAGGGGACGCCCTGAATGCTGGTGGGGAGTCTCATGCTGACCTAGACTACTGACTTGTTTCTGTATGGAAGTAGCGTGGGAGCCTCCAGCTGTAAGTCGTTAGAGGTGACATAGTGCTCCTCCTCGTGTTTTACGTCTGCTGTGCCTTCACTCTGAGACTCAGATTTTAGACACTAGTCAGCGTGACCTTTCTGTAGCAGTTTTAAAACTAAAGTCAGACATTCAGTGACAGTGGAGGTGATCGATGCCACGTGGCCAGTCAGTGCAGCCCAGAGCTCCTAAGCCATGTATCAGTGACAAGAGGTCTCCCTCTGTGACGTATAGCTTTTTGTTCGTCATGGTGAAACAGATCAGGTAGGCTGGCTGGGAATTAAGCAGACTTCCTTCCTAGCCTAGAGAAAATGTTCCCACGGGTGAGGCTGGAATCTGAGAACTGTTCTAAGTGAAAATGCGTTTTGGAAAAATATGTCCAGAAAACCGTTCTGAGTGCATGCATATGGAGCCTGCCAGAACTGTTACCTGGCTGGCTGGGCTCGTTGCGTGGAAGGTGGGAACACCATATGGATAGAGCTTTGCTCTTGGATGAATAACCCTTGGGTGGCTTATGCCTCCTCTCAGCACACTTTTCATTTCTTAGTGTTAAAAAGGACAGCTCCCTGCCTGCCTACCCTTCGGTGCTGGTCACGAAGAGGAAATGAGAAATTAGGTTGAGAACTTTTTGGCATCGCGGAATTGATTACTGTTAAGCAGAGAAATGTAGCACGTCTGTGCTGGGCCAGATTCTTCGTGTTTGTGTGAGCCATCCTCTTCTGAGTCTCTTCTCTTGGGTACAGGCATTTTGGTGAGCCACGTGACTCTGCGCCTGCTGAAACCAGAGTGTGCCCTGGATAAGTCATGGTGCCAGGAAGAGCTGTCAGTGGCCGTGAAGAGGGCGGTGACCCTGCTGCACAGCCACACCATCACTAGCAGGGTGGGGAAGGGTGAGCCAGGTAAGGGCATCGCAGACAAAGGACACGAGGCAGTACGAACTGGTACAGGAAATGCACGAGCTACTGCACCCCCAGGGCTTCCTGAGGCTGTGGCCATGGGCAAGTCTCTTCTTTCCCTGGACTTGATTTCCTTGTCTGAAAAAGGATGGGGGTGGGCGGGATTGGATCAGATGGAGGATTTCTGAGTCCAATCCTGGTACTCTGTGAGTCACTGCGACCCCCACTGCGAGTTTACTTCTTGTCACTGGAATCTACTTGTCTGTTTTAACTCTCACCTTCTGGAGCTGGGCAGCGTTTGGGGTGGGAGCGGGATCGGCTTTAGAACTGGGCTACCAGCTGTCATCCCAGTTGTACCATGTGCTTCCAGGTGTCAGAAAGGGCCTCATCCCTTGCCCACTTGCCCTGAGGATGGAAACTGAGGTAGCAGTGCCCTGCCCTGCCTTCAGTATTGTGTCTGCTTCTTACTCCCACAGATGCCACGCCCCTGTCCGCGCCAGCCTTTTCCTTAGTCTTCCCGTTTCTGAAGATGGTGCTGACTGAGATGCCTCAGCACAGTGAAGAGGAGGAGGAGCGCATGGCCCAGATTCTTCAGATCCTCACTGTCCACGCCCAGCTGAGGGCCTCACCAAGCCACCCACCTGGGCGTGTGGATGAGGTTGGCAGGGGAGCCTAGCTCTCCCCTTGGCTGGAGTGGTTTTGGGGGGACAGGGGCTTTCGATGCTTCCTGGCCCATCAACACTTCTGGTGGTGCAGTGGGGACATGTGTTTATACCCACAGCAGCAGCCATTGGTGAGGAAAACCCAAATGCTCGATTTAGTGTAGCTGCCAGGGCCTCAAAGAAATGTGCAGATAGATATCCTGTGTCTGAGAGTTCTGACCTGAGGAAGTTGAAGTATTTTGTATTAATTTATTGTATTTGTTTTGTTTCTGACTCAAGATAGTACTGATTGTTCTCCTTTTGACTTGCTTATGATAATGAGATTGGATTTCATTCATTGAGGGGTTTTCCTTTTAATAGATTGTATTCTAAAAGTTTGCCCAAGTAATGCATGCATATTTTTAAAAATTCGAACAATACAGAAGGAAAAAAAAAAGCCACTTTCTAGAGGCGCCAGTTGCTAACAGTTGGGTGTAGAACCTTGTGGACCTTTTCTCATGCACGTGTAGAACTCACATCCCGTACACAGTGAAAAACAGGTCGTGTTGCTTCTTTCACATGACTGTGTACTCTGGGTCTCCTCCCACGTTTGCATATGGATCCACTTTATTGATTTTACAGTCTGTGTGGGATTCTGTACTATGGATGCACCATGTTTTAGTTAACTCTTTACCTGTGATAGATATTTTAAGGTTGTTTTGAACTCTGCCCTATTTCGAGTAGTGCTGTGGTATGCCCCCTTGCACAAATATGCCCTTGTACCCCCATGCGGGCACTTCCATAGGACGGATTCTTGGTGTGGAGTCTCTGGGTGGCTTGGCATGTTCTGAGCTCCACCCTCACTAAGAGTTCTTTTCTCCAAAGTATATGTGACCCCAGATAGTATTAATCATCTTAACAGTAGGTGGAAAATGGTATTTCCTTTTATTTTTATTTTACGTTTCTTTACTTACTTGTAAAGTATCTGTATGTTTATGGGCCATCTGTCTTTCATATTCTATGAATTTCAAGCAAGTTTCAGAATTTATTTTGAGTCCTGAGGATCGTGATTGACCAGGGTTGGCTTGTGTGGGTTTAGTTGTAAACCTTAAGGGGTTTCTCTAGTGGAGTTGGCCATTGTATGAACTAGAATATTCCACTGTGCTGCTTCGTGTGCCACAGGCCTTGGTTCCAGCCCTTTCCCAGAGCTCAAAGGACTTATCTGCTCTTCTCTCTTAGAATGGCCCGGAGTTGCTGCCCCGTGTGGCCATGCTGCGCCTTCTGACTTGGGTGATCGGGACGGGCTCTCCCCGCCTGCAGGTGATCTGATTTTCAGTTGGTTGTTGCTGTGACTCGGTTTGTGACCCCAGCCGCAGGTCCCGGTGCTTGGGGTTGAGTCCTAGTTCTATCTCTCAGCCTTCACTTTTGAACTTGAATGGAAGGGCTGCTTTTGAAAGCCAGCCTGAGTGTTCTCACCTACTGAGGGGTTCTGCCATTGGCTTTGACCTGTAGCTGAAGTCTTAGTTCTAGTTGGGCTGTGGGTTGGGCGTTCTCAGTTCAGATCCTTCTCTGGGCCCCTAACCCATCACCTGGCACCCTGCCTGACTCCATAGTAGTAAATAATTTGCTGAACTGAGCCCAGTGGATCGATGTTCCCCTTAGGTTCTGGCTTCAGACACCCTGACCACCCTGTGTGCCAGCAGCAGTGGCAAGGATGGCTGTGCCTTTGCAGAGCAAGAAGAAGTGGACGTGCTGCTCTGTGCCTTGCAGTCCCCGTGTGCCAGCGTGAGGGACACTGCGCTGCGGGTACGTGCCCACTTCCTTGCAGGCCACCGCAGCATCCCTTATGGCTCTGCCACATGTGTTTGAGCTGCTTGAAGGACCTTTGAAAAAATGCTCCTCAGCCTGATGGGAGCTGTCTCACATCTACACCAGTGTGCCCTGGAGGCGGAGAGAAGATGTCACAGGGTGTAGGCTGGGGTCATTCTAGGAATTGGAACAACTAAGCAGTTGTCATGCTGTGTTGCCATCTACTTTTTCTTCACCTTGGAAGACTTCACATGATTTCCAATCTGGAATATGGGTCTTGGTACTTTTATAAATAGCTGTAGTCATAGGGTTAGTTCATTTCTTCAACTTACCACCTTGTATGTAGCTTTTATTGGTACTTTTGGACCAAAAAAACTAAAGGATTCCTTTGAAGTATGAGACAGTGGTTCCCATACGCCAGTCTGCAGCCTCCCGCTTTTGATCAGTGACAGAGTTTTCACTGATTCTTGGTAAAATTGGAAAAATGTTGCCAATGTGGTAAATTTTTCTTAAAGAGAAAACCAAATGAATGTTTCTTTTCTGAGATTTTGTTTGTCTTGCATATGTAGAGTTAAATTTTAATTTTAACATTAAAAAAGATTCTCTTATTTCATAAAAGAGAAGCTATTTAAAGAGACAAAGCAGCTAGTGAGTTGAGCTCTTCACTGCCTAGACCCGTGCTGTTCAGTGGAACTTTCTGCAGTGATGGAAATACATATATCTATGCTGTCCAGTGCAGTACCCACTATCCTTTGTGTAGCTGTCGAGCCCTTGAAACGTGGCTGGTGTGACTAAGAAATTGTAGTTGATTTTAATTGATTTAACTTTGGAGGTCCACGTATGGCTGGTGGCTGCATCTTAGACAGCATAGTACTAGAGGGAGGCGAGGAGGCAGGTTGAGGGCTTTTCCAAAAGGTCATACCTCACATGGTCCAATTTCACTTCCTCTCAGGGGCTGACGGAACTCCACATGGTATTGCCAGCCCCTGATACCGACGAGAAAAATGGCCTGAATCTTCTGCGGAGGCTCTGGGTGGTCAAATTTGACAAGGAGGAAGAGATCCGGAAGCTGGCTGAGAGGTGAGAGCCATCGGAAGATTGTATGTTTTTGCTCCATCCTTTTTCCCCTCAGGAAATAACTAGACCCAGTGTGCTCAGTGTACAGCGAGAGAAGGTCCGAGTGGTCAGGTTTGGCAGGTGTGTGCTGCAGTTCACTGTTTGACCATCCCTCTCCTTCTGTCCGCTGTAGGCTGTGGTCGACGATGGGCCTCGATCTGCAGCCAGACCTCTGCTCCTTGCTGATCGATGATGTTATTTATCATGAGGCAGCCGTGAGGCAGGCTGGGGCTGAAGCCCTCTCCCACGCCGTGGCACGGTACCAGCGGCAGGCGGCTGAGGTCATGGGCAGGCTCATGGAGATTTACCAGGAGAAGCTCTACGTGAGTAGCCTGTGTGCCCTGAAGTGGTCTGAGTGGTGTGGGGGTGGCTTGGACTCTGCTCTGACTTGCTTCAGATAGGAGTCTTAGAGCTCTTTACGGCTCAGGGTGGCTGGGACTGATCAGAGCCTCACACCTGGGTGCTGGCTTGCCTGGCTTGGCTGGGCAGAGCACTGCAGAGCATTTATCAACCTATCTGTTGCAGCGGCCGCCCCCAGTGCTGGATGCTTTGGGACGAGTGATCTCGGAATCTCCTCCAGATCAGTGGGAAGCCAGGTACCACAGTTGTTGCAGTCGCGTCCCATTCAGCATTGCCTGAGAGGTGGCAGGTTGGCTGGGCTGGATGCTGTGAGGACGCAGCACGGATTAATGAAACAGTGGAAGGAAAGGATAAGTAAGACCTCCCTCTGAGTCAGACTGGAGTTCAAGTGCTGGTTCCTCCCCTGCTAACTGTGGCCTTGGGCATTTTTCTCCTTTCCTCTGGGCTTCTATGTCCTCAGAGGTCCTTGGGGACCTTCTTACTGCTCTGTAGCTGAAAAGAATAATAGCACTTCACATTCCATTCCTTTATCTCTCTCTTTTCCCACAACCTACTCTGGAAGTAGAGGGGTGGGCATCGCACTCACACATGGGGAAACAGAGGCAGAGTTAGTTCCCTGCCCAAGGTTACTCGGTAGGAGGGAAACTCCAGGAAAATGAGAGGTTTCTGTTTGGCAAGTGGATTGTTCCAGATTATTGTGTAGACTGGTGGAGAAGCACTGGGCAGTGGGCTTCAGGCTGTGCTCTGCACCCCAGAGTGGTTTGCTCCTGGAAGCCTCCCTCCTTGTCATGTACCGAGATAGATCCCACCAGCAGAGGGAGCTGCTGGCTGGCCCTAGCCCCTTAACACACTCCCACTTCTTTCGCAGGTGTGGCTTGGCTTTGGCCCTGAACAAGCTCTCCCAATGTTTAGACAGCTCTCAGGTGAAGCCACTCTTTCAGTTTTTTGTCCCTGATGCTCTCAATGACCGAAACGCCGATGTCCGGAAGTGCATGTTAGATGCAGCCCTTGCAACACTCAACGCCCATGGGAAGGTAAAAGATTTCAGCCATCTGAGGGGCTGGGGAGAAGGCTGGGCCAAGGCAGGAGGTGGGGCTAAATAGTGGTGATGGAGGGAGGCTGAGTGCCAGAAATCCTTGCAGGGCGCTGGCCCCCATGGAAAATTTCATTTATGTTTCTTTTGAGCCAAAAAGACCCCAAAAGGGTGTTAAATTCTTATAAATCTGCTGCAGTTCTGCCAGAAAACTGGGAAACCTGCTGGCTTGTCAAGATTGGCTGTCCCAGAGCCGACTTGGGCTTGGTTCTTGGGCAGAGACTGTCATTCCCAGACGTAGTCTGTAGAGTGCTATGGGTGCACTTGGCTTTTCAGGAGAACGTCAACTCGTTGCTGCCGGTATTCGAGGAGTTCCTAAAGAACGCACCCAACGACGCTAGCTACGACGCCGTGCGGCAGAGCGTGGTGGTTCTGATGGGGTCTCTGGCCAAGCACCTGGACAAGAGCGACCCCAAAGTGAAGCCCATTGTTGCCAAGCTCATTGCTGCCCTCTCCACCCCCTCCCAGCAGGTACCTGCCACCTGGCCTGAGGCACCCACTGCTAGGGTCAGAGTTGGGTATCAGGGCTCTGAAGGCCCAGTCTCTGCAAGGAGTCATCCTCCTCTTATAGGACAGCCTGTTACAGGCAAAAAGACCTCTGAATAAGTAGTTATTTTGTTCTAGTAGACCTAGATATATTTTTTTCCTACTCATCTACTGGTAGTCTTCTTTGCTTTTAGTATAAATCTGGCACTAAGGATGCAAAGATTAAAAAAAAAAAAGACGGCTGCCTCTTCTGTCAGGCTTTCTTTGACTTTCTCTGTGTGTTTCTTATATGTTTAAGGGGCCTTTTAATGTAGCCTCCAAGCCAGAGTGCAAGGATTTTTTTTTCTTTTTTGAAAAATACATATATCTTCTGTAATTTGCATTTTGGACCAGCCAGAACGTCCTCATCAAATACAGGTTCACAGAACTGTGGTCAAATAAATAGTTAGAAAACATGACTTGCAAAGGGTCCTGCCTGGGCCTCTGGCAGATCTGCCCTTGAGTTGGGCTTATGAGCTATGGCTGGAAGGTGAGATTTTTAGTACCTTTTGGTACCACTGGGTTTGGGCCTGGCCTTGTAAGGCCCAGCCTGATTTCTCTGTGACTTTGACAAGTTTGAAAACTGGGAGATATGGAGGCACAGTAGTGTCTTTTGTGTGGATCTTTCTCTGTGAGTGTGTTTAGTCTTCCCAGACTTTCGATGCTCACGTCACCAGCAGATGTGCAGCCTGATAGAGTTCACGTCATACGTGTAACACTGTTTGCTTCTCTGATGCCCTGTGTTGTCAGAGTGGCTGAGATGGAGTTTGGGGACATCTAGTGGTGAGGTACTGTGTAGGACTGTGTCAGCCACTAGGAAAGGCTGTGGTTCCTGGTGGTTCCTGATGAGTTGGGCCCCTCCCATAGGTCCAGGAATCTGTGGCCAGCTGCTTGCCACCCCTCGTGCCAGCCATCAAGGAAGACGCAGGAGGGATGATCCAGAAGCTGATGCAGCAGCTATTGGAGTCAGACAAGTATGCGGAACGCAAAGGGGCTGCATACGGGCTGGCAGGCCTGGTGAAGGGCCTGGGTATCTTGTCGCTAAAGCAGCAGGAAATGATGGCATCACTGACCGATGCCATCCAGGATAAGAAGAACTTCCGCCGGCGAGAGGGTGAGTGTCTCTGAGCTTGGGGCTGCCCAACATGGGACGTCAGTCCCCACAGCTGCCTTGGGGAAGAATCCAGTCTTTCCTTTCCCTCTGAAGGGCTGGTGTTTTTTTTGTGGGCTGCAGAGAGGCAGCTGTGTGTCACCTGTTCCATCTGGTCTTTGCTGATGTGGCCTGGACTTTTCTGACTCAGCAACACTCTTAGCTGAGACAGATTTTGCCTCCCTGGCTGTTAGTGCCAAGAAGCGATAGATGCTCCCTTCCTCCCTCCCCCTTTCTGTTCAGCCATCTCCCTGCTCTGGGGGATGCAGGGTGTGCTGCTCCCTGTGAGGCAGCCACTTCAGTCTCACAGCTGCCTTGAGTGTTTCTAGAGGGTGAGCAGGTGGCAGGGAGGTTGTCCCATGGTGCCCCAGCTGTCCTGCCTTCTCTTCCCCAGGAGCCCTCTTTGCCTTTGAGATGCTCTGCACCATGCTGGGGAAACTCTTCGAGCCATACGTGGTTCACGTGCTGCCCCATCTGCTTCTGTGCTTCGGGGATGGGAACCAGTATGTACGTGAGGTAAGTCCTGAGGCTGCGCATGAAAACTGCTGGCAGCAGGGGATGGCTGCCGGTGTGAGACTCAGCAGGGAACCTGAGGCGGTGTAAGGCCCCCGCCACCAGAACCCCTTCTGCCTGCATATTGGGCCCTGGTTACTAATATGGACTCCTCTGGTTCCCAGTAAAGTAGTGAAGCTTTATGAGATGAGACACCGTGTCCCTCCTCCTCAGCTGAATCTGGAGGCCCAGGCAAAGGGTCTGACATAGTAGACCCCCAATAAGTGTTGGTTACTGGGGGAACACTTGGCCTACTGTCAGGCCTTGACCCTTGCTTGCACAAGGAGGCCCCTGAATGCCTTTTCTCCTCCCTTGAGGCTGCAGATGATTGTGCCAAGGCTGTGATGAGCAACCTGAGTGCTCACGGGGTGAAGCTGGTGCTCCCCTCCTTATTGGCTGCCCTGGAGGAGGAATCCTGGAGGACCAAAGCTGGTAAGGCCGCTCCCTTCCGTGTCTCAGTCTCAACTTCCTGTTCTAAAAGCTGGGCCTGCGGGGTTTCCAGGTAGCAACAGCTCTTGTCCTGTGCATGTGCTCCCCAGCTCAGAGGTAAAGCCAGGACTCTGTGCCCCTAGGCAGCCCAGTCCTTCCAAAAGTTTGTGTGCTTACTGCAAACAACAGGCCTCCAACAGAAGCCACAGCCCTAAATCAGGAAATCCCAGAGCTTTAAAGCTAGTCTGTGGCTAGTTCTGTGGTTTTAAAGCTTTTTCTCCCCATTAAACCCTTTTAAAAAAATGTAATCGTATCTGGAATCCTAATATGCAAAAGAGATGCCAGCAAAGCTGCTGTGGTTTGCGGAGGGCAAGGTCTAGGGCCCTCTCAATTGGCTTTTCCCTGGGTCCTTCAGGCTTCCCTGAGTTTAAAAAATCATGGATCTAAATCGGTTCCCTCATATGTGAATGAGAAGACCGAGGTCAGAGAAAATCAGTGACTTGGCCTTGGATCACTGCCAGGACTAAGCCAGATCTCCCTGATCCCGGTCTCTGCTGGAGCTGGTCCCCTCTGCCCTCCTTCTGGGGACTGCTTGAGCACAGTCTGCAGAGGAGCAGACTGGTTGTCCCTTGCCTGGCAGTCAGCCCAGGTGACTCTTGGCCTGTGTTCAGTGAGCGTGTGTCTGCTGTCTGCAGGGTCGGTGGAGTTGCTGGGAGCCATGGCATACTGTGCTCCCAAACAGCTGTCGTCCTGCTTGCCTAACATTGTGCCCAAGCTCACGGAGGTGCTGACTGACTCCCACGTCAAAGTGCAGAAGGCTGGACAGCAGGCGCTCAGGCAGATCGGCTCTGTCATCAGGAACCCGGAGATCTTGGGTATGTCTCTTCCGTGGAGGCACTGGCCCCGGCTCCTCCTCCTGTCTCTGGACACGGCA
This sequence comes from Pteropus alecto, assembly GCF_000325575.1. NCBI lineage: Eukaryota > Metazoa > Chordata > Mammalia > Chiroptera > Pteropodidae > Pteropus > Pteropus alecto. Next base: position 5,744,408 of record NW_006433949.1, on the reverse strand, counting down.
GAGAACATGCACCCCAATTCAGCAGAGATTTTTGCCCTTTGATGACAGATATGTTCACAGTGAAATAAGCTCTAAATTCTGGGAAGCCGTTTTCCTACCATAAGAAGTTAGAAAGTGGTTTGGAAGTGGTCTGTTTTCCTGCTGGTTTAGAGCAGTCGCCATTGACTGCACAGGTAGGGAAACTGAGTTATCGGCTCAGAAGCACCTTGACTCTGAGAGAACCCTGTGCACTAAGCTGCGCCCTGAGGTCAACAGAATTGAGTGGCAAGCTATGGACCACGTCAGCATCCTCTGAAGTGTTAGGTTCTTTGAGAACTTTCTAATTTATCTCATTCCAGGAGACCTGTCTTAGAGGGGAAAGTTAGGGATAGGTTATTTCCCTTAAGTGTAGTATGATTCTTTAGTATAATTCTTTCTTGAGTGATAGGAAGAAGTTGATTTCTAGAGACAAAACCCAGCCAGCCACTTGACTAGCTCATCACTTGTTAAATTTTAAGCTTCAGTGTGGAGCATCAGCGTCCATTCAGTGTACTTCAGCTGGGGTATTACTAAATTTTTTTTTGTTCACAAAATGATGGGACTTTTTGTTTATTTTTGTTTTTTAGGGGATGACTAGGTATACTTGGATTTTGTTGTTGTTCTTCAAATGTCCAACAGCCCTGGTGATTTCTGAGGCCCAGAATAGTCTCATCTCTATCAAATGAGTAGAAGTTCTTCATTTTGAGAATCCAGCCTGCATATTTTTTTTTTTAAATTGAGATATAATTTGCATAACATAAAAATTCACTTTTTAAAAATGTTTAATTCAGTGGTTTTTTTGTATGTTCACAAAATTATGTGAGCATCATGACTCTCTAGTTCTAGAACATATTCATCACCCCAAAAAGAAACCCCATATCCATTAACATTCAGTCTTCATATCCTCCCCTAGCTCCAGTCACTAATCCATTTTGTTTCTGGTTTGCCTGTTCTGAACATTTTATGTAAATCATACAATACACGGCCTTTGTGTGTGGCTTCTTGCACTTAGCGTAATGTTTTCAAGGTTCATTTACATTGTAGCATGTATCAGTACTTCATTCCTTTTTATGGTCCAGTAATATTCTGTTGTTCCTGTGGACCACGGTTTGTTTATCTGTTCATCTGTTGATGGATATTTGGGTCGTTTCTACTTTTTGGCTTTTAAGAATAGTGCTGCTATGAACATTTCTGTACAGTTTTTTTTTTTTTTTTTTTTTCGTTTTGTAGGCATGTTTTCGGTTCTTTTGGTTACATACCTAGGAATGGGATTGCTTGGTCTTATGATAACTGTTTAACTTTTTAAGTAACTTCTAGGTCATTTTCCAAAGCACTGTACTGCTTGATGTTCCCGGCAGCAATGTGTGAGAATTCCAGTTTCCAACACTGTTGTTGTCTGCAGAACCAGCACTTTGGTTACAGCCATCCTAGTGGATGCAAGTGGCATTTCATTGTGGTTTTAATTTGCATTTCCCTCATGTCCAGTGATGTTGAACGTCTTGTGCTTATTGGTCATTTGCATATCTTCTTTGGAAAACTTTCTGCACATCTTCTGCCCATTTTAAAATTGCGTTATTAGTTTGTTTGTTTTTTAATTGTTGACCACCAGGATGGGGCTTTATAGTGGTTGAATTCCCTAGGCTTGTAGAAAAGATAAGCCAGGTATTACTTGGAATTCCTTCTGCCGAGCCGAATTTGAGAGCTCATTTTTTCTGGGCTTAGCGGCTCTGAGCATGGTGTGGTTCACCCCCACCACTGGTTTGAAGGCTTTTGGTGTTCAAAGGTTTTTTTCGCAAAACCACTTTAGGTTGCTGCTTTCTGAATAAGGTTGGTAGTGTCCGAGCAGCTCTCCTGTGGAGGCCCAGCACCATGACTGCAGCTGAGTGCCTACTGGAGCCAGCCCACAGGGGCCCGCCAGAGCACAGCTCCATGCTGCAAAGGGGTGACAGCCGCAGCCTCCACACACTTCCTCCTGGTGGAGCAAGGATTGCTCTTTTCAGGCAGGCTGGCTTCCTGAGCTGGTGACTTGTGGGGCTCCAGAGACTCCTTTCTCTTCTGATTCCTCTAGTTCTGGGGACCTGGTGGCTTTGCGTATAAACCCAGCTCTCTTCTGTTTCGATCATGCAGCCATTGCCCCCGTTCTGCTGGATGCCCTGACAGACCCCTCCAGGAAGACCCAGAAGTGCTTGCAGACCCTGCTGGACACCAAGTTTGTTCACTTCATTGATGCTCCGTCCCTGGCCCTCATCATGCCCATTGTCCAGAGAGCCTTCCAGGACCGGTCCACGGACACGCGGAAGATGGCAGCCCAGATCATTGGCAACATGTACTCCCTCACGGACCAGAAGGTAGCAGCCTGGCTGGGGCTGGAACAGGACAGACCAGTAGATGCTGGTTTAGGGCACAGAGCCCTTGCATAGTAGACATCTGAGGGTGCGGACATTGGGTCCCTGGTTATGTTCTGGGGGAGAAACGGACCATTTTGGGGTAGAGGATGGCAATCTGGGCTCTCTGGGCATCTTGCAGAGCACGGTGTTCAGGTCCTTGTTAGCTCAGCCCCAGGGGAGACTCATCCCAGTGGGCTCCTTTTACAGACTGAGGTGGAGGAAAGGTCCAGCCTCACCTTTGACCTTTCAGGTGTGTGGGCAAAGTGGCTGCTAATTTGATTGCAGTGTTTTCTTATTTTAAGCATTTACTTCTATAAGCCTCTCAGGAAATTAGGGGAAATCGACTTTGTTTATTTCTTTGTTTACTTGCTCCCAAGGGCTTTCATGTACGATGTTACTATCTCCTTCAGCTCTACTTGGCTTACTGAGCTATGGGCACGAGAAAGTAGGAAAGTTATAGCGATCCTAGAAAATTGGGAACTTGAAAAATCGGAAAAACAAAAAATTGTGACCATAATCCTTCAATGCTAAAACGATTCCTGTTAATGTTTTTTATTACATTTAAAAAATTATGTTCCTAAACATAAACTTATTTCCAAGTTTTAACAAGTTATTCTTAATGATTTTGAACAATTATGTAATATTCCAATACGTTTACATACTATAACTTACATAATTCTATCATTGGTTATATAGTATCCAAGGTTTTTTGTTATTTCAAATGTTGCTGCCATGAGCATAAGGCTTTTTCTATATTTAAAACTGTTCCTTAAAGCTGAATGCTATATTAAGAGACACAAACCTTTTAAGGTGAAGAAAGGGGAGATAATGCAGTTCTGAAAGGAAAGTGCCAGAAATCATTTCCTAAAGATTCCAGAGACTAGGCAGGCCTCGGGCCCAAGAGAAGAGCAGGAGGAGTAAGAGCATTAAAGTGTAGCTGGTGGCTCTCTTGCCATCTCGAAGATGAGCCTTAAGCCTTTAGAGGTTTCTCTGTATAGTTGCACGGCGACTTCAAAAGACCAGCCAGTTCCCCTTCCCCCACCTGTTCTGGGAGCACTCCTGCTGAGCGTTCCGTTCCTTGTCAGCAGAAAGGCGAGGGCAGGGTCCATAGCAGAGCGGATTCTGGAGAAAGCAGGAGTCAGGTCTCCATCTGAGTCACCTCTTGTTTTGTTGCAGGACTTGGCTCCTTACCTGCCAAGCGTGACACCTGGCCTGAAAGCCTCTCTTTTGGACCCTGTACCTGAGGTGAGTCTGGGAGGAGATGGTGCAGGGGCTCATTATTTTAGCCCAGTCCCCAGAAAATTGATTCCTGAGAATTCCCTAGAAACTGCTTTTGTGTTTGTCTGGTAAAGGGACAGAGACCTAAGGGACCCCTCCTTACTGGTCACTGAGTTTTGAGTCACTTCTTCTCCCTGTTTCTGCTCTCGGTACCTGACAGGTGCGGACAGTGTCTGCAAAGGCTCTTGGGGCCATGGTCAAGGGCATGGGGGAGTCGTGCTTTGAGGACTTGCTGCCGTGGCTAATGGAGACATTGACCTATGAGCAGAGCTCCGTGGATCGCTCAGGCGCTGCGCAAGGTGAGGCCAGCGCAGGCCTAGGGGTCAGTCCGGAATGCCCTCTAGGGGCCCTCAGATCCAGTGAGTTCATTCTGTCCTTTCATTGCAGGGCTGGCTGAGGTCATGGCTGGCTTGGGGGTAGAGAAGTTGGAGAAGCTGATGCCAGAAATCGTGGCTACAGCCAGCAAAGTGGACATTGCACCCCACGTCCGAGATGGCTACATCATGATGTTCAACTACCTACCCATCACCTTCGGGGACAAGTTCACTCCTTATGTGGGGCCCATCATCCCCTGTATCCTCAAAGTAGGCACCGATGCCCATGCCGAGGAGAGCATTACTGAGGAGGGCAGGGTGCACGTGCTCTCCTGGGGGCGAGGGCTCCCTGCCGATGGGCTGGGTGGCAGGAGCCCTCATCTTGCTGTTTTGGGAGTCCCATTTCTTTTTTGGGTCTGGGTGCCTGGAGGAGGCAGCCCTGGCTGACCCACCCTCCGTGTGCATAGGCTCTTGCTGATGAGAATGAGTTCGTGCGTGATACCGCCCTACGTGCGGGCCAGCGGGTCATCTCCATGTACGCCGAGACAGCCATCGCCCTGCTGCTGCCCCAGCTGGAGCAAGGCCTCTTTGACGACCTCTGGAGAATAAGGTAAGAACTGGGGCACAAAGACCCAGGGACCCCAACTTTGCATTGTGGGGACTGTAATTGAGAAACGAAGAGCTGAATGTTGCCAAGAACTTTCAACTTTCTCCAGACCCTCCATTTTGTAACTTTCCAGTTCCCTGTAGTAGTATCTTCTTTCTGATTCTCTTTTAAAAAGTTCTCTCTATTCAGTTCTTCAGTTGTGTTAAAATTTTAGATGCGAATACTTTTAATCTGGGAATTTTACTTCTAGGAATTTATTCCAAGGATAGATTGTTTCCAAGAGCTTAAAGATGTATATAGAAGGATGTTTGTTGCAGTATTATCATTTGAAAAATTGGAGATTAGTTTAAAAAAAGTCACAGCACATCCACACTGTGAGCTTTTATTCAGCCATTACAAAGAATGATATCAGAAACTGTGTCAGCCGACGGAGAAAGCTCCTCAGCCTATGGTTGACATAGCAGTGTGGGCTGTGGCTCAGCGCATGTGAGGCGGGCTTACCTCCTGCCCTGTGTGGGGTAGTGTGTGTCTTTGCAGCAGGCGCTGTGTACAAAGGTTTCACTGGAGTGTCAGGCCGATTGCCTGGGTCTTGGGGTTTGGGCGATTGTTCATACTCAGTCTCTTTATATTTTTCCATATTTTGGGGATTTTCAGTTTGAATATGAACAATATCTTTTATGGTCATTAAAAAACAATAAATCTCACTTAATTCGAAAAGAAGAAACGTTTATCCTTCTAGGACTCTTCTGATGCCTCCACTTCTAATGAGTAGCATTCCTGATTTCCTGTTAATGCTTCTCTCTGTACTCTCTCTTTTTTGTAACTTTTTAATATAGAAATTTTCACATACTCTTTTTAAAAGTGTTTATTCTTCCCTATTATTAAAGTTTATTGGTAGAAAACTTGGCAAGAAAATATGTGGGAAAGTGTAAAGAAATGAAAATCGCCTAACTTTTCTCCCATTCCAAGATAACCACCATGAATATTTTGGGTGCATTTCCTCACAGTGCTTGTTTGTGCCTTGAGACTGCCCCTTGTGGCTGTGTCACTCTGTTCTTGGCACCCTTCTCAGGTTCAGCTCTGTTCAGCTCCTCGGGGATCTCCTGTTCCACATCTCAGGCGTCACCGGAAAGATGACCACGGAAACGGCCTCTGAAGATGATAACTTTGGAACTGCCCAGTCCAACAAGGTGTGTGCCTTGAGTCAGTTTTCTTCTGCTGATGGCAGGGGTATGCCCAGACATTCATGCTGTAGGGGCTTCACCACGCTGTGTTCTCGGTTATTCTCCTCTTGCTGCAGGCAATCATTACTGCCCTGGGGGTAGATCGGCGGAACCGAGTGTTGGCAGGGCTGTACATGGGCCGCTCGGACACCCAGCTGGTCGTGCGGCAAGCATCCCTGCACGTCTGGAAGATCGTGGTCTCCAATACGCCCCGCACTTTGCGTGAGATCCTGCCCACACTCTTCGGGCTGCTCTTGGGTTTCTTGGCCAGCACGTGTGCAGATAAGAGAACAGTAAGTTTCCCAGGCCTTGCTTCTGACCCTGATGCCTCCTTTCAGAGGCTATAGAAAGTTGAGTCTGCAGAGACTGGGATTCTGGGGTCCCAGGTATAATAGAGCAGGGGTCCCCAATCTTAGGGCTGTAGACCAGTATCGCTCTGTGGCCTGTTAGAAACCAGGCCGCACAGCAGGAGGCGAGCAAATCTTCATCTGTATTTGCAGCCGCTCCCCAGCACTAGCATCACCGCCTCAGCTCCACTTCAAGTCATCAGGCATTAGATTCTTAGAGGAACACTGGTTCTCGGTACCAAAAAGGTTGGAGACCGCTGTATAGGGAACATTTATTTATTTACTTAGTCGTTCAACAAATATTTATTGTGCCTACTTTGTGCTAAGTGAAGTCATAAGACCCGGAATATGATGGAGAAGAAAGACAGCCTCATTCCTTGTCCTTGTGCAGCTACAGTCGGTAGAGGAGATTGATGGTAATCAAATAATCACGCAAACGCATGTCGATAAAACTATGGCAAGTGCTACATGGTACTCCAAATGCTTTTAACAGGGCCGTTTGACCTAGCTGGTGTGTGGGGGGTGTTAGGAAAGGCTTCTCAGAAGAAATGATACTCGAAGATGAAAGATGAATAAGCACTAATCAGGTGAGGAGGTGATGAAGGGCTATTCTAAACAGAAGGACTAGTGCTTCAGATATAAGGACAGGATGTGCAAAGGCCCTGTGGTGGGCAGGAACATGGCCAACAGTAAGGGCTAAGCAAAGGCCAGTGTGGGTCTGGAGTGAGAGAGCAGGGAGGAGCAAGCATGGTGTGAGATAGGGCTGATGTGCCATTTTAGGGTGAGCAGTGTTCATGAGTGGGTGGAGGGGCCCAGCCTGGGCTGGTTATTTCTGCCAGTCCCCTTTGACCCACTCCCAGCCCCCATCCCTGGCAAGCAAACTGCATATTTGTCTCTAAAGAAGGGTTTGCATGAGGCCTCAGAGGAGATGGTTTTTTTCCTAAAACATTTGTTCCAAATTTAGCTCCCCTTAGGCAAGAGCACGGGGTTAAGTGACTTCTAGGCTGTAGTTTTCAATCCAGGGAAATTGGCCCTTGGGTGGGCAGCATATGCTGAATTTCCTGTTCATCTGTGAGGTTCCGGCTCTTGCTTTAGGTTGTGTAGGTGTGTGTAACTCAAAGAGATGATTTTATTTTATAGTGTGGCAAGTACCCTGGGGGCTCTTCGGGGGTAAGAGCATTTGGGGAAGTTAAGTCAGTGAGTCAGATAATGTCTAGGAGGTTCCAGGGCCCTCATTCTGGAGCTTGCAGGGAATTGATGTCTTGGCTTGATCTCTGCTGACAGATTGCAGCAAGGACATTAGGAGATCTTGTCCGGAAGTTAGGAGAGAAAATCCTCCCCGAGATCATCCCCATCCTTGAGGAAGGCCTGAGGTCTCAGAAGAGTGATGAGAGGCAGGGTGTGTGCATTGGGCTGAGCGAGATCATGAAATCCACCAGCCGGGACGCTGTGAGTATCTCCTAAGGGCCCCGCAGGCCTTGCACCTGCAAGTGACCTCACTTAGGGGGCTGGCGATGGGAGGAGGCTACGGAAGAAGCTGCACCACTAGGGACACTTTCTTCAGCCTTGCTTCACCTGAGTGAAGACATGCAAACCTCACTCTCACTCTGGAGGGTGCTGCCGGCAGCAGGGCGCTGTTGGGGCCACATGGGGTCTAGAGTTTCCCTCCTCTCAGCTTTTTTTTTATCAGATCTACTGGCTAAGAACAAAGCGATTTCAAGGCCTTGAATGGCCTTTGGAAATTGGAGATGATCTTTTTCTCACCACTCCTGAGGTAGCTCCAGGTTGATCCCTTTTATATCACTATATCAGTTAAAATGTGCCCAAGCAAGGACAGGAGGGAATGCACGTGTGTGAGTGGCAGAGGGTGGCAGGAGCAGGAGGGGCATGCAGTCACTCTTAGAAGGAGTGGAGTAGATGAGAGTAACTACCCCGTGGGTGGAAACGGATCATCTCCAGCAATAGTATTGTTTTCCATAGTAGCGACATTCGGTGGGTTTGGAGTCCTTTTCGCTCACCTTACTTCCTAAGGTAGTTGATCCCCAGAAGATTCCCGGGGAGCAAGCTGAGTGTGTATACAGACTTTCGATTGGGAGGAAAGCCCCAAAGTGATTAAGTGGGAGGTCAGTCAGAAATATAAGCCAGTCGTTTAGCGTGGACCTCCTCACCTGATTTACTGGATCCCCTTCTGTGTGTATCATAAAAGTGTCACATTGGGGGTTTATATTTGCATTTGGCAGAGAATACAAATAAATTTTGTCCCCAGATAGCGTTGTGATCCATTGAATGGTCACCGAGTCCCTCAAAGCCTGCGGCCCTTAGGTTCTTAGTGAGCTTTACTTTGGCGGAATCGGTTACAAGGGGAACAGAGTTGTCCTTGGCCTTGCTGTAGCCCCAAGACTTCTTAAAGGAGTATATATTTGAGATGGATTTGAAGAAGAACTTGGGGTTTTCCAACAGGATAAACAAAAGAAAGAGTTGGGGGACAGGGGTCCACTTCACGCAGGGCCTCACCGTGGGAATGCCGTTGGAGTTCCTGCAGGAGACAGAGAGTATCTGGAGGCCTCACCCCATAAAATCAAGCTATTAATTATTAGCCCTGGGTTAGACGCCTCAGGGGTAGACTACACATCATCTCCACTTTTTTATACTTGCACATTTTTACAGAAAAGAGCTACGTTAAAAGTTAAGCCATAGAAATGGTGATGGCCTGGCTGGGCCAGGCGTCCTTGCTGTCCTCCCTTGCTCGCTTCCACTCCCTCCTTGCCTCTGCCGCATCAGGTACAGTGCCCGTGCTGTTGCAGGTGCTGTATTTCTCTGAGTCCCTTGTGCCCACGGCGAGGAAGGCTTTGTGTGACCCGCTGGAGGAGGTCAGGGAGGCGGCGGCCAAGACCTTTGAGCAGCTGCACTCCACCATCGGCCACCAGGCTCTGGAGGACATCCTTCCATTTTTACTGAAGCAGCTGGTGAGTGGATCTGCCACACACCTACCAGTTTGGCTTTCACTGTCTTTGTAGAAGCAAAACGCAGGGGGCTTGTTCTGCCAAGGCAGCCGCAGTGTAGGCCCTGGGGGGTGGCTGCAGATTTGGCTCTGTGCTTCTCTGTCGATAGTCAGTGAATGTGGGTGCAGTGGGAGGAGGGAGGAAAGTGGAGAAGGAAGTCGGTGGTGGCTGGTCCATATAGCAGAGATGGGGACAGGAGCCAGCTCCTCAGCAGTGCCCCCAATGTCCCTCTGCAGGATGATGAGGAGGTGTCAGAATTTGCCTTGGACGGTCTGAAGCAAGTCATGGCCATCAAGAGTCGTGTGGTGCTGCCCTACCTCGTGCCCAAGGTACATCCCAGCACATGGCAACCCTCTGGCCCAGAAGTCATGGCCATATCATTGTTCCTGGGCCTGCTGTGAAGACCAGTTCTGAACTCAGATGTTTGGGGAGGCGGATGTGGGTGCTGGATGACCCAGAGCAGCCGCTCAGCCCTGAATAGAGAGGATGGGCTCTCCCAGAGCCTAGTGCAGCCAGCACGGGCAGTGGTCTTTGAGTTGATGGTGCTCATCATTCTGCAGCTGACAACTCCGCCTGTCAATACCCGGGTGCTGGCCTTCCTTTCGTCTGTGGCAGGCGACGCCTTGACCCGTCATCTTGGAGTGATTCTCCCGGCAGTCATGTTGGCCCTGAAGGAGAAGCTTGGGACTCCAGACGAGCAACTGGTGAGTGTCATGATCACTCCCGTCGGCTTTCTAATGGCCGTCTTGTCCTACCTTGGAGGAGCTGTGCTCAGCTCAGGTTTCTCCCATGGTTTTAGGAGATGGCCAACTGTCAGGCCGTGATCCTCTCAGTAGAGGATGATATTGGGCACCGGATCATCATCGAGGACCTGTTGGAAGCCACCCGTAGCCCTGAGGTGGGCATGAGGCAAGCCGCTGCCATCATCCTCAACATCTATTGTTCCCGCTCAAAGGCGGACTATACCTGCCACCTGCGGAGTCTGGTCTCGGGCCTGATCCGCCTCTTCAACGACTCCAGCTCTGTGGTTCTGGAGGAAAGCTGGGATGCCCTGAATGCCATCACCAAGGTGAGGGGACTTTGGCCACACAACCAACTTTTGACTGTAGGTAGTTTCAGTTGCTTATAAGACTAGACTCTTTAAAAAATACCTGTGTACTTGTCACCTAGCTTCAACATTTACCAGTTCATGGTCAATCTTATTTACACTCTCACCCACACCCTTCTCTCTGCTATAATATTTTGGAGCAGTCTTGAGAAGGCTGTACTTAGTACTCTCTGCCTCTCTGCTTTTTCCTGGCTTCCTACAGAAGCTGGATGCCGGCAACCAGCTGGCACTAATTGAAGAACTGCACAAAGAAATCCGGCTCATAGGGAATGAGAGCAAAGGCGAGCACGTACCAGGGTTCTGCCTCCCAAAGAAGGTAAGGCAGGGCTCATGTGCAGAGTGCCGTGGGCATGCGGCCATCCTCCGCCTTCACCCTCGGGTCCAGGTCTGCGTAGGGCAGCGGGAGCAGCCGTGTGTTCATCTGGTAGGGCTCTGGGTGCCATCCCGCGTCTTCACAGACAACATGTTCCTTTCCCATGGTAGCCATATGGCACAGGGTTCATGCCGCCTTCGGTTTAAGCTGTGGGGATGAGTCACAGAGGTGACAGTGTGCGTACCTATGTGACAGGCCTGTTGGGGCTCTTCTGGTCACTAGCAAGTCAGGACTATTCCCCAGCCAGCACCATCTCAGGCTGTGATCCCGGCGGCTCAGATCATGCTCACATGGAGAGGATGGCTGACAGGAGTGCCTCGATTGGGTGGGAGACATCTGGGCCCAATGCCTTCGAGATTTGACTCTCAGGTGTGATCTCTTGTCAGGGAGTAACCTCCATCCTTCCAGTATTGCGGGAGGGAGTCCTGACTGGCAGCCCAGAACAGAAAGAGGAAGCAGCCAAAGCTTTAGGCTTGGTGATCCGGCTGACCTCAGCTGATGCCCTGAGGCCCTCTGTGGTCAGCATCACTGGCCCTCTGATTCGCATCCTGGGGGACCGGTTCAGCTGGAATGTGAAGGCGGCTCTGCTCGAGACACTCAGCCTTTTGCTGGCCAAGGTAAGTGACTGATGAGTTTATGCTCTCGGTCCATTTGGATTTTAGAGAACAGATCTCTGCAGGAGAGTGGTACAAGATGTTATGCGGCAGAGAGCAGTAGCTTATGGAGAAACGGTACAGGAGAAGGAGTTAAGGATTTAGACTCCAGACTCAAACTATTCAGTGGTGAGTTACCAGGTCCACCACTTAGTAGCTATATGGCTGCAAGTGACCTTGGGAAAGTCATATTATCTCTGACTTTGTTTCCTCACCTATGATTTGAGAGTCCTAGTGTTGCCTGTCTCGCGTAAGGCTATGCAATGTGGGGCTTAGATGAAATAACATCACACACAGTGCCTGACACGTTCCAAGTACCCGACACGTGTTAATTGCTGTTATTTTGAAAAACTACTGATTCAAAGGAAGAAATCCAGAGCCACATAAATACAATTAAAACGTTATTTAAATACGCTTTCATTCTTTATTTCATTCTTTTCTCCTCATAAAGAGAGGTGCAAAGAATTTGATGAAAGAATGAAAAGGAAGTCTGAAAGCAGCTGGAATAACTTTGGTTTTTGCCAAAAGTGTAAGAAGCAAAGATCCAAAATGTTAACCATTTCTGATGTTTTACAGGGCAGTAATAAGCCCTTTAGATTTAAAAAAAGTATAAATAGAGCTAAGATTTGTTGTAAAAAAACCCAAAATTCTTACTTGAGATTTGGAAACAAAATCAAGCTTAAAATTTATAGCTTTTATTCTTCTTTTTGGGAGATGGTGTGGAGATCAACTTCTCAGCTAAAATTGGGATTGTGAGCATCAGCCTCGTTCTGCACAATTGAGTCTTTAAAAAAAAATTAATTGTCATCTTTACTTTGCTTTCCTTTCTGCGCTGTTCTTTTTCTGTGGTGTTTTTGCAACTCTGCGTAGAAATGGAGCCCTTCCCTTGTGGAATTTGTCCTTTAGGACTCAGGTCAGATGTCACACTGTGGTGTGCCTCCCAGCTGGCTGCAAACTCCCGACCCCAGTATTTCCAGACCTCCAGACAGCTGATTTGATTTTCCCATTTAGCAATAAGCGAATCTTTAGTTTTGGACCCATCTCTGTTTTATCATAAGTGTGCCCATTTTTCTATATACGGTCAGGGATTAAACTGAGTTTTAATGAGAGGGGTACACATGTGTACAGTGATGACTCGCTGAGGTCTTTTGCGTCATAGGATTGTTCTGGAGGCCAAATGTCAACTGCTCAGCCTGTGTATCAGTTGCTCAGTAGAAGGTACCTGCCCTTGCGCACCTGTGCCGTTTCCTGTCCCTTGTCTTGGCACTAGAACAGTTCATTGGTGCCGACAGCTGCTCTTTAACATATTTGGAGACAGAGGTTTCAAGTCATTTGTCCACATGGATAGATCTCCACTAAGCCAAGCTGACGGCTCCCTCATTGGTGGTGGTGGTCCTTCTCCTCCTCGATCTCCTCCTCCCCGCTCTCCTCCTCCCCACTCTCTTCCTCCCCCTTTTCTGTGTGCAGCAGAGCATGCTGAAAACAGAAGAGGAGGCTGAGTGTGACCTGTCTGCGCTTGGCTCTCTGTTGCAGGATGCCTATTCCTAGCCCGTTTGTGAGAGCTGGATCAGCTGGTGGTTCGTGGTGGTTGGTTTTTGCACTCATAGTACACTGTGGCCTCGGACTCCACCACAGCTGTGCTTCCGGGTATGGGGTTTTCTCATAGGTCGGGATTGCCTTGAAGCCCTTCCTGCCCCAGCTGCAGACCACTTTTACCAAGGCCCTGCAGGACTCCAACCGGGGGGTGCGCCTGAAGGCCGCCGATGCACTGGGGAAGCTCATTTCCATCCACATCAAGGTGGATCCCCTCTTCACAGAGCTGCTGAACGGGATCCGTGTCATGGAGGACCCGGGCGTCAGGTGAGGGAGTGCTGTAGGCAGCTGCTGAAGCAGCCATGCCTACATGGTGGAGGCGGCGGTAAAGCAGAGCCAGGTTCTAAGTTGGGTGCATTGGTTCTGTAGGGACACCATGCTTCAGGCCCTGAGGTTCGTGATCCAGGGAGCAGGGGCCAAAGTGGATGCGGTCATCCGGAAAAACATTGTCTCGCTCCTGCTGAGCATGCTGGGACATGACGAGGTATGGCCGCAGGTGGATGGCGGTGCTGGTGGGCTCTTTTCTTTGTTTGGTGTCTCTGCTTTGCGTTTAAGAACTTGGCACAGCTGCCGACTGGTAGGTAGCCATAGGCATTTCTGACATTCACATCACTTTATGGTTTACCAGCATTGATTGTGAGAGAGACAAAATGGGTAGTATTGATATTGATGTTGTGTTTTAAAGATAAGAAATGTAAGGTTTTTAAAGTCCCAAATATCTCATTATTTTGTTCCCTAATCTTAAATAAGTCACCCTTATTTCCCCATCTGTAAAATGAAGAGTTTTGTTTGTTGGTTCAGGAAACACTGAGCTGAAGGGCCTAGTCTAGGGCTGAATAAAGCTCCCAGGAAACTGGGTGTCTGGTACTTGTCCTAGTGGAAGGTCTTAGCATTGTGTAAGAGGGTGAGACTTGCTTGGGCCACACTCTAGCCAGTGGTAGAATCAGAACCAGAATAGGAGCCCTGTGACTCCTGGTTCTGTCACAGTTCTGTTAGTGTAGCCCTTCCTCACCCAGTCTGGAAGGCTTTGTTAACCATGCATTGGCTGTGGCAGATCCACAGTCTAAAGCATTCAGACTGGATAAGAATGTTCTCTTTCTTCTCTGATAGACAGCCCTGTGTTGTGTGGCTTAATTTACATTCGTGGGGCTGACCTCTGGAGAAAGGCCTTTGGGGTCACACGTACACTTCCTCTGTGCCCCTACACGGGGCTGGCCATTGCTGCTGCTGCACTGATCATGGCAACTCAAGTCTGGTCTGATTCCCCAGCCACCTGCTCTCCGACGAAAGCCCCGACCTTCTCTTGAGTACAGATGGGAGAGTACCTTTTGGTCACAGTCTGTCAGGGTTTTTACAGGGCCATAGATGGTGCAAGCAAAAGTGAATATTTAAACTAATTTGCATTTCACCACAATGGAGTTTAAAATAGATCCAGTTGGAGTGCGTGGGTGCCAGAGAGCCAGCTTTAACCTTGCTTGGCACCTGGGCTCCTGCGTGGAGCTCAGAGGCTTAAACCACTGGCAGACCACCCTCCTCCCCCTGAGAACTAACTTCCCTTGAATGTAAGGTGACAGTCCAGGTACCAACCTGTCATCAGCCTCCCCACAGGCCATTGAGTCCCTGGTTGTTTATTTGTTTTGTTTTGGGGGAGGCACATAAAATTAGCACTTACTGATAATGTAGCGCGTCACCTAAAATCTACTTGCTCAGTGTCCCATCATTAGCTGGCTAGGGAGGAGCAGTAAGGAGTCGTCCATGCATCTGGCTGGGATTTTGACAGAAAATGCTTGGCCTTTACTTATCTTTCTTGGGTTGGTTAGCGGCTTCTGTGTGACTTCCTATGACAAACCGTAATATAATATAGGTGGCAGTGTCACACTGAGATAGTAGCGATAGCAGGGAGTCACTCTGGACACACAAGATTCCTGGGGGGAAAAGGAGCTCAGTGGTTCTCTAGCCGGGAGCCCCTCCTCTCTGCCCCTCCCTGCCTCACAGGGCTGTTGATAGTAATTGAGATAATAATATAAAACATTCAGAATTCCTAAGAAGAAAGGTGCTGTGTAAACACAGTTATTGCTGCTATTGTGATGATGGTTACCATATGTGCACACATTGGAGTTTTCTGTAATTAAGTGGGGTGCTGGGTAGGTAATTTTTAACTCCACATCAAGTGGCAGTTGCAGTGAATGGCAGCCCTGATCTGGCAGCAGGAGTTCCAGGGCCTGGAGGAAGGACTGGAGTTAGAGTTCCCGAGCTGCTTTGTCCCTTCTTCCCTGCCCTCCACATCCTGGGCACAGTCACCCCGGTTACCCTGGACCGGATGTGGAGATGGTGGGGTGCTCACACCACCTTTTGCTCCCTGTGTCCTGTCAGGACAACACTCGCATCTCCTCAGCCGGATGCCTGGGGGAACTGTGTGCCTTTCTGACTGAAGAGGAGCTCAGTGCTGTCCTTCAGCAGTGCTTGCTGGGTAAGTCTCTCTTGTACACTGGGGACTCCGGCTGTGAAAACAATGGAGTTTCCAGTGCTTTGAGGCACCGAGCGTGTCTGCTCAGAGAACACAGCTGCAGGTCTGAGGTGGTTTGTGAGAGCCTTCTCCTTAACATGCGTCTTTGGGCAGGGAGGTCTGCATGCAACGTCAACTGGGGTTTCCACGAGGCCCCGAGTCAGAGGGGGGTGCAGGCTTAGAATGGGGGGTAGGTTGTAACGTGCAGGGTGACCCCACTGTGTCCTTCTACCCAGCGGACGTGTCCGGCATTGACTGGATGGTTCGGCACGGGCGGAGCCTGGCACTCTCCGTGGCTGTGAACGTGGCTCCTAGCAGACTCTGTGCAGGCAAATACAGCAGTGAAGTTCAGGACATGATCCTCAGCAATGCCATGGCAGACAGGGTAAGGCTCTGTGGCAGCCCAACCAGCCCCGCCCCTCCCCCCCTAGCCAATACCCCACGGCCAGAGCCTTACTCACACGGCTCGGGGGAACCAGACTGGGTGGTCAGAGGCCTGGGGTCGAGCTTTACCTTTGCAGGTAATTTGGACCAGTACTTGCTCTCCCTGGGCCTCAGTTTCATCATCTAAACAATGAGGAGTTTGGTTTGGAGCATCTAGAATTCCCTTCTAGAGAGAAGGTCTCTGACCCTGGTTCCTGGAACCAGGGGTGCAGGCTTTGCGGGTCTGCCTCACAGCCGGGGCAGTGTCCCCACATGAGTGCTGTCGCGGAGTATTAGATATGAAGTGGTGAGCGGGATGGATAGCTGGTGGTGCAGAGCCAGGGTCCTGGAGATTCCTGGGGAACAGGGTCATGCCTGGCCCTGCTGCCTCAAGGAAGGAGCCAGATGCCACCCTGTCTAGCTCTCCCCTCCTTCCGCAGATCCCCATCGCGGTGAGTGGGGTCCGGGGCATGGGCTTCCTGATGAAGCATCACGTTGAGATGGGAGGAGGACAGTTGCCTGCCAAACTCTCCAGCCTGTTCATTAAGGTGAGCAGGGCAGCCTGACCTGTGAGAGGCCACCGACCGGAGAACGCTCCAGTGAGCGCTCAGGCGGCCACGGTCTAGTTGCTGTCTGTGGAGAGCCTGCAGGACATCTCTGAACTCCCAGGGGTGGAACACAAAGCAGTCGTGTATGCGTTTTTCTCTGGAAGAGTGCCCAACGTTTTGTCAGATTCTCAAATAGACCCTTGACCCCAAATCAAGTTAAGAATGAGTATTTTAGGCATTTATTTTAGATATCTTGATCTTATAAAATTAGGGACTGACCTGGGTTCAAATCTTAATAAATCTTCTCCTCCCTGCCCCCCTTTAGCTGTTATGGGGTGTATAAGCTGGGGATCCAGACAGTGGGGCCCCCCTACCACCTGTGTAATAAAGTATGCTTCTCAAACATCACTGTGCATACAAGTCAGAACCAGAACCTGCATTTTAAGAGACACAGCCAAGCCTGAGACTCTGCCTTTGTAACCAGCTCCCTGGCGGTGTCAGTGCTGCTGGTGCACGGACCTTGCTTCGAGTAGTGAGGTTCCAAAGGGTGATGGCCTCCACCCTGCAGACCCAGAGAGCCCTGCTGAGAGTTTTCAGGGCCTCGATTAGATGGAGTCTGTGTGAGGGCATCACCCTGCATGCAGCTGTTCATCAGCATACATTTGCTGAGGACCCGCTGTGTGCCTGGCAGGGCTGGACCCTGGAGGTATAGAAATGAGCCAGGTAGACAAGATCTCTGGAGTTGAGATGTACAGAAAGCCCAGGGGGAGGGCCCTAACTTAGATAGGGCTGTCAGGGAGATATCTGAAGGCTGACATTTGAGTTGAAACCTGAAGAATGCAAAGGAACCAACCAAGCGAGGATCCGGGGCAAGCACGTCCCAGGCAGAGGGACCAGCCAGTGCAGAAGCCTGGGGCAGGAAGGCGCATGGTATGTCTGAGGAAGTGAAAGCCCTGTGTGGGCCAAGAGTAGTGCACAGAGGGGAGAGTGGCACGAGATGAAGTGGGAATTACACCCTGTCACCCTCCCATGAGAAGGAAGGCATTGGAAGAGAGCAGTAGGGCTAGTTTCCATAATGAAGAGAGAATGTCAGGGCAGAAATTTGGGCTTTGAGAAACAGACTGGATATGCCTGACTAAAAGGCTATGTTCCTCTTCATAGTGTCTGCAGAACCCATCCAGTGACATCAGGCTGGTGGCTGAGAAGATGATCTGGTGGGCAAACAAAGACCCACTGCCTCCCCTGGACCCCCAAGCCATCAAACCCATCTTGAAGGCCCTTCTCGACAATACCAAGGATAAAAACACTGTCGTTAGAGCCTACAGTGACCAGGCGATTGTCAACCTCCTCAAGATGAGACAGGGTGAAGAAGTGTTTCAGGTGAGAGCTTGGCACTGGAGTGCCTCCCAGGGTGTGCTGTGGGCATTCGTCTTGCAGGTCTTCTTCTGCCCCAGAGGGGCAGACTGTGATCAGGTGACTGGTCTAGTGCCTGAAAACACATTCTGCTCTTTCTGTGGTGTTCAGACTTCTTTCAGCATCAGAGCCCTTTCTTCTCATATGGCACCCAAACCTATAATACAGATGCCAGTACAGCTGCCTGTTGAAGCCCAGAGCCCTGCTCACTCGACTCCCCACCCCCGGGCAACCTTAAAGCACTGAAATCTTTAACTACCACTGCCTCACCATGTGATGAGCATGACGAGTGGTTTTCTTGGCTTTCCCTGGATCCATCTGATTCTCTTATTTTGCCAGATTCTCCTCAGTGGTTCTAGTCCTGAGGTTAGCACTCATCTTTGTCTTTGATCGGAGAAATCTGAAGCCTTCTTTTCTGATTCTATCTCCTCATTTCCATCGTCCCCACAGGCCCTCTCCAAGATCTTGGATGTAGCCAGTTTGGAGGTGCTGAATGAATGCAACCGAAGGTCCCTGAAGAAGCTGGCCAGCCAGGCCGACTCCACGGAGCAGGTGGATGACACCATTCTGACATGAGCGGCCTGGGCCCCTCCACTGGGCTCCACATCAGCATTTCGGCTCCACCTCTTTGTTCAGTGTTTTCATTTTTGAAAATAACGTTTGTTTGAACGGGGAGCTTAGGAGATGGCCTTCCCAGAAAGTATTTTACTATACTCAACAGACCACAGCCAAAGCCTTAAATCAAACCCACACACAACTGAAAATTGCCTCCTCCATCTCTCACCCTTTTCTTTGGAGAAGAGAAGAAAAAGCACATGTGCGAGCCTCACCAAATGCTAGCCAAGAGCTGCTCATCCAGCTTAGCATGGCCGGTGGAACAAGTAGGGTCACACTTCCGGTCCTTCTTCTGTGCTTGAGCTCTGGTTCCAGAGCTACGCTACCAATCTTTTGCTTAGGTCTCAAGTGGGGCACTGAACTGCGAAAGCGTGCCCAGTGTGGTGTGTCTTGGCATGGCCTTTCAATGTCGCGTGGCCTGATTGGATCTGACCCCTGTCAGGTGGAAGCGCTACTCTCGCAGCCCTGGCAGTTCACAGGTCAGGGGAGGGGGGTAGGTTTAAATGCAAGTGGTTTGAAGGAGGAACGTTTAATAAAGGCTTTGATCTAATCTTGATATAAGCCAATTTTTAAAAATCTCCAAACTTCCATTAGACATGAAACTTATTGCATCAGGAATAAGGCAAGGCTGGCAACTTTTCATTAAGCACTGGCAGCTCTCTGATTTCTGGGTGTCTCTCTCCTGCTCTTGGAAGCCTTGTAAGTATCTGCAGTCTTCTCTATCCTGAGGTCAGGTCTCGAGAGATATGTAGCCAGGCTTGTGGCCTCACTTGGTGTGGACAATGCAGGGGCTGAATGAGCCACTTCCCTGCTCTCTCCTGACTCAGGAAGGTAGGAAGCTTCTGTAGTGAAGCTTTAGAGAGCAGTATCCCCTGTGTGGAGTGAGAACCACATTCCTGTAGTCAGAGGATTGGCTAGAGGGAACCAGAGTGGCGGGTTTATGAATGATTTCCTTCCTCCTGGTTCTTAGAAGGCTCGAGATCCACACGTCCTGTCTGATGGAGCGCGCCCTTCTAGGCCCAGTGATGCAAGTTTTTCTGGGCTGTTTTCCTTGGTCACAATATGGAACAGACCTCTATCAAAATTACTAGTCAGAGCTGTAAAAGGAAGAAAAATTAAACGTGGTGGTAGCACACTCACTTGTAAAGGACTAAAATGCTGTACCAAAAAATGTAAGGCTTTGCTTATTCCCAGTGTGGCAGAGGTAGCAAAAGTAGCTTTGTGACTCAGCACTTCGAATGAATAAGAAAAGGTGACCTCTGAGGTACTTCTGATGAAATCCTTGCTTTCGATGCCTGAGCCTAATAAGTCACAGGACTTCCTCTCTTTTTGCAGCAGACATGGTCTCACTGGCTCAATGTAATTGTAGAGTCCCAGGGCTGGAAGGGACCTTGAGAAGTCAGCTGAGTTGGTCCCTGTAGTCAAAGCAGCCAATGGTTACAGCTTTCTGTAGCCAAGGTAACTGTTCCCTGCTTCTGGGATTCAGATGGTCATCCGTGTCCATCTTGCTGCCTGGGGTATATATTCAGCAAGCTGTCTACCTTTGTGGTCACCTCTGCCAGTTAGCTCTGGGCAGGCAGGTGGAAGTTCTTGGGTGAGAGGCTATAGGCTCAGAACCTCTGTTAACCCCCTAAAGTAGTTTTGGTGTTTCCTCTGAGATCTTAGTGTTGATGCTTATGTCCACCCCTGGTGTTCAGTCCCCTGTCTGAAATTGGGAGGAGAACCTGAGTTGGAAGACACTCAGTATGCAAAATGTAAAGGAAAAACACCGGGTTCTGGTTCCAGAAGCTGGAGGAGGATGAAATCTCTCTGTTCAGGATAGATGGATGAGGGTTGATTCACAGACGGAGATGACTCAAAGGCATCAGAGCATGTTGAATTATATTCCGTGAGTCTGGAAGGAGGGTGTGAGTTCCCAGGAAGTGAGCTGTGAAGGGATGTCACAGACATGACAATGGAGCAGGCAAAAGGACCTGGTCAGCCCAGAGTCAGCAATCCTGAAAACAGCAGCCCAGACTGAACACCCTGGAGGATGTGGCGCTTGGCAGCATAGAAGCAGAGCTGTTTAGCCTTGGACAAGTCATCCAACCTCTCTGGGCCAGTTTTCTCGCCTGTAGAATGGAGAATTTGGAACGGAAGGTCTAAAAATCTCTTGTTCTCAAAGTTATCCTTTAGGAGTTACTAGTAATCGTAAGATGATATTTGGCTTTTTTTTTTTCTTTTTCATTTAATCTCCTCAACTTATTAAGTAGGTCCTCTTGTTACTATTTTTCAGAGGAGAGAACTGAGGCAATCTGTCCCCCAGATTCTTAGCCTCATACGCTTAGCCTTTCTCTTACTTCTGTGCTGGCTAGTTAGGTGCAAGCATTTTCATTCTTTGGAGCAGTGCCTCCAAACTTTTCATGTCCTGGCACACAGGCATCAAAAACCAGATGTAGCACACTAGGTAAATGCTGAGGTGGCTCTGGCTGACTGTCCCAGGGCTGTCCCCTCCCCAAGCCCTACCTACCTGCTCCGTGGCCTGATCGATACCTCACCCCATTTATAGGAAACTGGCTGGGAAAGTTTTTCAAAAAGACATTCTCTTAGACTTTTTGTGATCCTCTAAAGAGGACATTCCCATCTTTCTCTGCCATGTGCCTGAAAGACAATGATGAGAGGTTGTGCCCGTAGCTAATCCAGGGAAAATTAAATAGCGTTCTTAGTCCTTCAGCTGACTCCTGGAACCTCTGGAATCCTGTGTCAAGGTTATTTTAAAATGTGGGAGTGTGACATGGTTCACATCCCTTTCAGGAACCAAATCAATAGGTAAGTTTCTTCTGTCCCACTGCTGTGATTCTAGAGTGCTTGGGAGAGTATCAGGGGACCTGCAGGAGGGACACTTATTTGCGGGGATATGGAGACATTTTACTGAGCAGATTTTGAAACAAGATTGGCAAGAATGTTTTTTCTTCTAAGTATGGTTCTGTGTGGACGTGTCTTAAACTCCCTTAAACTTTTCTAATTTAGAACAATAGGGAGAAACAGGAAGCAGCCTAACTTAAAGATCTAGGTTCTAAATATTTTTAAGGAAACGAAGATAGCACTTTTAAGTTTTAGAATAGTGTACTGGAGCGGAGTCACACGGACTTTGAAGTCAGTTGGGCCTTAACGCTTAGTATTATGCTAGGTGACTCAGAGCATGTTCCTTAACCTCTCTGAGCCCACGTGTCTGGAGTGAATGAGATAATGCACTCTACCCCAGGCCAGGCACACTGGGTGCTCATATGCGGCTGATGTGAGTAGAATGAGGAGTCAATGAAGAGAGACTGAACACCAGGCACTACTTAAGGTGTGTCACAAGCACAATCTTCTCATATTCAGGAGATAATTACTGGACCCCAGAATTTTGAGGCTTTATTAACTTTTTTGAGCCTGAAGTTTGAAAAGCTAACCTAAAATCATTTCTTTTGAGGAATGATGATTCCTGTGTTCGACTCTGACACTGAAAGAGAGAGGTCGTAGCACGTGGACGGGTCCTCACGGCCTGAGCAGGAAAGCAACGTTATCATCTTTGTTAGAGCAGTGGAGCTGGTCCTTATTTTGAGGAGGAAAGTTGAGGAACAGATGGAAAGGAGTGTCTCTAGGGTCATGTAGCTTCTTGGCTGCAGAGCTGGAAAAGAATCCATATTTCTTGATGCTCTGGTCACAAAGCCCCTTGGCCTTTTCATAAAAATAATTCTAGAAGGTGAGTTTAACAAAAACTAAGTTCTTGGCGTGTGGCTCTGCAAAGTGACTAGGTATCACTTTTCACAAGAGGTGGAGCCTAGTTATTTCACCGGGTGCTTGTGCGCTGCCCCTCAGCTCTGTTAGGAAGGTTCCCTGCAGCCTACCAGGGTGGAAGTGTCTGGAAGTGTGGCTAGAAGCTTAGGAAACTGGAAAAACTGGTCCAAAGATTATTACCTCAGTGGGATTTCTGGGTGAGACTTTGCTGAGTGTGCCAGCAGGGAATACACCATTTACTTTATAATGGTACTCAAGACGTCTCTGGTTGGGATGGCAGCCTGGTCTTAAGCTACAGTAAATCCTTCTTAACTATTTAGATTCCCATAAAAAAGGGAGGGGGGAAGCTGGGGTGCAGCAGTAACTAATCCAGCATTTCTCAAACAGTTTGGCCTCAGGACCCCTTTACACTTTGAAAAATTGTCAAGGACTATAAAGAGCTCTTGCTTACATACATCTTGCCTGTTGATATTTACCATCTCAGACATCAAAACTGGTCAATTTAAAAAGTTTTATTAATTTGAAAATAATCCATTACCTGTTAGTATAAATAGCCATAACAAATATAACTACATTTTCCGTTTAGTGACAGTGGCATTGTGTTTACATTTTTGCAAGCCTCTTTAATGTCTGGATTTTCATTGCTTCTGCAGCCTGTTGTGTTATCACGTGTCATTTAGGCTCTGGAAAAACCACTGTACACTCGTAAGCGAATGAGAGTGGTAAAGCAAATAATATTTTAGTATTTTGAAATGTTTTGACTTCATTGATCTTTTGACAGAGTCTTAGGGAGCACCAGGGTCCCGAAACCACAATTTGAGAACCACTGATCTAATCTAAAAGATGAGGGGACTAAAATCCTACTGAAGGGTTTGGCAGGAGTATGTGTGTGGGAGTTGACTCTGAGTTATAATGAGAGACCCCAAATTTGGCCCACACCCTACATAAAGCAAACTCAAGAGAGTTCAACTAGATTATTTCTGGTATTCTTTCTAGCTCTTTAAATTCTATGTGTGGCTTCACTTTATTTCAACACTCAGCACATGCCTACCATGTGTTAGGTCCCAGAGGATGCCAGGATGGTCCCTGCAATCAAGGTACTTAATGTCCACTTGATTTGGGACATCAGTGCAGGGCAAGGCAAGGCCATTGCCAAGTCTCTAGGTATGGCATCTAGATATCTAGATACCTAGATACCTAGGCATGGGATAAAAGGCCCATTTCCAGGTCCATCAAAGGGTAAGATCAGGCACAAGTTCCTGTATTCCCTCAGACCAGCATGTTGGGTGGTGCCCCATCCCGGCTCCTCATTTCAAGTCCCTGACATTGTTTACCTGCTCTCTCTAAATTCTCATTTACACTCACCTCTACCTTCTTACATGATTGCAGCATGTGCTTCCTACCTCGTTCCTTACCCCAGCAACTTCAGAATTTATCGCTGACCAGTCTGAAATCTGGATTTCACAGGTCCCTCCACGCCTCTACTGCGCTAACCTCCATCTCCTGCTACCCTTGAGGCACTGCTGTTTCTGTCTTTGAAGCCTCAGGCTTGAGGTTCCCTCTCCTTTATCCTCTTAGCCTCCTCACAGGTGACACCGCACTTCCCAACACTCCTCTTTGCCAGTTAAGCTCTTTTAAAGTTCCCATCTTCAGCCCTCACTGCTCAACCCTTACTATTCATTGGCTTCTAATCCTTTATCTCTGCTATCCTGAAAAATACTTCATTCAACCCTACTGTTCTTACCACCAACCATTCTTTTTATCTTATTCTGTATTCTTGAATGAATAGCATATACCTAGCACCTCCATAGTGTCACTATTGTTCCTGTAAACCTCTGCACACTCCTGTCCCCCTTACTTTATTTTTCTCTTTAGAAACATATTTGCATTCTCTGCTCAAACGTAAGCTCCACAAAAGCAGGGATTTTATAGTTTTATTTACTGCTAAATCTCCAGGTCCTATATTTGTGTCTGGCACACAGTGAGCCCTCAGATATTTATTGAAGAAATGAGTGAGGATGGGACTTTGCATTGCTCTTATATCTTCAGTGCCCAGCACAGTGCCTGGCACCTAGTAGGCACACAAATATTTACAGAATTAGTGATTGAATCTAGTTGCCAGGTAAGTTTTATTTTTTTTTTAACGCTGTTTTGGTTGATGTTTGCATATCACCTTCACCTTATGCATCTGTCCCTTCCTGCTGTTATCTCACACCTGGGCCTCAGCAATAACCCTTAAAGCTCTGCAGCTGAAATCCATATTGATATTGCTCTTCTCAAAAACTTTCAGTGCCTCCCCAGTGTAGTTTCTAATGTACAAACAGGTGGTGTTGCAAAAGCTCATATGTAAGTTGGCTGTTCAGGATAGTGGAACCAAGTTTCCCATGAGCAGTACATAATCTTACTTCGGGTCACAAAAGTCTATATCTACATATATATATTTATATATATAGTATCTACCTACCTACCATAACAGCTCCAGTCATTGAACTGTAGTTTGAATTAATATGAAACTGTTCCTACAGGAAATGTGCTCAGTTTCATTTTTGGGATGCCTGGCATATATCCTGGCCTATAGGGAATTCCCTCTCAAAGCCAAAATTGATGATTTTCATAGGCTGTGACAGTAGCTGTCCAAATATACCTGTCATTCAAAGCTTTCTTCTCCAATTCCATCACGAAATCTTTAGGATGAAATCTCTTCCCTGTGATTCTAGCTGAAAGTGATATCTCTCCTCCTCTGAAGAGAGACAGCTGTTTTTTACTGTATGGTCTTATATTT
>NW_006433949.1:5717023-5719400 GCF_000325575.1 Pteropus alecto | reverse complement strand
GAAAAGGCTCTATAATCTGTGGCACATAATAATAAATAGTTACTAAATAAATTAAATAGTTACTATTTAAATAGTTACTAAATAAAGGAGTTAATGCTTATTGCTTTTCAGAAGACACATGCAGGCAAGTCAGGAATCTGGTCTTCATAATGGCCACTTCTGCTCTACTTCTCAAAAGTACCCTGTAGCCCTGATATCAGGAGGCTGCCTTGGAAATGTGTGCTGGAATCTACAATAGGAGATGGCTGAAAGTATGAATGAGTCAGTACAGAATGGTCTCCGTTAACAGCATTAGTTAGTTTATCACATGCCTATACAGGCATACCTTGGCTATATTGCGGGTTCGGTTCCAGACCATTGCAATAAAGTGAGTATCTCAACAAAGTGAGTCACAGATGTTTTTACACATAAAAGTTATGTTTTACAAAATACTGTAGTCTATTAAGAGTGCAATAGTATGTCTAAAAAAAGCACAATTAAAAAATGTTTTATTACTAAAAAATGCTAACTTCTGAGCCTTTGGCGAATTGTAATCTTTTCGCTGGTGGATCTTGTCTTCAATTTGTTAAAAATGCAGTATCTGTAAAGTGCAGTAAAACAAGGTGTGCCTGTATGTGCCAGGTGATTTACAAACATCTCTAAATTGTCACAACCATCCTGTGTGGAAATGAGGGCTCTGAGACATTGTGATGTGACTTATGCAAAATCTCACAGCTTTTAAGGGATGGGCAGGATGTCAAGGCTAGCATTTGAACCAAAGTCTCTCTGACTCCAGAACAAGTTGAGAAGGTGATCTAGTGTGACCTCCTGCCTCACTGGCTGGTTGAGTGTGCCTGCCTGATGGCTACACTGAGGCCATCTTCTTCACTTAATTATTTCCTAAATAAAATGACTGGATCAAAGGGGATCCCACCAAGCTTTCCCAGACCAAGAACAACCATTTTTCAATGGTCATATAAGCAGCTCCTCTCCCAGCTAGTACCTTCAGATTCCAAACCCGTGTTCTTTTGACATCACCAAACTGCTTCTCAGCTCCTGGAAAACAGCTCAAAGCTTGAGTCAGATACTTCATGTGCTGTTCAAGGATCTCCCCTGAAACATTGTTATAATAATAAATTACAAACAACATGAATGCCTATCAAGAGCAGAGTGATTACAGTGCAACCATATGGACTACCATACCATGCAGCTCTTTAATAAATGTCTATATTGTTAGAGAAAAGGCAACGTACATACATTTGTGTTTGCATAGACAGAAAACTCATTGAAGGATATTCATTCAGCATATATTTAAGCATTTTAACGTATCCAAGAAATTTATTAGGTTACCTGTGAGGAGTGGGTCCGAAGGAAAAATAGTAACTAGTACCTACTTTTTGGTAAGCTTGTGTATATTTTTTTAAAAAACCATGGCTATTTTTTATAAAGTCAGGGTTTAAAAAAAGGAAGTTTGATAAAGTTTCTACTTTATCCAACAGGTACTTGACTGGAAAGGGACAGGACTATAAGGAACTTACCAGGAACTTAAAAATCACTGCAATTGTATGAGGATGGCAGGAGCATCCTATTTTTAGGGCAGGTGGGTACTCTAGAACTGGAAAAACGGGCTGATGATAAAGTAAATACCGCTTAGCCTCTAACGGCCCAGGTCCTCCTAACCACAAGGCTCTGAGCTGTGTATTTGTAGGTGGTGTGAAATCGAAGCCCGGGGAGCTAGTGCTTTCGGTCTCCGGGGTGCTTCTTACACACTGGGTCATTAATCTCCCCGGCTCGGCGTGAGGTTGGACGGGACTCTGAATGGAACTATCCTCCCCATTTTACCAAGAAGGCAATTCAGGCTCCAAGAGGTCACAGGGCTAGGACGTGATTTTGACCCAGCGCTGACCTCAAAGGCCACACTCCTAACTCGCCAAGCTCCGGCAGCCGATTATCGTTCTGTAAAACTCGGCAGACACCAGCCGACTCAGCGACCGGTCCAGAGGTCCGGGACACCAAGAGGGGCCAGAGCCAGCATCCCGGGGGCGGTGTCGATGCAGAAAGGGGGCGGAGTGTCCGCGTACCCGGTCTCCAGGAACCTGGAGCTCGGCGTAAGCCCCGCCCCACAGTCTCTGCGCGCCTGTCTTTTCCTCTCCGCATCGCTCGCAAGGCTTGAAGATAAAGGATCGAGACCGTCCCGGGCCACAGCCGGGATTCTCCAGCACTCTCGGCTTCTTTCAGTTAGGGTACGACAGCAGCCCCGCTCTCCGAGCCCTCAGGGCCGAGGGTGGCGGCGGCGATGTTCACCAAGAAGACACTGGGCAGGAAGGCCCGCGCCGGGGGGACTCTGACAGGGCGCACGCGTGGTGCGCGAGCGCGGAGAGGGCGCGGCTGGCTGCGG
>NW_006433949.1:5712930-5716567 GCF_000325575.1 Pteropus alecto | reverse complement strand
GGTTGGGGCACCCGGCTGCGGAGCGGAGGGCCCGGCGCGTGGGGGTCGGGGCTGGGGCGCCGGGTCCACTCGCCGCGCCTGCCGCTGCCTCACGTGTGACCTTGGTCAAGTCGCGCGGTCTCTGGAGTTGGAGAGAACCGGGTTCGAGTTCTGGGACTACCAGCTTTCTCGCTCTGTGACCTTGGGCAAATTGTTTCGCCTTTCTTAGCCTCAGTTTCCTCATCTGAGAAGTGGGAACTTTGCCTCTCTGGGTGGTGGTGTGAGTATTCGATGAGATAAAGCTGGAAAAGCGCTTAGCACCCAACCTGGCCAGTAGATGTGAGTTAGCTATCGATGTGATAATCAGTATCCTCGTAAGCCTCAGTTTCTTCCTCTGCAAAGTGGGGATATTCCCAGAACCTGCCTTGTGGGATTACTGTGAGGTTTAAATGAGGTAAGTGAGGCAGGTAAAGCACTTCGCCCAGGGCCTGTCACATTCCTGTTGAATCATTATTACCCTGTCTCTGTATGTTTCTGTTTCCTCATCTGTAAAATGGAATAATAGGATCTGCCTCACTGGGCTGATCGAGTGTTCAATGAGATAATGCACGTTTGGAACGGTGCCTGTCACATAGTGAGTGCTCGATATGTGTTGGCTCTTACATACTGTATACTAGATGGGAGGTGGGTCGGCCACAATTAGAAAAGTGCTTTGACTTTGACCATATCCACATGCTTGGAGAGCTCCTAGTTCAGTGGACTGCTAACATCTCCAGTGCCCAGTGCAGTGCCTGGCACCCCGTAGGTGCCTAACATTTGTTGAATGAATGAATAAGTATCCTTAGAAGAAACAGGCAGGTTTCTGGTGAAGGGTGGAGGGTTTTAGAGGTATTTGGAGTGTGGCAGGTAAGCAGGTTTATGGGGTGACCAAGAGGTCAGGGAGGCAGGCCCCAGGAGGTTTATGGGAGCATAACTGAGGTGCTGGGATTATATGATGGGGAAGGAGGCTTGGGAGCATGCTGAGTTTATTGACCAGACCTGAGTTGAGTGTGGGCAAGGGAGTCATGTGACTGGAGGCAGAGGCCAGGTTGGTGGTGGAGCCCATGATTCTTAAGGGAAGAGGGGACCAAATCAAAGGGGTTGTCAGACCCTGATGTAGGAATGTTGGGTGACATTGTCATAGCTTGGTCAGGGAAATGGGTGGATTTTGGTCTCACTGCGGAGCTGGATTAGGATGTGGTTGGTGGTTTGGATAAGGTGAAAGATGGCTGAGGTTTCCGTGGTTACTGGTGGAAGGGAGAGGTAAGGGGAAAACTTAGGGGCTAACTATGGAGACGAAGAGTGGCTGTGGTTGCAGAAGGAGTTAGAAAGGAGGAGGTTGTGGTTTGAATGAAAGAAAACCAGACAAGCTGTGTAGACTCGCTCTTGGAGATGGCTGCCAGCATTCCTCTTGGTCTTGAGGCTTAAGCCTTTACGGGATTTGATTTCAGCCCTGGCCTTGGTTCTGAGGGGCTGGCACTTGGGTGATTTCTCTCCTTTTTGGAGTTAAAGTCAGCCCACCACGGTTAGGGGTTCTTATCCCTCTGCAAGACATCTAGGGTCTGTATTGATTTCCAAAAATGAGAAATGTAAACTCAGCAAGAATATGCAGATTGTTGTCTTTTCTTCTCCATCAAACCCAGGGGATGGTTTTGGCCCCCTTTCTTATAGTACATTTTGTATGGTGTATTGATTTTTCACTCAGAAGTCAGGTGCGGGAGAAGACTCACTGAGTCAAGATTTATGTGGTCTGGCTCTTAGGTCAGTCTGAGCATGGAGGACTCTGTTGTGTAGAGGAGACAGATGCTCTCCAGTTTAATTTCTCCTTACAGTGACCTGATAACTCAAAGCCAAATGCTTAGGAGACAGGGAGATGGTAGCCATGAAGTTCAAACTAAGCTTTGGTAACTGAGCAAGGAGATGAAGAACATCATGCACTCCCGTGACCTGGGCTCCTTATGTGCATGCTGCCTTAAAGTTTATCAAATGATTTCACAGACATTCTCTCATCTGGTTCTCACCCATTGCTTGTGTGGTTCGTCACATAAGCAAACTAAGACTCAGGAGCTGACTGACTTGCCCAAAGTCACACAGCTCCTCAGAGGCAAAGTCAGAAGTTAATGCACATTGATTTGATTCCTGGGTGAGCAGCTGGTGTCAAGCCTGGCAAACAGGCCCTCAATGAATGTTAGTTTCTTTATAAATCTAGAGTTCTGCTTCCCACTCTGCCACATTGTACACACTTCTGGAATACATTCTCTCAGCTTCTGCAGCTCTTCTTTATGCCTAAGGTTCCGCACTTTCTCTTATGTTCTTCTGACATCGGCTCTGATGTGAAACAGTATTTCCTCTGATCCATGGGGCCAGCTATCCTCATTCTTAGAACCCGGAGGCTGGAGTGGCCGTCAGAAATCTAGGTAAAGCCTTTCACTTTACAGATGAGTGAACTGAGGCTCCGAGAAGGGAAGTGACTTATGTGAGGTTGTACAGTGAATTAGTTGCTGAGCCAAGTTTAAAATTGAGAACACTTTACTTGACGGTCTAAAGGTCTTCATCAGTCTCACACTGAAGCAAAGAGGAGTGAGGGGACTGTAGCCCCAGGGATGAGCAGGGTGAGGGTAGGGACTTTCATGGAGGCTTTTTGAGGACCAGAGCATTTGTGTAACCCAAGAGGCAGAAAGCAAGGGAGAGAGGGAATGTGAAGCAGGGAGCACAGTGATGACTGAAAGTGGTGTGTGAGGATTTTGTAGAATTAATCTATGTCTCCTGGTTACCAAGAGATGTCGAGTGCCGGGCCTGTGCTCCATGCAGGGTGAAAGGTGATGGGGTTGGACTGGTTAGGTTTCATGCTAGGCATGGCCCTTGGGAAGCTCTTGACTTCCGCTGCTGTGAAGGTAGATTGGTACCTAGCTCTTTTCTCTTTAGGCCAGTGCTGTAGGGTGAATGGTAGCAGCATGTTTTCCCAAGGAGGCCTCTACTAGGTATATTTAGGAGATGGCATTTCTCAGGGTGGGTGTCTGTTTCTTTTAAAGGAAAGAGCAATGCTGGAGATTGGTGTCAGGCCCAAACGAAGGCTCGGAGTAGCTGTTGATGTGTTGACTGTAGTGGTCTTTCTGAGGTCTAGTGGTTTTCAGCAGCTCTGCAGAGGAGGCTGGGGGTGAGTGAAGGGGACCGGGAGAGACCAAGCTGGAGGGAACACTGTTACTTTATTGCTTCATGCAGAGAGAGCACCTCCCCTCTATCTGTTTTAGATATATGGGAATCAGATAAAATTTAATTTAAAAAAAGGTTTCTGTTGCCCCACCCTATAAAGTTTGAAAACCACTGGTTTGGCTCCTGTTAATGCTGCAGTCATAGCGTAGATAGCATAGCTGTCAGTGTGATTGGCATTAGTTTAGTCATAAATTCATTACACAATGTTTTGTTGGCACCTACTAAGTGCTGGGACTGGCTTTCAGCACATTGAATGTTCAGGGCGAGTGAGGCGAGATCTCCTTCCTAGAGGAACTCACAGCCTAGTGGCCCAGACACAGATTTTAGCTGAGTAAGCGGACCCAGAAGGCTCCAGGAGGAAGCAGAGGAGCCGGCAGGGCTGATGGGGTGTTGGCGTTGGGCAGAG
>NW_006433949.1:5702663-5712876 GCF_000325575.1 Pteropus alecto | reverse complement strand
AACCTCACAGAAAAGCAGCAATGAGGAAGTGGCTCTGAGCAAGAGGGCTGCAGGCACAGGGCTGAGCAGCAGGTACTGTGGGCGCAGCGTCCCTAACTTGTCTGTAGGAAGGTCAGACCCAGGTTTACTCCATGAAACAAGTTCTCCGGGGCCTCCCTGGACATCACACTCACCTGCAGAAGCCTCCAGACTGGATCATCAGAGAGGATGTCTGGGTTACTTCGTGTTAGAGAAGCACAGCTGAAGGTGGGGGTGGAGACAGTGGCCTCTCTGAGGAGCTGCTGAGAGCCATAGGCTCCTCCCCACAAAAATCCACGTCTATGCGAAATCTGCACTTAGCTTCAGGGGTTTCTGACACTGTAGGTTAAGATGTCCTCATGTCTAGTTTTGATAGCATGGTTGCTAAAAATTGACTAGAAGCGAGATGCAGGAGCCCCTTTGGAGTGTTTTTATTCCACTTCCTGAAACAGATGCAAGAAGACTGCCCGTGCAGTGTGTATTGGCAGGAGCTTTAGAGCTCCGGAGTAGACAACCCAGGATTCAGGTCTCAGCTCCATGCTTCCTGCAGAGGCCCCTGGGCCAGCTGCTTAGCTTCTCGGACCCTCCGTTGCTTCATCTTAAGAGATGCAGTTGGAATTATAGGAGCATCAAAGTGCCCATCACCCTCAGTGTTCTATGCATGCTAATACTTGCCTTCTGTGGTTGATTGACCCAGCTGGCCTTAGGGTGGCAGGGGTGAGGATGGAATAGGAAGACACAGGTCAGATGCACCTGGCAGGCTAAAGCTACTGTATTAAAGGGAAGCCAAGCTTATGAGGGTGAACAAATGTGCCAGGAGATGCTGTGGCAAGTGAAATGCTCTGAGCACACGGGAGCTGAGTTGTTGGGCTGATAAGTGTAAGGCAGACACCCCCTCCCCACCGATCCAGCCGGCAGTGACATCAGCCGGGGAAGATGGGTGATGGTTCAAGTTGTCTGGGCTTCAGTTTCCTCATCTATAAAATAGCCCCAAAGATCTCAAGGGTTCTCTCCAGCTCTGCAGTTCCTCGTCTCACACTGCACACAAACTGAAGCTCCGCACATGATGTGCAGTTTTCTAGGGATCATATTTTAGAGACACTTTGGGGCCACTATTGTTTGACCTTCCCCTGCTTTATTTCTGTCATCTGGTACCTTCCCCTGGGTTGCCGAGACCTAGACCTCAAAACAGGGCCTGGGCATGAGTTCCTTTCTCATCTCTCCCTGGGGCGTTTGGGGGTGGCTTGTCTTACACTAGGACGAGGAAAAGGTCACAGACTGAGTGGGAGAGATGCTCTTGATGTGTGACTGGTTGGGGAGGTCAAAAGCAGCATCAAGGAGGGGAATGGGTCCTGCTGAGCTTCTTGAGTTAGGTCCTGGGTATCATCTCCCCGGAGAAGGAAGGATTGGGTTGGAGGGAGGGGTCCTGTGCCTCCTCTCATCTCCTGCTTTCTCTCCTGCAGGTGTGGGCAAGAGCAGTTTACTCTTACGTTTTGCGGACAACACTTTCTCAGGTGAGTGTTCCCCCGGGGTGCTGCTGTGGTGTTTTGGTTTTGAAATCCCTTTCCCTGGCGCCAGAACATACCTGCCTCTGCCTAATGTCAGAAACATTGTCATTCCAGTTTCCGTATAGGGAAGGAGAAGCGGAGGGAGGCACAGGTTAGAAGTCTCTGTGGTCGGTCTTAATCTGTCTTGTTCAAGAAAATCCTTTACAGGCCCATCCTTTGCCATGCAGGGTCTTTTTGTGCCCCAACATGTAGAAAAGAAAAAGTTAAAAAAATTTTACAAGTTAGTACATGCCTGGGTGAAATTTCAAATACGAAGACTCAATAAAGTGGAAAATGAAAGCTGTCCCTTCACCTGCCCCTGCCGGTGCTCTGGCAGTCACTGTTTAGCACGGTGTGTACCTTTCCAACTTTCCTTCTCAACTCTACGTGCAGCGGGTCAGCAACTTGCCTATCCCTCAGCCTGTCAAGGATCACCCTTCCACGGCTGTACGTAGCCCTCTGGCTCTTTGGAATGCCTGTGAAGTTTCCAGGTCCATGCATGGATGCACAGCGTTCATTAACAGTGCTCTTGATAGCTGCATGCTTCCTGGTTGCAGCTAGTCTCAGTGATGCTGCATTTCTTGGGATACATCGTATGTTCATTCCTATATAGAAGTGGAATGGAATGACTAGGTCGGGGGTATGTGCGTTTAAATTTTTCACAGATACTATCAACTCAGCTCTCAAAGAAGCTGTACTGAGTGAAGTGATACTCCCCCGCCAGGGGGTTTAAAGTGTCCTGGTCAACGCTGATCAGAGCTGAGTCTTGGTAGTCTTCGTTTTTGCTAAGCCAATTGGCAGAAAGTGCAGTCTCCTTCAAGTTTGTATTTCCCTGGTCACTGGTGAAGTGGGACATGTTTTTGTCGAGTATATGAGGTTCATTGCAGAGGCTTCACGGTGGCTTGGCCTCTCTGATCAAGGATGATATGTGACTTCTTATGGTGAATTCCCTGTGATGTGATTGAGGGGTGAGCTACAATTAGGAAGTGGTTCCATGGCTAACGCCTCTCGGTAGAGAAGTGGGTTTCTCCCGACAGTAACCCTGCACTGTTGGTGTGATGTGGAAAGAGTTGTCTTCTCTGTGTGACCATGAATATGACTAAGTCTCAACTCATCTGTAAAGTGGCACTAATCATCGTCCTTCCCACAAAGAGTTATTGTGAGGGTCATTTGCAATATTGCAAGTCATAGTGCCTGGGACTCGGTAACCTCTCAGTACATACGAGCGGTTTGTTGTTGCTAGTACCTTCTGTTCAGGAGTAGTAACTAATGGGCAGCTTCTCATTGTGCTGAAAAAAATGTCCCTCTGACTTCCCATCCTATCAGCTTTCAACTCCTGGAGGACTCTCTTTTGTGGTCTCTCTCCTCTATCCATTTCCCCTACCAGCAGCTTAGTTGGTTCTAGCCTGAAGCATTACAGCAGCTCCTACCCATCCCCCACCAGACTTTTGAATTCATCTTGCTGCTACACACTTCTGGCGGGGGCTTTCTGTTTAAAAACCTCAGCTGCCCTCTCTTAGGCGAGCAGAGTTTATAGCAAGGTTTCTCCACTTCAGCACGGTTGACACTCTGGATCCTGTGATTATGTATTGTGGGGGCCGTTCTGTGAAGGACTTGGAGCAAAATCCCTGGGTTCCACTCACTAGACGCCAGTAGCTCCCCTGCCTGGTTGTGACAACCAAAAATGTCTCTGGGCACTGCCCAGTGTCCTCTGTGGGGCCACAGTCATCCCTGGTTGAAAACCACTGGTCTTCATAATCTATTTTCAGCTCACCTTTCCAACTTCCTTTCTCAGACTGTTCATTCTTTTGTTTCTCGAGCTCTCTTGCTCACTCACCCATTCAGCCACCAGCTGTTTGTTGAGTGCCCACCGCAGTAAGTGCCGGGCCACACTCCTTGCTGTCATCCAGGCCTCGCAGAGTGCCAGCGGTTGGCTTGTTTGCTGAATGTTTTCTCTCTGTGCTTTGCCTCTGCTCTTTTCCTCTGGGTGGGCTCTCTTTCCCCCAGCTAATCTCACTCTTTGAAATCTTACCTATTCTTTCAAGCTAGGCCCGAATGTGACTTCCTCCCCAAAGCCTTCCCTGATCTCCACCCCACCGTGAACTTTGGTCTTTCCTCTACACTCTCGACCCTTTGTAGACTCAGTCGTGTGTGTCCTGTCTGCAGCTCTGTTATACTGTAAGCTCCAAATGGAGTGAGAACTTCTCTCCTTAGCATTCGGGCCTTTGTAAGCTTGGACAGGAC
Source organism: Pteropus alecto (assembly GCF_000325575.1). Classification (NCBI taxonomy): domain Eukaryota; kingdom Metazoa; phylum Chordata; class Mammalia; order Chiroptera; family Pteropodidae; genus Pteropus; species Pteropus alecto. Next base: position 5,709,067 of record NW_006433949.1, on the reverse strand, counting down.
TGTTACACTGGCCAAAAATTCTCTTCAACTCCATCTTTCGCACAGATGCCCTTGGAGAGCTATTTACAATGCAGCTCATGCTCTGATTAAAACCTTTCAATGCCTCCCTGTCACACACAAGAGAAAGTCCAAGCTTTTGAAATGGCACAGAGGCCCTGAGATCAGGTCTTGGCACCTCTTACCTGCCTGAGTGTGTGCTTGACCTCACATGACCCCTCCATTTGCTATTTTTTGCTACTATCTTTTCTGCCTGGAGCAAATCGCACTTGTTGTATGTTAAGAAGTTAATTTTGTGGGTCATTTTAAATGTTTGGAATAGAATAGAAAAGAAAAACCTGAAGTGCGTGATAGGTCTCCCACCATTTTTAGGCCACAGCTGACACGTCTGCGGCCCAGCCGCTCTAAATCAAGGAGCCTATCCTTCCCCCAAGTCACATTTCCTGTTTTATTTATTTTGTGGTACTCGTCACACTTGAAATTGTCTTCTTCATCACTTTGTTTCATCATATCCTGTCTGGCGCTCACCTCGACTGTGGGCTCCATTGCACTCCGTCACAGCAGGGACTGTATCTTCCTCATTCAGGGCTATGTTCCTGGGGCCTCTGACATGCTGGGCCCGTACAGTGAGTGGAGCCTGGGGTCGGCTGTGCAGTTGAGGATGAGGTCTGACCGGGGCATCTGTGGGCCTTGCTAATGTGCGTGTGTGTGCAGGCAGTTACATCACCACGATCGGAGTGGATTTCAAGATCCGGACTGTGGAGATCAATGGAGAGAAAGTGAAGCTGCAGATCTGGGACACGGCTGGGCAGGAGCGCTTCCGCACCATCACCTCCACGTGAGTCGGGCTGGCCCGCCCCGGGTCTGACCTCTCGCCACTGACATGTAGACACACTTGAGTGACTAGGCCCAGGCTGTGGTAGAAATGTCACTGGAGAGGGCCCCTGAGGCTTTTGGGAAGTGAGTTCCTTGCTGGCCACTGTAGGTTCTGTTAGGATGAGCCTCTTCTTCCTGGGGACTAGGTGTGACTGCTACCCCTGTGTGAGCAGTGGCTGAGCACCCTGGCTCTGGGGCCTGGCAGAACAGGACGTGTCCTTCAGCTTACCCTGTGGCCTTTGGTGCTTTCGTCTGTAAAATGGGGTAACTGTGATACTGGCTTTGCCTGGTGGTCAGACGCTTAGTAACAGTTACTGTTGTTGGGTGTCAGTTGTGACAGCTGGGGTCAGCTGTGCAGCCTCCCATTACCCGCCCTGACTTCTTGGAGCTGGCTTCTCTCTGTTGGGAGGCCTGGAAGGGGCCCTGGTACGTAGGCAGCCATTGAGAGGCCCCTGCTTGGACTCCCTAAAGTCGGTTGCTGGGAACCCAGCTCACTCAGTGGGCTGCCCTCCTGTGCTGCCGCAGCCCTACTGTGGCTCTTAGCTGCAAACAGGAGAAAGCAGCTAGAGCTCCAGACAGCAGGAGTCCCATGGAGGGTTCCAGCAAAGAGCAAGGCTTCTAAGGCAAACGGTTTGGAATTTACATTGCTGTTCTCCTGTGTGACCTTGGGCAAGCTGCCTAAACTCTCAGTGTTTCAGTTTCTCAGAGGGTTTATCTTTAGACTTTGCTTTAATGCTGATCCTGTGTGCTGGGTGCCCTGTGCTTGGGCTTCATGCAGATGATCTCATTGAGCCCTCTGCAGTGGGTACTGTTATTGTCCCCGTTTTACAGATGAGGGAGCTTCTGAGAGGTGTCCTGCTCCCAGGGAGTGGCAGAGCCTGAGCCGCATACGGTGTCGTGTGCAGAGTTAGGAGCCAGTGTCTGGCCTGTGGTAGTTGCCTCTTCAGTAGGCCTCTGCTTTGCCTCCCCTGCAGTCCCTGTATGAGGGGGGCTCCTGGGCAGGTGCGTGAGAAGGGTCGTCAGCCGGAGATCCCTTCCCTCCCTTCCACACGGAGGTGGGGTGGACCCCAGGCTGGCTGTAGGGTCTTCTGAGGGATGGGAAGTGCGAAGAGCCTCTACAGTGGTGGCTGGTAGTATGGGGGACACCAGGGGGAGCTGGCCAGGCAGCGAGGGGGGTGGGCAGGTGGGCAGGCGGCCCTGGTCAAGGGATTCCGAGGGGCTGGATCTTGGGCAGCTTCTGTGGGTTTCTGTCACTGGGCTAGCCCTGTGGTGAGCACGTGTGCTGTGGTCCATGACTCCCTGAGACCCCAAGAGTCCCCAGTTATGGGCGCTGCCCCATGCAGCTTTCTCCAGCTACTTGCTGTTGAGCTGCCTGAGCCCCTTGGTGTCTCAGCAACTGCCAGTGAGACCCTAAGGAGGGCAGCTGGGGTCAGGATCCTTGGGGTAGTATGGACGTCTTTGGGTGGCCCGTGTCCAGCCCAAACAAAACCAAGACCTCTTGGTTAGACCAGGGCACCAACCTCAGATGTACTTACTCCGAGACGGGACTATTGCTAGGGACATTACTTGCTTCATTTCATTTAATCTCGATAAAAAGGGTCCTGTGATTATCTCCATTTTATGGATGAGAACATGAGGCCGAGAGTGTGAAGTGACCTAGCTTGGTTGGTCAGTTAGCAGTTGAATCGAGGTCCATCTGATGCCAGAGCTCTTACCTTTAACCAGTCCCTGCTCTCTGCTGGCCTCCCACCCGCAAGGGCCGCGGGCTCAGGCAGAGGGTATTATGTACTCTAGTGCCTCCTGTGGGTTAAAATCAGCTGGGGAATTCAGGAAGCCGAGAATATGGGATCTGGGCATGAGAAATGCTGCTTTTAGCAGAGGAGCCACAGCCCTGCCCTGGCTGCCATGAGGTCAGCTCCTTTCAGGGCGGGTCCAAAAGTGGGTGAACAGCCTCCTTCATTCTGTTGGGGAGACTGGAGTTACTCAGCTGCCTGAGGGCAATGCATGTTTGTTTCAGGGTGCTTGAGAAGGGGGGGTGGGTGACGCTACACACTGGTGGCCTGTGGGCACCAGCTCAGCCCCTGCTGGCCATCCCATCTGGGAAGGCTGAAGGTAGCTCCATCTTGGGGTCCCCAAATGTCCCCCTCCTGAGGCAGGAGGCACTACAGGCCACGCTGAGGAGCCACAGAGAGACTCAACACCCGGCGATGGTAGCTGGTGAAGAAGGAAGGGGTCTTGGAAGAGACCAGCAGAGTTTGTTCTTTTCAGAGATTGGGGCAGTCAGGGTACAATAGTGTGGCCTTTTCTGATTTAGGAAATTAAAAGAGAAACTAAAATTACATCCTATTAACCTGATGAGAAAGAGCCCTATCGTCACTCTCACAGTTTTCTTGTCTCTTGGGAGCTGGGGTTTGCTGACCATGATAGGTGTGGCTGGGGGCGAGGTTTTGGGGAGGAGTAAGTAGTGAGGTGTTGGATGGTGAGAGGGAGAGGTGACAAGGAAGGGGAGCCCCTTCGATGCCTTGCCCTAGACACTAGGAGTCAGACCCAGGTGCCGTGACTTTGGCTGTGTGACTGTATCAGGTTACTCAGCCTCACATCCTCACGGATAAAATAGCGACCCTTCTGTGTGTCACAGGTTGTTGCAAAGATTAATTATGTAGTGAATATAATGTGCCTGGCACAGAGCTAAGTCGTGGGGAGTGGAAGGGGTCGCCGATGATGGTGGTAATAGGAAGAAGCCCAGAGGCACTCGTTCCCTCTCGTGAGAGCTCTGAGTCCCCGACCTCGTTCCTGGACTGGTTCTCTCCTTGTGTGTCTCCCCTCAACCCCGATAAAGGCCCCTTGTTTGGGCCCCAGAAAAGGCAGAGGTTCTCAGGGAGCAGTGGGGGCTTTGTGCTGGGGCCATGGCTGTAGGCATCTTGGCATCTTCAATAGACTTTAGCAAAGGAGAGTTTGGAAACACATTTTACTACTCACACTTATTTGCTGGCAGGGGACAATCGTCTCTCCCCTGGTTCCTGGCCTGCACTCTTGTGCCTGCTCAGGTGGGCATCCACCAAGCTGAACTGGTGATAACCTGGTGCTCTCAGCAGCAGCTGCCAGAGGATGGGGCTGGGGCCAGACCGAGAGCTGGTTCTGAGGGCCCAGTGCCTAGATTGCTCGATTGTTAGGGCTCCCCAAGGCAGGGGGCGCCGCATCCTCGGGAGGGCACAGCTGTGGGCAGAATGAAGCCTGTGAGGTCTCAGTGTACAGCATCTGAAGGGTGGAGCCAGGGCGTGGGGGAGACTGGTCAGGTTTGATACCCGAGCGCGGCAGGGCCTCCTCTTGCTCACAGCCTTGATAGCCAGCTCAGGGAAGCGGCCTTCACTGTTGTCTTGCCATGTTGTCCCTTGGTTTTCTTCCACCTGTGTCAGGGGCCCCAGATTGTCACTGAAGGAATATTAATGATAATAAAGAGCCACCATTCTGAGTGTTTACTGTTCGCCAGCCCTTGTGAAAATGTATGTCATCTTTGTTATTCCGCACAACCGTCCAAAAGTACTGGTATCTCCGTTTTAGAGTTGAGGAAACTGAGGCACAATGAGGCGCATGCAGTGACCTTCCCAGGGTCCCACAGTCTTTTCAGAGATGGAGCTAGGGTTGGCCTTTGTCCTGTAGTTGGGCCTAGAATGCAGATACTTGGCCAGAGGGCTGATGGGCAGGCAGATGGGGACACAGCAGCACCCACCAGCCATGTTGGCTCCATCTTTGCCAAGTCTGGCACTTCAGAGCCGCAGCTCTCCTGCAGGCTCTGGGGCCAAGCACTCACTCAGGTCCTGCTAAAACCTCAGGAGCTTGGAGGTGCTTGGGGCTGGGCCAGGGGGCAGCCAGCATGTTGGGGGGAAGCAACCTGTCAGCTAATGACCACCACCTCTTGTGGGCAGTGGTTCCTGCCTCGTACTGAGAAGGCCCTGGTGAGTGATCATCTCTGCAGCGTTGGCTTGTTCCATAGTGTCAGGCGGGGGTGTCACCTGGCTGTTGGGTCAGGGAAGCTCTCCAGGGAAGTGTGAGGCCCTGTCCTCTTCTTCCTGGGGTTGATGTCGTCTTGAACCATGTGAGTGAAGAGGGACGCAGTATCTGGAGAGGAATGTTTATACTCTCCAGCCTTCCAGGCCTTTTAGCTGACTTCACGCCACGGGGTCTGCACATTTGGGTGCTGGCATATGTGGGACGCCTTCTTCTCAACTGTGCCTGCATGTCCACACTTTTTCCATGCTCTCCCTGCCACTGGCATGGATGAGCCCAGGGTGGCAGGATGAGAGGTGCCCACCTGCACCCGGGGCCGGGGGCGGTGCAGACCTTGATAGGGCTTCACAGATGGTACATCTTGGAATGGCATTTTACTGAGATTTGAGGAGAGAAAAAAATTTTTGAATGTTAAAACAAGGAGAGTGATAATATGTCAAATGCAAAACTTGCCTGAATTTTAAAAATAAAACAAGAACTTCAAAGACGTTTCAAGCTCGTGGCAGACTCTGAACAACCTGGTTGGCCTCCTTAGGGCTGAGCACTCGCTACTCACTGGTGTCTTGGTGACAAGCATTGAGAAGCAGTACTAATGAGCATCCCTTCCTGCTGGCCAGGGTGCGGTTCCAGAAAGTTCAGGCGAGGCCAAGTGGAGAGGAGACTCTGGGTGTCTTGCTGGAGAGCGTTTGCCGCTCACCGGGTCCCCGGCCGCTGTCTGGATGTGGGCAGGCAGGTCCCAGGGAGGGGCTTACTCCTCTGTTGGCTGAAGCTCTGATGTAGACCCCGGCCCTACAGGTATTACCGGGGGACCCATGGGGTCATCGTGGTTTATGACGTGACCAGTGCCGAATCCTTTGTCAACGTCAAGCGGTGGCTTCATGAAATCAACCAGAACTGTGATGATGTGTGCCGAATATTAGGTGAGACTGGACCCAATGGGGTGGCGACAGTGGGTTGGCGGGTGCTGGGGTGCTCCTGCAGCACCGGGCTGACTCTGCTTTGCCTTGAAGTGGGGAATAAGAATGATGACCCCGAGCGGAAGGTGGTGGAGACAGAAGATGCCTACAAATTTGCTGCACAGATGGGCATCCAGTTGTTTGAGACCAGTGCCAAGGAGAATGTCAACGTGGAAGAGGTGAGGCCTGGGCTGGAGCAAGGACAGGGAGGGAGTGGGGCCCGGCTCTGCTCCTCCAGCTCTGCTCCTCTCTGCATTGCTAGCCTGCCCAGGGCACCCAGGTGGCCGACAGAAAATGTTATAGTAACTGCCATTTGTCGAGTGGCTGCTGTGTGCCAGGCATTGTGCTAGGCCCTTTGAAGCTGTTAGTGCCTCTCTCAGCAGTTCTCTGCGGTAAATGATTCTGTTTCAAATGGGAAACTGAGGTTCCAACTTGAGAAATATCACCCAGCTCGTAATAGGCTGAGTCAGACTGAGGCCTGTCCACACCACAGCCATGCGGTTTCCACTCAGTCCCCTGCCCCACTGCCCGCTCCGCTGCTGTCACTTTATGCTGTCTGGCTTTCCC
>NW_006433949.1:5687417-5702592 GCF_000325575.1 Pteropus alecto | reverse complement strand
CCCTACGGCCCTGGCCTCCAGGTTGCTTTCCTGTGGCTTCCAGAGCTCGGGCGGGCACCTGCTGTGGGGTGCACGCCCCACGCAGACCGGCTGAGCCTCCGCCGGGGCATGTCCCTTCATTCTGCCGGGCCCTCTGGAGAGCAGTGGGAGTCTGTGGGAGAAGAGCGGACCTTTGCCACAAGCCCAGGCTGGCTGCACTCACGGCTTTGGGAGAGTCTTTCCCCACGGAGCGTGGAGCCCAGAGGCCTGGGGAGGCCGGGATCCCCACTGCATCCTGGACACCGGGCGCCTCTGAGTCAGGCTAGGATCAGTGTGGGCCTTTTCACCTGGCCTGTGGTGGGGTCCGTGTGACCTTGGGAGGCGACTCCAGCTATTTAGGCTCCATATGTTCCTTCTGTAGATTGGGGTGGGGGACCTGCCTCCTGGGTTATGAATAATAAGTCAAGCAAATTGTGTCACTTCTCCGGCAGAGCGCAGGACAGGACTGTGAGTTGGTAGGTGGCATTCCACTGGATCCTGGCATCATGACGTCTTGGGGAGGTTTGGGGAAGGTTCTAGGCAGTATGTGCAGGGAGGTGGCATGGAGTGGTCAGGCTCTGGGTCCCTTTAGCCTGTCACCAGAGCAGAGGCACCTCTGCCTGTTTTGTCCTAAGATTCCAGCTGAAAGACAGGGGTTCCTTTGTCTCTTTAAAAGAAAGACTAGAAGGTGCTGAGAGACTGACTTCCTTCAGGACATAGCTCATTGGTCTTTGATGTTCCTCTTTGACCTTTATACTTTATCACTTCCTTCTAGAAAGGGTTTGATGATATACATAACAAAAAATGTATGAGCAGAAATATAAAGCTGGGCCCTTGGAGGCGGGGAGGCGGCCATGCTGGCCAGCAGAGGTAGCACAGCCGTGACAGGCCTCCCCGCTGGGTCTGAGGCCTGCCCTGCCTCCTTCACCCTCACAGATGTTCAACTGCATCACAGAGCTGGTCCTCCGAGCAAAGAAAGACAACTTAGCAAAACAGCAGCAGCAGCAACAGAACGATGTGGTGAAGCTCACGAGGAACAGTAAAAGAAAGAAACGCTGCTGCTAATGCCTCGCTCAGCCCCCTGCAGAGACTGCACTGCGGCCACTCCCCCAGCCCGAGGCCCGCGGGGCTCCTCGGGGGACAGTCTCAGTTTTGTGCCGTTATTTAAAGAATTCTCTCCACGTTTTTGTATCTGGAGGCGCCATCGGCACTTCCTTCCCTCCCCCTCGAGTACTAAGAAGGTGTTGGACAACTTGCCCTTCCCTTCTGGTGCCCCTGCCCCTTGGCCAAGGCGCCTGGGCCCAGCAAGGACGCTGCCAGCCGAGCGGACTGATTAACCAAGAGTTTGTACATAATGTATATTGCTTTAACCAACATGTCACCCTTGACCTGCTCTGGCTTTGCCTCCCTAATGCCAGCCTGCTGCAACAGACCCTCCCGCCCCATCCCATCTTACCGCCAGCAGCTTCCTGAGGAGACGAGATCACGTTCTAGCCACGTCTTTTGCCAACCTGGGCTGGTGGAGTGGGCTCCATGTTACCTGTTGTCTGCTGCAAGCCGTCGTCGACTTGTCTTTGGGTCTCACCCATCTCTAGGGCCTGTGCCACCTCCGTTCCCAGCCCAGCTCTCTTCCTTCCCCATCCCCTGCCTCTAACCGTTCTGGCAGCTGGGGAAGCCTGGCCTTGAGGTAGGCCTGGGGTTCCCATTAGAGGCCTGGCCTCGGCTGGCCCAGCCCTTTGGTTCTGCAGGAGCCACTCCTGCCCTTTGGCCAACAGATTCTTGTCCTGCCTTCTAGATGCCTCTGAGCTACAAACCTAGAGGGCTGTAGCTTCTATTTATACCAACCTGTTTCAGTTCCAACAGTAAGGCAGGGTGTGTTCATGCAGGGATGGGGCTTAGGAGCATTATTTTAACAGATAAAATGAAGCCAAATCAAATGAATTAAGTTCCTCACACATTTTTCTCTTCCTGAGGTTTGGTTGGCACAGCAGCAAAAGCTGTGGCCTCCGCACTTTGGGGCCAGTGTTTTTAGAAAAAGTGAATGGCTTCCTGTCATTGTGGGGCTGGGCTCTTGGCAAATCAGCTCTGTCTTCCTGGACGTTTCTTGGGAAAGGAGAGGGGGCCTCCCAACCTTATCTGTGTTGGCCGAGGCCTCCCACTGAGTTCCTGGGTCTTTGATGCAGCACCGGGCGCCTTCGACTGTGGGGAGTGGGTGCCAGGGGCTGCTGGACTATGGCGACAGTGCCTCTGAGCTGGAAGGCAGGCAGCCTGGGATCACTGACAACTGTTTTAGTACAGAGATAGCACGAGGATTTCTTAGGTGGGAAGGAATGGCAGCTGGGGCTGGGAGCCAGCCAGCTTTGACCCACCCTGGTCCCTTGGAGGAAAAACCAGGGTTATCTGCACTTGATTACTGTCCCCTTCCCTCCCCCTTAGGACACTTCATTCACCTTTCCCCTAAAAGGATCACGTAACCTGGGAATAATTTATTTCAACACCATGATGCGTTTTATTAGATTTCCTTTCCTAGGCGATTACCAGGCGAAGCCCTGATTGGACAATCACATCACAGATCACACTGCAGATTTTCCACATTAACACTGTTGATGGGTTTTTAATCAATCAAAACGGGGGGTTTCTTCTGACCTGTTTCTCCACTTCCCCAAACTGCCAAAACACCGTGGTTCCATGTGACAGGCCTTCACGTTGGAACGTGGGATGAGGCGGGGGAGTTCTGTGGGCCTGAGAAGGCGGTGCTGTGGAGGGTGGCTGCAGGGCCGACCAGCAGGCAGCCTTGTCTGGTTGCGGGGCCAGGAGCAAAAGCAGGGTCTCTGTCCTTAGACTGTCCTGGCTGACCATGGATCCTGTGCAGACGCACAGAGCTCTGGGCTCCTGGAGTGGGCAGCACACTCCACTTTAAGCATTAAGGTGACACCAGTGTGGCAGTGCTTGCAAATTCAAGCAATAAGAGGAGGGGGTCCTGGAAACTTCTAGCCCGGGCTAGAAACCATCATGGTTCTGGCACCTGGATGTCCAGACCCAGGTGGTGGGGTAATTTTGGTGATGACAGTGTGCCTGTCCCGCTGAGTGTTAAGTATGCATGAATGGGGGGGTGGGGGCAGGGGTGTCATAGGGCTGGACCGATGTGTCCTGGTGGACCTGATGTGAAATTTCTGTCAAACAACAAAACATTTAAATGGTTTGCTAGGATTATTTCTGTATTGAAAGTTTCTAATTATGCTTTTTAAAAAAAGTACTAAAAATAAAGGTTCAAGCTGCCAAATTTTCTTCCAGGGTCTGTTTCCTCTCTTCCAGCTGTGCTCTGGGTGAGCCTGCCTTCTTCCACCCATTGTGTCCAGCTCGTTTGTTCTGGTGTGAGTCCCGCACAGGTGCCTTTCAAGGCTCAGGGACACTTTCAGGAGCCAAGTTCATGTTCACCAAGGGTTGGTCCAGGTTGAGCTTCTCTGGTCTGATGCATCGGCTGGGAGCTCACGTGTTAAGATGCCAGGGGAAGCGCCGTGTTTATTCTCTGCATGCCCGGAAGGATGCAGCGGAAGCTTTGCTTGCAGTGATTTCTTCCTGGCTTGAAGTTTCTGCCCAGCCGTAGGGCCGGCTTGGGGCTTGGGACACAGTGCCAGCAGGGCCTGCCTGTAGCTGCAGCACTGGCAGGGAGCCCAGGCTGTGATGGGCACGGAGGTGGCGCCTTTGGTCACTGCTCCCCAAACACCTGTCAGTGACAGGATGCCTTCACCCGCTAGTGGGGGTGCCCCTTCCTGGCTGAATCCTCTGGCTAGGTCCTAGTATACGAGGTGTCCTCCCAAGTGTGCGGGGGACTCACTAGTGATGCCTCTTCATGCCAGCCAGTGGCGGTTTCTGAAAGATAAGCTGTGTTCTGACCAAACCACCCCTCCAGTACCCAATGACTGAGGCGGGAAACTCTGTAGAAATTCATTTATTCTTAGACTATTTTCAAAAGAAGCGGTGGTGCGCTGTGTTTCTAAAAATATGCCTTTATAGATTTATATATAATATGTATATTATAAAATCCATACATGTATTTACACGATTGCTACATACAAAATTACAGCACTGTGGTATGTACATATCTACAGGTACATTCTTTCTGCTCATCCCTGCTGTGCTTTTCCCAGGTGTGGGAGGAAGGTTATCCTTTGTGAAGCAGCCTGCGGGCTGGCTCAGCCCATGGCGCCTGTTAGGGCCTCAGCAGAGAAGGTGGAGTGGCTGCTGAGGAAGGAGCAGAAGCAGCAGGTTGCAGGATTCATTCTTCTGCAGGCCTCATGGGCAGTATCTGCAGGCATCCACCCCGTGGTGACAGTGCTGCCCTTTACGTGGAGGTGGCTGACCACAGACCTCTCTGGGGCCATTCTGTGGCCTAGACTTGCTTGGCTGAACCAAGAACTTGTATATGTGAAGGGAGCGGGGGGCCGTGGGAGGAGGACAAGACCCCTCGCAGCCCTGGCCCCATGAAGGGGAAAAGGCTGGCTGACTAAAGCCTGCAGACAGGCAAGGCCTGCACTGGTGGAGGCCGGGGAAGAGCAGTGGCAGCCAGGGGGCAGGCCCTTCTTTCTTCTGGGCTTGAGGTGGCCTTGGCCAAGCTGTGGTAGAGCCCACTGTGGCTGAGCACAAGAGAACAGCCCCAGCCATCAGGCCCCGCAGGCTGGGACTCCTGCCCACAGAGGTGCTCTTGGCAGAGGTGCGTACACGTGGTGAGGGGCCGCCTTCCCTTACTCCCGGGCCAGGGGCTGGGGGAGAGATGGAGACTCAGGCCTGGGCTTGATGCCCTGCAAGACTAGGCCTCAAGGCTCAGGCCAGCTGGGGCAGCAACAGCCCCCTGAGGCATGCAGAAAGGGCTTCCGTTTCCCGCTCCCCATCTTCCATAACAGGAGGGCAGCAGCGCCTGGGGTTGGCGTGGAGCCTCCGAGGCATGGGCCCCTGGCTGCTGGAGGCAGCATGAGCTCTGCTCAGCAACAGCGGATCCTGGGGAAGCCCAGGTTGGGCTTGGCTGGGCAGTGCGGACAGGGCTCCTGCCTGCCCCTCTGTCTAGGACAGCCTTCAGAGGACAAGCAGGCCCTTCAGGACGACTTGGCCCCAGTGCAGGCAGGCAGTGTAGCCATTGAGCCTGGCCCAGGGCGGGGGCCCTTGCATGCAAACACAGTACCCTGGGCCCTCGCCTGCACCCCCTTTCAGTCGCCTCCAGTCCACCCATCCTCGCTGGCCTGACTGTTCCCAGCTTAAATTTTCCTGAAGAATGAGAAGAGCCGTTTGCCTTCAGCGGTGCCGGGCTCGTCCCTGTGCCCTGCGCCGTGGGCCCTGGAGAGGGCAGCAGCAGGCCGGCTCTGTTCCTTCAGGTGTGTGTCCATCAGCTGCCGGTCAATGACCCTGTGCATGTCATCCTGCAGAGGGCAGAAAGGAGGGGGCTGAGCAGGGCAGTGACCTGGCACTGGGGGTGGGTGGGAGGTAACAAGTGTCAGGAAGGATGGGAGATGAGGATGAGAAATGAGATGAGTGAGCAGTTGCAGCCGGGGCTGCCCCGACCAAGAAAGCAGCGAGTATAAATGCGATGCCGGGAAACACAGGAGCCACGTGACACCTCCAGTCTCCTCAGGGCTTGGGCTGGCCTCTCCTCGCTAGTGTTATCCCTCGCCCGACCCCCTAGACTGTCAGTTCCTATAGGGCCAGAGAACGGCTGCAGCTAGCTGATGCCTCCCTGTCTCTCCACCCAGGCCACCGGCCCCACACAGCGCTCAGCCTCACCTGCCTCTCTGCCCTGCCTCCTGTGTCCCTTAAGGCTGAGTGGGTGCCTCTAGTTTGGTCCAGCCCCCAACCCCACCAGTGACCTGTTTGCCAGCTTTCTAGCCCAAGGGCCTGGCCTCAGGGGGGCTTCTGTCCTTTCTTCCTTTCAAAGTATTACCAGCCTGAGCTGCCAATGCCCACGCATCACTGGCAGCCATACGTGGCAAGGACAGACTCCCTGGGTACTGGCCCTGCCCACCCCAACCACCCATCAGCCCCCTACTGGCGAGGCTCCCCTCTGTGGCAAAGGCCTGGGCATCACTATCTTTGCGCTTGTCCTTGGCTTTCTCACTGAGGCAGCACCTTTCCCCTTCCACTTTGTTAAAGTTGCCTAGAAAATGCCCCCCTCACCCCAAGTCTACCTTGCAGGACATTAGCTTTTACTCCATAGAGGGGCTCTGGATAGAGCGGCTCCACTCTATTCTAGCTGCTAGATTCCAATTCTGTGCAAGACTCCATTCGACAAAGGTGTTCTGCCACTGACAAGGTATGAAAGCTACTGGTTTGGACATAAGCAGTCCTGTCTAGTTTACACCAGCGGGAAACAACAAGCAGCTGCTTGATTCCTTCCCCTTTGAACCCCATGGGCTCATGAATGTCCTGGTGAAAAGACCCCAAGCCTTGGGCTAAACCCTGGAGTGAGTTAGCTGCTTGAGTCTGAGCACAGGATGGGGAGGCCTGATGTCAGGGCAGATGGCCTCTGCCCTCTGAGCGGCCCCTCACTTGGCAAGGGCAGGAAGTGGGGCTGGCCAGGCCTCCCTCTCTGAACAGCTTGTCCATCACCTCCTACACTCTCACCCAAGCTCTCACCAGTGGGTGTCACTCAAATGTAAAGACCTTTGCAGGTTTCAGGAAATGAAGGGACTTTCTTGGCCATGTCACTAGATGGCATTGGCTGTGGACCTCTTGCTCCTCCCTTGCTCATGTCTTGCTTTCCTGCCTTCCTTTCCTCCCCACAACCCTCTTCACACTCGACTTCCTTCCTGTACCCCTCCCCCTCCTTACAGAAATAAGAGACACGGTCCCTACTTTGAGCATTCCAGTGTCGAATCCTCGGCACAGTGTCCTGAACTTAAGCACGTGCTCAATAAAATCTACGCCGTTAAACACAACATCAGGACTGCTAACGCGTCCTTCAGAAAGAAACCCTTTCCAAGTGCCAGTGTTTGTTCTGGCACATTGCGAACTGCATTTTTGATACTTGAAAATCTGTCAAGGCAATCCCATGGAATACATCACTTTAGAACATCACACACACACACACACACACGAGCTGCTCGTAATTCCAAGCCTGCCGTTACTTCTGTGGGTGAGACAACCCCTTCATGAGGAGGGGGTACACCAAGAAACCAGGGGTCAGCTGGCCGTAAGTGGGCCAGCCTGTTAATACTGGGTCACGTGCTGCTGTGTTCACTGGATGTGATGGTGGTGGGAGGAGGGAGGCAGGGGCTCGATGGCATGGCACGCTGCACAGAGATGGCACCGGACTCCGACACAGAACACGGTGGGCCATGAGGGAGACGGCAGGGGCAGGACTTCGATGGCATTGGGGAGGGTGAGTGGGATGAAGGGTCGGTCTCACCTCAAAGGCAGGAGGGCTGTACAACTAAAGCTGTTGATACGGGAACTGAGAAAGGCCACTAGATCAGAAACCAAAGGAGCCAGATAGTAAAAAGCCCTGAGGAAGCAAACTGTAACCAGGAGAGAAGAGAGAAGAACAGGAGCAGTAAGCCAGGGAGCGGCCAGCTGGCTGAGGAGCCCGTGACCAGCTTGGGGTGCGGGTGGGGGTGAGGGTAGGAGGAGGGTCAATGTTCATGCGGCCAGCCCAACAGGGCCCCTGGAGGACTGGTCAGCACCAACCTGCCCTCCGCGGCGGGGCTTGCCTGGCAAAGCCAAAAGTGGCTTTTCATCTGTCCGGTTAAGACTTCTTGGGGAGCAACATGAATGGTTACATCCATATCCAGAAACTGTACGGCCCCAACCTCAAAAAGCACGCACAGCCCTGGCCCAGTGGGGAGTCACGTTGGGCCTGGGATGGGGCAGGCTGCCTGGACTCTGAAAGCAGTGCTCCTGGAAATGGACACAATGACTCATTTTCTCCAGGCTTGCACCAGGCCAGTACTCTTTGGAAAAAGGAAGCTGGCCCTTGAGAAAGGGAAGGGCAGCAGCTGCCAGCAACCTGCGGGCTGCTGAACTATGTCCGCCTGTGAGTTTTCTGTCGGTCATATAGGGCTTCCTGGGCCCTCCACGTTAACAGCTGTTTTCTTTCTAGCTAATTTAAACAAAGCCATGACGACTGGCTGAAGGAGGCTCCTGTTCCAAGCCTGGAGGTCACCATACCCCCAAACAGCACAACCTGGGGCTCACAGCTCTAGTGAGCACCCTCAGGCATTCTTCCCCAGGGTCTGGGGGTGCATGAGCTCTGAATTTCACCTGGTGAAGACAGGGGTTACAGCTCACCCACGCGCATCGGACCCTCTCTTAACAAACTCTCCTTACACTCTGCCTGCGTTCAGATAACTCCTGGAGCCTCGTCTTCCCTTCCCTCACCTGCCAGGCCTCAAGCTGCTGCGAGAGGTTCAGTTTCTGCTGAATGGCATCCAGCAACTGGCTGTTCAGAGACATCATGTCCATCTTGCACTTGGCGAGTTCCAGCTCCACGGCGTTCTTCCTGAAAACAGACAAGTCAGGGAGAGCATGGATATCTTGGGTCAGAAGTATGTGGTTGTTTACCTAGGGCACCTGGAGTCCACAGGATGAGGAAACGGGCTCTGAGCCCAAACTCACAACAAATAGTAACTACGATGTTCGTTGTAGAGGGCTGGGACGCTTGCAACATGCTTTCGCAGACGTTTTCTCAATTTTCCTAACCAACTTGTAGGTGAAGGGATTATCTGTCA
Source organism: Pteropus alecto (assembly GCF_000325575.1). NCBI lineage: Eukaryota > Metazoa > Chordata > Mammalia > Chiroptera > Pteropodidae > Pteropus > Pteropus alecto. The sequence continues at coordinate 5,693,860 of NW_006433949.1, read as the reverse complement.
TCCCCATCTCACAGAAGTGGGTAAGAGGGTAACACTTACATCAGGACTGGAACCCAGAGGAAATCAAAGATCTCACAGAACACTAAGGAGCTACTAAGCCTTTCCCAAAAAGGCCAGTCCTCGGGTAAGGTGGGGACCTTGCTCTCCTGGCCCCGCCCCCCCACCAGCAATATCCCCCTTAAGGGATCTATTTTAGAGACACACATGTGCAAAGGTGGTGAGGAGGCCACACAGTGGTGACCATCATCACAGCTTAGCTAATCATAGTAGCCAACAACTAGAAAACTGGTGGTAAATTATATGATGGAACAGTCACATGTAACAACCATGATGTTGAGTATTCACTGACAGTAGGGAAATACTCACGATGTATCTAGGCCTAGGGTAGGAAAGAACCAAAAAACAAGGTCTGATATGATACTTTCTTTGTAAAAGGAAAAATGCCTGTGTGTGTCTGAAGGTCACAGACAAAAGTGTCTACTTGGTTATCCCTGGGTGATGATTCCTGGTGGGTAACCCCTCACACGCTTTTGCATTTTGTATTTTCACATTTTGACAATTTCACATATTGACAATTTTTCACATTTTGACAATTTCAACATTGCTAAATCATAGTTCAATACAAAAGAAAGTTGTTATTATTATTATTATTATTATTATTATATGCCACCTCCTCGAGGAGGCCTGCCCTGAGCACCCGAGCTAAAATAACACCCTTATTATTATTATTATTATTATTATTATTATTATGGTAACAGGGGGATGGTATTAAGTGTGAGACTAACTAGGCAGCCTCTGCAGAGGAGGCACCGGTTGCCCAGCTGCCAAAACGTCTTCATCAACTGTTACCTTTTGCATTCGAAACGCCAAAAACTAGCAAAAAAGTGTCCTCGTTGCACAGGGCCAGCGACCAGTGGGTACAGCCCAAGGACTGCTAAAGGACCAGCCTGCAGAGGCCGCTCGGCTCAGGCCTCAGGAACGCCACCTGCACCAAGCTAATGGCCGGAAGGCGAGGCAGTTGGGGTAAAGCGTTCAGGCCATCACCTTGACCAGCATTTCCTCTCCGGCCTCCACTCTACGGAGCAATTAAGTCACCTCCCCTGACACTCCACTCACCACCCCAGAACGGCGCCCCGCCCACCGTCCTACAGAAGCTTGTCCGGGGAGGCCGCATCACTCAGGGGAGGCCGCATCACTCAGGCCCGCCCGCACTGCGGCTGCAGAGACAGCAGACGAGCCTGTCCAATGAGCGCCGGCGTCTCAGGTGCCGCAGGCTGCCCTATCACGCCCGCTGCCATTGGCCAGCAGCAAACAGCGGAAACGCTCCCGTGGAACCGGTTGCCATGGACGCCCAGCCGGCCACACCCTCGGCACTGGAACGTCAGAGCGAACCCCTGGCGCCCCGCCCCGCTGCAGCCTCCTGAGCTCCAGGGTGTCTCCCGACAGATGGCGCCACGAGCAACCGGGAGACCCCAGAATACGCTAATACCGCCGGACGGAGGGGCGGAGGGGCCGAGGTCCAGCGGCAGCCGTTTGGGAAGGGGGTTCTCCTTCCAGGGAGCCTCTGAAGAAGGGCCTGCCTTGCCCACCTCTGGATCCCGGCATCGGGCTGCATCCACGGCAACGTTTGCTCACTAGAGAATCTTGGTGCTTGTCATTCATGAGAAACACCAGACCAGGAAAGCCAAGCTGCAGTAACCACGGATCAATATATTAATCAATTTTGAAAAAGGGTATTTCAAAGGGCTAGAAGAATTCCTTCTTTAAGTGAAACCACTAGTAACTGACTCCTTCTTGTTTGTACAAGGCAGATAGCTAGCCCCAGAATTTTTTTAGTGAGGGCCTTTTACCTGCAAGGAGATAAAATTGTTACTAACTTTTCTGAAACTCTTCTATTGTATATAAGGAATGCCTTAAGATTTCTTGCAGCCCAGTGAAGAAAGTTATTTTTCTCGGGGGTTTTCACCCATAACTACCCATTAGAATCATAGGGTGGATCAGGGAGACTCTTTTAAGATGTAGCCCCAAACCTAGAGATTCAGACTGAATTATTCTGGAGAGGGCCTTGCCATCCTCAAAGTTGCCTGGAATGGAGAATCAGAGGTGATGTATATAAAAGCATCTTGTAAAACAAATAAGGTCCTATTCAAATGTGGTGTGGCTCCCCGACACATTTAAATGATTACTTAGGCCTGTCATCTCAATTCTTGTATACCAAGAATTTCATTTCTAAGGGATAGAAAAAACTATCCTCCTGGAGTGATCTAACACCCTCCCAAAGGTCAGCCCTGTTCAAAAGGGTCCAGGAAGGGCAGGGCCCTCATTACAGAGTCTCACTACTCAGGGAGGAGAATTTGTAAATCTGCTCAGACTTCAGGCTAACTGGGCTTCCTTTGACAGCAGGCAAGGAAGGACACGTATTTAAGGTTTCATGGATATTTGGTGGCCTCCTCTGTCACTCAGGTGCCAGGGCTAAGTTCCACCTATTTTAAGAGAGGGGACCTGGACAACTTCTTTCTTCTCTCCTGCACCCTGGCACTTTCTCGTGCCAGGAGGTGCTTGTATCTCCCACCTCCCATCTGATGACAGAAAAATGGTCAGAGCTTGATGTTCAGCTCTATTCTACTTGTCTAGCTGGGAAAAGGTGACCAACCAGTCTCTATTTCTAACTTCGTTCTGCTTTTTATTCCCGATGGGCTTCCATAATTAGCACCTCAATTTTATCATTTTATTCCCTGATTGCATGACACAGTTTCAACCTTTGTTATTCATAAAAGTATACTCCCACTCCAAAATCACACTCTATTTAAGTATTCACTAATTAAATTTACCAGGAATCCAGTGGCAAAGATTCCGAGGAAAGAGTAAAGATAGGGTACATAATAAAACGGAGTCACTTTAATCAAGCTGCTAAAATTATTCACATTATGAAGGTTGAGGCATGAGAAAAGACTCTATTCTTCCTTTACTAGCCTGGAAACGTAAAACTTTTCAACCTTCCAGTCCTGTGTCAATGCCTGGATATACATTTGGACATACACCAGACCTCCAGATAACCCTCCGATTATCCCCCAGACTACCCGACACCCAGTATCCAAGCCACCGGATGTGACCAGATCTACTGGCACCCATCCTCTAGACAGCGGCCCCCAACCTTTTTGATACCAGGGACCGGTGCTCCTATGAGAATCTAATGCCTGATGACCTGAGGTGGAGCTGAGGTGGTGATGGGGAGCAGCTGCAAATACAGAGGAAGCTTTGCTCACTCGCCCACTGCTCACCTCTTGCTGTGTGGCCTGGTTCCTAACAGGCCGCGGACTGGTACCAGTCAGCAGCCTGGGTGCTGGGGACCCCTGCTCTAGACAACCTGGCATTCATCACCTAGACCTGACATCTGACTGATAACTGTCCTGGATCAATCCTAGGGCTAAGTACGCAGGACTCTGAGAACTCTTAATTTTCCTTTCTTCTTTGGAACACCTCTAGGTTTTTGCCTAGCTATGTTCACAGTTTGCAAACTTTAAGGGCCTCGAAAAAATCTTTATCATTTATTTCTAGCCAAAGCCTCCAGTCTTTTTGAGTTCATTCAATAACATATAGGTTTATGAGCCTGACTGAGTGAACCTGATATAAGGTTCTGACCAGATAGAAAAGGGGACCCAAAGGTAAGACTAAGAAATGGAGATGATGAAAATGATTAAAGAGAAAAGAAGGGTGGGGACAAGTGTGTATGCAAATGAGAAGGGAGAAAGTACGGGGAATTTTAAAGTCAGAAATTAAAATGTCATTTTTTAAAAAAGGCATACAGTATCAAATTACAAATTGTTTCAAATGGGTTCCTTTCAGCTTCCTGACAAACAGCCACAGTGTAAGGGGAAAGAATATGGGGACAGGAGTCAGAGACCGAGGTGGCGGCCAGTGATCACTGGCTGTGATCTGGGGAAAATATCTGTTTCCTCATCCGTAAAACTGGTATTAAAAATTTCTGCTTCTTGCTGTGGCTGGGAGGATTAAAGGATGAAAGTGTTTTGGAAACAATGAAGTGATACACAAATGTTATTAATGTGTTGCAAAGTGCCCCAAAAGCGGATACATTTTTAGTACTTTTTATCTCCTTAACACTCAGGGAACAGGGTAGACTGAATGCATGATTAAGAAACAATTTACAGAGATATGGGGAATACATAAATATGTTTTGTTTATGTATTTCCAAATTTTTTGAATGTGAGAAAATGCATTTCTGCATTTCTTCTCTGTTAGAGAAAAACCCAAAACACTAAAAAATTACCCAGTTTGCTGGAAATACAGGGGACAGAGAAAAATGTTAAATGACACTTTGGAGATGCAATCACACTCAGAATGTAGAAAAACTATGAGACGGATGATTCGGTTTCTTCAAAAAATAAATGCGATGAGAAGAAAAGATGGAGGGGGAAGTGTCATGGACTTTGAGACATATCAACTAAATGGAATATGTGGACTTTGAAGCCTGATTCTAATCAATTATAAAAAGACATTTATAGGACGACTGGTGGGGGGACTCAAACTCTGGTTACTAGATGACATTAAGAAATTACTTTAAGTTTTTTCAAGTATGGTAACTGTATTGTGGTTGTGTGTTTTGCAAAATCTTTTTCTGGTAGCGATCTCTACTGAAGTGTTTAGAGAAGAGCTGCTAGGACGTCCTTGTGATTTGCGTTAACGGGGTGGGGAGGTGGAGGAAGTGGGCAGAGACAGGGATGTGAAACACTAGCCACACAGGATCAGTTTGGAAGCTGAGATTCAGCTTACGTTTTCTGCTTTTGTGTACGCTGGAAAATGTCCATAATAAAAGTAAAAAAACCCAACAACCTAAAAATAAAAAAACTTGAGGTGGATGTATATATAATGAAATTGGAAGGCTCTCTAAGATACAAGTGGAGAAAACAAAAACCAAGACATATAGAATATCATCATCCTTTTGATGTTTTAAAAAAAGCCATGACAACTGTATTTTGCATAGATGCCTGCATCTATACATAGGAAAAAGATCTGCAAAACATGCATACCCAACTTTCAACAGTCGTGTCTGTTTGGAGAATAACGGGAGTGGGGGTGAGGGTGGGTAGCAGGGAAACTCATGTTCACTTTTATATTTTTCTGCACGATTTAACTGTTAAAACTGAGCATATACTCATGTTACTTGCAATTAAAGTAAAATTAAACAAGTCATGCTCACTCACTTCGCGATGGCCTCATCCCGGTCCCTGATGGCCTTCTGAAGCTGCTCCTTTGGTTCCTTGTCCTCAGATGTCACTCTGAGTCGGTCTCGCTCCTCCTTCAGTGCAGTCATCTCCACACTCAGCAGTGTCACCTAACGGGAGACAAAATGGATGAACAGGGTGACTCCGCTGTTGCTGGCCTGGGGCATTTCCCTCCCAGAGGGAGAAAGGAGAGAGAAGCCCCAGGCCGGCACAGGGCCTGTGTGCCATGCAGGCTTGGTAGCTCCTCACTGTCCCCAGCTCTGACGGAGGCCCATCTCTCCTGGGGAGAGGATGCCACATGCCCAGTGGCCAGGGTGCCAGCAGTGGGAATAGATGGCAGCCATGGAAACAGATACCACATCACCTCCCTTTCATTTCAAGGCAATCTCAGGGAACTAGTGAATAAAGACTACCCATGCATCAGGGCTCTGAAATACTTTTTGGGGGTAGGGACTCAAGTTTGGTTTCCAGCCATCTTCCACTCAACATGGAGCACTGTTAGCCACAGGGCCTGAGACCTGGCTCTTATCTCTGTGACAGTACTTGAGGCAGCCTGGCTCTTCCATCTTCATTCTGCTTCCCAGATCAAAGCCACATGGAATTTAGACACCTAAATGATGTTATCACCTTTTACTCAGAACCCATTACCTTTTCCATGGTCCACGCCTCAGTGGAGTTTACTGGGAGTCATCCTCTGATGGTGGGTGAGGTGCCCTTCCTAGTGGCTCCCTTGGTGGCCATGGCTTGCCCTGCTCACTGTAGAGTAACCCCCAGTACACCTTGAGCTCTGTGATGGCAGAAAGTGTGTCCTATCCATCTGTACGTCTCAGCCTGACTGTGTATGACGCTTAATCGTAAAACACTTGTGCAGTGAATGGATGGTTGTCATATTTTGTCTAGTCATCATCCCCAAATCCCTTATCCTGGGGGCATTCTTGGTTGTGTGAGTCTTGGTGGAAGACAGGACATGCCCTCCTCCTACTAAAGAAGCCCAAAGGGGAGAGACACGTCGTTTTCTAGGCACCTGGGCATGGGTATGAGACCTAGACTTGCCAGGCACACCCCCCTACCTGGGACTACAGCTCTTGAAGGTACAGCAAAGCCACAGGCCACTGGGAAATTATTACATGGACAGCAGATTGTTGCCCCATTTCCTATGGCTCCTTCCTGCTTTGGAGATCAGTTCTCCAGCCTTCCTGC
>NW_006433949.1:5675988-5687368 GCF_000325575.1 Pteropus alecto | reverse complement strand
GCTATCAGATTTAATTCTAACAGATTCTCTTTCTGCTTAAGCTGAGTGAGTTTCTGCTGTTTGCAACCAGAAACTTTGACTGGTAGAGTTTTCAATAAATATTTGTTGAATGAATGGGAGGGTGGGAGCCCTTTCTCCTCAGTCAACAATATCAGACTGCAGTCAGGATGCCTGGCCTCGCCCTCTTGTTAAATATTGGACATGCTTTGATATTTTTGCAAGGGAAGAACTATCCATACAGATCTGTCCTTCTCACTAGGGGACAGACATCACCTTTCAGTATACCTCTCTGCTCTTTGAGTCCCAGGACTAATCATCCTCAGACAGAATGAAACTGAGCAAAGGCCCCAGGACTAAGGCTGAAGATGAAGTTTTCCTGGAGACACTTTAGACCCTCCAGACTAAGACAGCAGAGTTGCCAGCTCTGGGGCTTTTGTGGTGGGGACAGCTCCAGTGAGCAGGGTTAGAAGGCGTAGGGGAGAACAGGCTAAGGCACCGGCAGGGGTCGTGGCAGGCATATGCAGCTAGCCCTGAGGCAGACCAGGCGGAAGGTGAGAAGCCCAGCCTCACCCTATTTGTTAGCAGGTTCTGCAGCCTGGCAGGCCAGAACTCAAGACCCAGGAAGCGGCTGGCAGAGACAGGCAGACCTCAGACCAAATGAGGTCTGACATGGCCTCCGGCCGGCCGTGGGCCAGCCAGGTGTTCTGCCAGCTGAGTAAGTGACAGATTAAAAGTACATGCCAGGCAGGAAATGCCAACATTTCATATGCTCCAGATACAACTCCACAAGAACTTTTTGCTTTGACCTGGAAAACCTGGTCAAGGTAGAGACCACCAGCTAGCTGCCTTAGAAGTGACAAGGAACTTGCCCTGAGCTATACATACTTTTCATAAAAAGCAGGGGGAAAAAAACACTATTCCCCACCATCAAGTTGTTGTGAAGATCGAAGAAGATGAATACCACCCAAGACCCAGTTCAGAGCCTGGCATGCGGTTGTAAACTCCATTCTCTCCCCTCTCCCACGCCCCCTCTTTTGGGATCTACGCCGATGGCTGTCATGAAGATTGATCTGTCTTGTTTATACAAGGACAGGTTACAGCCACCTTGAAATCCACTTTTCCCAAATAAGGTGGGTGTCTTCAAGGCTGAATAGCATCAAAGAAATCATTCTGAATTTATATATCTAGGCCTTTATTTGCCTTTTTGTTTGACAATTATTTGAGTGCTTACTCTAGGCAAGGCGCTGTGCTAGATGCTTTAGGAGATGATAAAAATAAGCCAGACCTCGAGCTTGTCCTCGTGGGGGTCTAAGGTTGGACTAGGAAGATGAGGTGGGAGAGCAAGGGCAACCATGACACAGTGCGTCGAGGGAGGCTGCATGAGGAAGGGAATCGAGAGTTTCAAGGAGGAAGTAAAACCTGCTCAGGAACTTGAACGCTGAGTAGAGACATGCGCAGGTGGCAGGGAGAGTCTTCTAGGCAGACAGGAAGAGCCGGAGAAAAGACCCAGATGTGAGAAAGCAGGGGGAGTGTGTGCCTTGTCCTCTCGCAGCCTCTGTTCAATTCTGCTAAAGCAAAGGAGGTGACGTGCAAAAGACAGGAAACGAGGCTGCGTGGCAGCAATGCACAGACCACGGGGTCGCGAGGGCTAGAGGATTCCCGTTCCTAGAGGATGGGAAGTCAATCCAGAACTTGCCAAGGTTGCCTGTCCCGTTTTCAAGCTGTGGAGGGTGACTGGGCTGCAGGAAGGCCGAAAATTGCAGATGGCCTCCTAAATAGTTCCACACCAGACTCGGCAACCTACACCTTGCTTATGTTTCTGAATGAAATAATGCCCTCTGGTGTTTTCTAGTTTTATAATTCTGAGAGGCAATGAAATAAAACAAAAAAACTGCCAGTATCAAAGAGCTGATAAGCCGAAGCGCTCCACAGAAGTTTAAATAGGCTTTAAAATAGATAAAACTTTAATTAATTCGAAGGACTTTTAGATCCACTTTCTCTTGCACTTTATTTTTCTAGTTTGGAAGATCTGTCCCTCAGCCTGAACTACTCTCTGGCCAAAGGACCGTCTGAGGGCCTTAGGTTTTAGGCATGAGAATGTCTGGCTGCCTAACACCACTCCCCACGCCTGGCCAGGAACAAGCTTTCAACAGCAACCCTCTGTCCTTGGTATCTGGTCACTCACAGTGAGTGTGGCAGTGGCTGTGGGTGGGACTCCCAGTACCCTCTAAGAGAATAATATTAGAAAGTCTAATGGGCACGGCCCCCCAAAAGAGTTTATTTCTAAGATCCTTTGAATTTAAGAAATACTGACTGAAGTGAAAGCCAGGCTTAAACTCCACCTCTCAGTGGTCTTGTGCAGAAGGAAGAGGTGACTAGCTTTGGACAAGGAAAGAAGGGGGCAGGCTGGGTGGGAGCCGGGTGTAAAATGCTGCATGTTTGGTGCCCACCCCTAAGTGGGACAGAACCTCTACACATGATCCTAGTCAAAAGGAAGAGCTTTTATTTATCTCCTAGGATGGATACATTTAGAAGCTCCTTTCTGGGTGGGGCCAGCTACTAAGCCCTTTAAAACTTTTTCAGATCAGAATATAGATGTCGTTCGCCAGTGTCCTCGAGAGAGATGAAATCATGATCAAACAGGGAAGGAACAGCAAGAACAGCAGTCAGTGCTTCTAAAGCTGAAAAACAGGCTGGCGGAGGTGATGGCACTTACAAAGAGAGAAGAGGCCTGCAAAGATCAATCCCTGGTTTGCAGACTTCCCTGCTCAAAAGCTGCATCCCGAAGTGTGCTGGGAGCTGTGACACTTTAAACTGTCAGAAACCACCAGATCACTCAGGCTCTGTAGCAGGCAGTATACCGCTGGAGGAAATGGAGGGTCAGCTATTCTTATCCCTGACAATTCTACTTTGGGCTAAACCAGGGGACTGGCTTCTTCTCTTGAAGACAACCAGCTCACCTCAACTTCAGGTCACTGTCCTCTGAGGATCTGTCAGAAGAAACCCTCTTCTCAGATAGACGTGGGAGAGGGAAACTCACCAGGGTCCCAAGAGAGTCCGGGGACACGTGCACATTCCCTGCACTGGCTGAGGACGGGGGCGCTCACCTGGCTGTGGAGCCGCTGCAGCTCTTCTAGGCTTTGCCTCAGTTTTCCCCTCTCTCCCTCCATGAGTTCCCTTAGGGCTCTCGAATCCTCACTGGTCTGCCTTATCTGTTCTTCTAAGGAGTCATCGTCAATTCTCCGGGAGCTCTGACAGCAAGGAGAGCGAGCCAGACAACCAGGGAGATGTCGAGAATGGAGGGGAGCAGGGAGACGGTCAGCGGGAGAGATGGGGAGGAGAGGGGTGAGTTGGTGAGGGCAGACAAGAGCGATGGGGAGGGGAGCGGAGAGATGGTTCAGTTTGGGGGAGAGCGAGACAGCAGGAGATGGAGCAGAGAGTGGGAAGGAGAGAAAGAAAACAGAGACGAAGGAAGGAAGGAAGGAAGAAAGGGTTAGAGGAGAGAGATTCTCTTGCTCAATTTCAACCTGCAAACAATAGCTAGACATTCATTTTACTTTTGTTTCAGGCTTCAGAGAAGGGCAATTGAGTGGCGTGGACAGCACACCTCACTCCAACAGCTCCCTCCTCCCGCCATGACCCAGCCTCAACACTGTACCACATTCCACAAATCATCAGGGCATGGTCAGCTAAGGACAGCCACCTTTCATCTTACTTCATCTAATATGGGCAGAATGACACAACTATTCCTTAGGAGGATGAAAGCCATGGAGAAACAATAGCCTGAGAGCCAGGAGTGTGAACAGAAAGCAAGGCTGGCAGAAATCTGTCACGAAGCCAGAAGAAATGCCAGTCTGCCAGGAGGCCCCCTGGGGACATGCCTCTCCTCCACATCTGGAATTCCAAAAGGCCCTTGTGGTTGATCTTTTCAACTTTCTGTGCTCACTTATATCCTTTTAGCGGAAGCTTCAGATCTATCTTTTAAGCGTGCCTGCTCATAGCTAACCCCGCCGCTAGGACCAATGAGCTACAGAAAAGTAACTTACAGTTTTTACCTGGATCCAAATTTCTCTATTCAAAGCTTCTAAGAAAAGCCTTTTAATTAGAGGCCGCCATGGCCTGTATGTACTATATGTACTATATTTGTGAAGCTTTCCATTCCCTGGCACGTGGTCCCTCTGCTTGATCATCAGTATTCACCTGCTCTCAAGGGCTCAGGAGAAATTCTTGCAGATTTTATAAGGTTCCAGTTCAGGGTTGGCCTCGCTCTGTGTTTGGTTCCAACCTCCCACTAACCAGGCCCTGCAGGTTAGAAGCTTCTCAGCCTGGCCTCTTACCGTGGGCTCCATGCCATCCACAATGCTCTGTATCAGTCTCTTGAGCTCGTTGAGGGCAGTGCGCAAGCTGCCGGCTGGCACGTCCTTGGCAGATGAGGTTTCTGAAGACTCGTCCATTGAGGAGTCCGTGGAGACGGCCGAGTCAGCACTGTCGTTTCCTCGAAGGTGTGAGCAGAGATAGCGAACCTGGCAGTAGGCTTCCCAGAGCTGCAGTCTCAGCTGCCCAGCAAAGAATTATTCTTGATTATGGGCTCTAGCACATACTGCCACCTGGTCATCTTTTTCTCGTATATGAACCCAAGAACCCAAGATACTAGTTCTAGGAGAGTTTTTTTTTAATTACCTGTCTCAAGAAATACTGATACCTACTCTGGGTCCAGCACATCGATACAGACTCCCAATTCTTATTTTCCCTGCCCTCTAGCCCCTCCCATTTGCCAAATGAAGCACCTCTTTATATAGTCGGTTACTTTGGTGGGAGTCAGTGCACGACTAGGGGAATGACTGGTTACGAGTAGTATGAAAAGCCAGCTAACTGGATGGATCACGAGTGATCTAGAACCCTCTCAGTACAAGAGATATGAGGCTGATGATTAGTTAACAAGCATTTCTCAAGAGGCAACGGGGCGACAAGGAGGAGTGACGGCCTCTTAAAGTCCAGGGCCTGCCCCCAGAATCCCCAGGCAACCTCACATGCCAGAGAGACAAGGATGTCAGCACCTGCTCTCTCTCTTGCTCCAGCTCCTCGGCCTCCATGCTCTGCTCTATCTCAGACAACAGGGATGTGCTGGTGGCCGCGGAGCTCTGCAGACTCCTCTCCTCGGTGAGCTCTTCCACCTTCACCTGTAGCTGCCTGCAGGACAGCCGCACCTCCTGGAGCTCCAGCTGGCTTTGATGCAGCTTTCAAAGAGACAGCAAACAGCAGTGAGGCTTGCCAACACCAAAACAAGCAAGGAAAACTGACACAGAACCTAATCACGCTTCTAGATCCAACCACCAACTAACAAAAATACAGAGGAGGGAGGGGCATGCTAGACTATATTAGGGAGATACAGTCAACAAAATCCAGATTTGGGAAATTGGTACAAAGGACAAGCAGCTCAGTTTCTTCAACAAATACATTTCAAGGGGGAAAAAAGATAAAGGGGGAACCTATGCATTAAGAGACTTAAAGAAACATTAACCAACGGCAATGTGTAGGCTTATTTTAATTTGTACCTCGATTCAAATGAAAAATGTGAAAAATAATTTTGATATTTACAACATACTTGAAAATTTGAACACTGACTACACATTTGATATTAAGGAATTATTGCTAAGTTTTTCAGGTATAATAGTCCTGTGGTTGTATTTTTAAAGTTCTTATCATTTAGAGGTATTCAGATGAGGTATTATATACAAATGAAAGTATAAAAAAATTCTGTGATTTAATTAATTAATTTTTATGGTGACATTGCTTAACAAAATCCAGTAAGTTTCAGCTGTACATTTTAACAGTAAGGCAGATATATATTTACACTGTGTGTTCACCTCCCATAGTTAGATTTCTATATGTGGTGACAGAAAGAAATCTAACTATGGGATTTATTTTAAAATAGTACAAGAGATGAGGAGGTAGATGTAAGAAAAACGGGGCAGGACTGGTCAGAGACTGACGGTTTGCAGAGCTCAGTGAGGGGGTATACGGACCATCATTACACTATTCTTGAGTTTGTCTGAAATTCTCCATAGTAAAAATCAAACACGTACACACAGTAAGATACTATCAGATTTTCACCTGAATGGCTAAACTAACTAACTAACTAACTAACTAACTAACTAACTAACTAACTAACTAGATAATATCAAGTGCCGATGAAGATGTGGACTCTCACTGCTGCAGGGAGTGGAAGATGGACGACCACTTTGGAAGACTGTTTGGCATTTTCTAATGAGTGAAATATATGCCTCTCCTAGGACCCAGCAGTTCCACTCTTCAGGCACACAGACCCAACACAAGTGGCCACCTATGTGCACAAAAGAGAAACGGGATGTTCACAGCAGCATTATTCGTAAGAGCCACCAATGGGAAACAATCCAAATCGCAATAAAAACAGAATGGATAGATTCACACGTTGGAATACTATACTGCAGTGACGAAAGAACGTACTGTAACTATATGCCACAACATGGGTGAATTTCATAGACACAAGGTGGAGCAAAAGCCAGGCATAAGACAATATATAATGTATGATTCCATTCATAAAAAGTGCCAAAACTTCACTGAGATATAAGAGATGAAAGCTGAAATAGAGGTTTGTTTTTGAGGAAGTGGTAGCGTACTGACTGGGAGGGGGCAAGCGGGAGGCTTGTGGGGTGCTGATAACGGGCAATATGTTGATCTGGGTGGTGGTTCCATAGGTGTATATACTTGTAAAAATTCACTGGCCTATCCTTTTGAGGTCTGCATGCTTTACCTTAGGTATGTTGTATTGTAGTGAAAAAGTTAAAGTTATTTGGGAAAGAGCTGGGGATAGGATTTGGAATAACATCTGCACAGTAATATCAAGAGTTCCCAAACCCATCGGAAAAGCAGTCTCTTCCCTTCTGTGTCACACCTCACTGTTTACAGACAAAGCCCTGCACCTGGGAGGGCCCGTGCACAGCATTTTAGGCTTGGAGAGAGAGGGCGATGCCAGTGGCAGAGCGGGGACAGCAACACAGGTATCATGGTTTACCGGCCAGGGCTCCTTCTGTCTCTCTCGCTGCTGCTACTTCGCCCATCTGTATTCTCTGTGGCCCCTTTCCTGTGGAGTCCAAACAGGGCACTGCTATCTGGTGACATTACTACTGCTGAATGTAAGGGCCAACTTCACCACGACTGCTAAATGCCATACTCTTACTAGTTCACTCCATCGCTACAGTTGCTTTTAACATAAGACTCTAATTGCAGTATCTTAATCCATTTGTTAACCTCTATGACTGTCCACATATTGTACCTGCACAGGAGAAATGTTATCTACTCTTGTATTTGCAGACTGCCCCCCAAACCAAGAGATTCTTTTTGGGGGGGAATTAGGGGAAGAACTTCCTGGGATTTAACTAATCTCTTCTCTTATAAAATGGCATTTCTTGGGTGACACCTGTTTATTAAAAACAGAGCAGACACTGTACTGTCTTTTCCACACTGTTGGCCCGGTGGGCTTGTGGCTCCAGCACAGAGATGCAGACAGAGATCAAGGGGTGGCAGACAGCGATTCAGAGCCCTGTAGTTCTCATGAATGGAGGAAGCTACCTTGCAGAGCCTTCGGTCAATTCTTCAAGTGTCCTGGGAGCCTCACCTCTGCTAGTCGGTATTAGAGAACAATGGGCTAATGGCACCAGTGGTCCAGATATGCCTTAACTAGGAAGAGTTTGAAGCCTGGCTGTTCAGAGAATGAAAAAGGAACTGGCGAGCCTGCTCTGCACAGTTCCCATGGATCAGCAATACCTGCTGGTCCAGTGGGAACTCCTCCAACCCCGGTTTTGAGGAAACTCAGAAAAAAGAAATTAGGATTAAAAAAAAAAAAAAAAAAAAAAAGACATTCCTAGGAAGCATTTGGCACAGTTACAAACGGCATACTAAACTGGCAAAGTGCTTTACAATTATTTTCTAGGCAACTCCACATACATCTCAGCAGGAGAAGTTCAGCACAGGTAAGTACAACTTCTTCTGCCCTGGACAAAATTAGTTCAATTACTCATGCACACTCGAAGGTGCTTAATTAATTATAACAGCAAGAGAACAAAAGACCTCTCTGTCCTCTCTGGTCAATAACTGATCTATGGACTAGGCAGAGAAACTGAACCAAACCAGAGAAGAGCCTATTAAAATATAAGAACCCTCTAAAATAAGAATACCATCCTTTATATAAAAAAGATGATACTAAATGTATTAAATGTATGGGTAAGGAGGATATCAAATGCCTTGTGTTTGTACAGTATACCAAGTTCAAGCTCACAATACTCAAGCCCTAATGGTGGCAGAAGTGGGGGCACTCTCCCCATTCTGCTGAGGAAACTGAGACAGTGTGATGTTAAGTGATTTACCCAACAGTACCCGCTCAACGTCTGAGCGAGGTCCAGACTCCAGGTCACCTGTTTCCTGAGTCACCTCACAGTGCGACCTGTGCTCTCTGCTGATGAAATCCAACCACTCACCAGGACAAGACCCCTACACATATCTGTAAGATGCCCAGCTGGGTATGAAATAGGGCAGTTAAGCTGCCCTTAAAGGGACAAAATCCTTTACTGAGTATTAAAAGTTTAGCAAAAATTGATCAGGTCCCTAATAATTCTTATCCCTATTCTCAGCCTGAAAAAAAAAAAATCAGATTTGATCAGTGGTTTAAAAATCTGTGTTTGAAGGCAGAACTCCAATTACAGAGTGAATCAGATCAAAGGAGGGCTACTCTGACTGCAGCAGGCCTATTACCCTGCCTGCTCAGCCTGCCTCTCATCCCTTGTCTGAGGAAAAGGATTAAAATCATGAGATTATCTACATTCCAAGGCCACTAGGCTCTACATGTCTATGATTTAGAACCACTCGGCTACTACCTGAGTACCCTGGAATTTTAATTCTGTATCAGTATGGGCCATTTCAGCAACAGAAAGGGCCTTCTGGAGAACACTGGTCATTAGCAGCAGCTTAAGGAGTTTCATGTGAAGAACAAGAACTACAAATAGTTGAAAAATACAAGGATTCAGCCCATAAATGCAGATTTTCCGAATCAGAGTGGGAACTGCCTGACGTGATACAGGCTCTGGAGCGAGTGACATTCTTCCACTGCAGAAGCAGCCCAGTCAGAAGAAAGCAGTTGTGTAGATGGCGAGGACAGGAATGAGATGTGACTCGGGACTCCTGCGGCTAGAGAACACACAGTCCACTGTGCCAGCCAGTTTCTGGATGGTCCACACTGGTTCCACCTCTTCCCCATCTCCAGGTCGCCAATTCCTGATTTGAAACAGGACCTTCCATTTGTGAATTCATGACCGAATGGAAGTTTATTTTAGGTGGGGGCAATTTTTCCATTTCTTATGTCCTCCTTTTCCTTCTCCTCTCCATACTCCGCTCTCAGGAGAGGGTAATAAGTGCTGGTCAAACACGGACTCGCAGAGGCCAGTGTGATATGCTACACTGA
This sequence comes from Pteropus alecto, assembly GCF_000325575.1. Lineage (NCBI taxonomy): Eukaryota > Metazoa > Chordata > Mammalia > Chiroptera > Pteropodidae > Pteropus > Pteropus alecto. The sequence goes on along the minus strand of NW_006433949.1, from coordinate 5,677,872 downwards.
GCACCAGGTAAAGCAGGTGGGAGGGTCCTATTCTCGATTTTACCAAGGACTTATCATGCCACTTTGGATAAATGATTCACTTTTAGTAAGCCTCAGTTTTAGAAACACACTCTGTTTCCTGTAAAGAATCACTGACATGTTCACCACTATTATCATTATCAACCTTAAAATAATGAACAAACTCTTTTCTACCTTGAAAGCTGCTGTGAGGCTTTACCAAGCATTCATTATTATCTATTCACGCTTTACTGAGGCCCTGATATATGCAAAGTTCCCCGTGGAATGTACAAAAATCATGGAGGGAGAAAAATTGATAATTTTCCCTTAAGGAGGTTCATCACTCAGGTGGCAGCTTAGCTGATGGTGTGAATAAGGTAACAATGATCTTAGCCTAAAATGTTTCTTTATCTCACAACCCAGGGCTTTCCTCAGCAGCTGACCACTGAGCCCAGGGGACCTTCCATGGCCTGGTCTTTGGGATGGTGACCCACATGATACTCAAGCATACTTGGCTGACCACCTCTACACAAATGACACTGCCGAAATCTATTCCACTCCCTGGCATGCCCAGAGGATGCTCAAGGGGAAGCAGCGCACTCTTAGCCACTAGCCCCGGGTGCTACGAGGCCAGTCGGCAAAGCTTTCTTGGCAGCAGATGCTACACTCTATTTCTGGGGAGGCTGGAAGTGATTATCTTGTTTAGGAGGTTGTTTCTTGTCAAGTGTGAGTTTGGGAATTCAGGTGCCAGTTCCCAAATAAGGACAAATATGGCCATGAAGCAATTTCCTTTAGGCGGGGTGGGGGGAAAAAGAGGCTAATTAGGCTCACAAAGGGGTCAGCCTATGCCTTTTCTAGCAACTGGCAGAAGCAGGATATGTCTTGCTGTGTTCAGTGGGCAGCTTCTTGGTTTCTGCTCAGTGCCAGCCAACTAAATCCATCAGTCTGGGAAAGGAGCCGCAGAGAGCATTGTGAGCCAAACACAGAAAGTCACAGGCTCCCTCTGAAATCCCTAGCAGGTTTCTCAAACCCCAAGAGGCAAAATGACACCCCCGGTGTTCCATGTTAACAGCCCAGAAAGAACTCTGTAAAACTGCTCTAGGGGCTAGTGGCCCAGAACAAAATGAAAGGATGACCTGTGGGTAGCAGATGCAATTTTTCTCGACAGCCAAGTGAATGAGTGCCCGAGAGCTACAACCAGGCCCGCAGGGAGACAGCACCCACTCCTGACCTTGGAAGTGGCACTGGCCTCCCAGCCTTTCCTTCCAGCTAGGCAGCTAAGCACTCCTTTTGTCTGGCCCTAGTCCTACAGGACAGCTTTTTCGCACCAGTACCTGCAGGTCTTTGTCATGGCCCTGCCTCTCCAGGATCAGCACCCGGTCCTGTAGCTCTTCCACAGTTCCTTGGAGCAGGTCATTTTCTTCTAATGTGGCACTGAGACGATGCTCCAACTCCCGTTTCCGATCCGACAGCATCTTGATCTGAAAGGGTGGAAAGCCACAGGGGTGGTGTGGAGTTACACCTGGGCTGAGTAGGAAGGGAGGGACTAGCCCCCAAACATGAAGGTCTGTGTTTCTCCAAGTGCTCTGCCCAGGGGCCCGGTGTCCCCATCTCTAAGACAGCAGCTGTGAACCACTAAAGCTGAAGAGGAAAACCCCTCCCCTCTAGAAACCTGTCTGGGAAGGGGTGGGAGTAGAGCTTTGGGGAAGCTGGAATGTGGGATGCCAGGCAGAGGAAGGGAAGGTTCATGTTCTGGAAATACCACAGATAAGACAGAGAAGGGCCCCACCTTACCTACCCATGACTTGACTTCGACCCCACAATTTATGTACCGTTCTTTCTTCTCGAGTCAGGAGCACAAAAAAGCGCCCGAGACAGCCCCTGGAC
>NW_006433949.1:5630928-5675361 GCF_000325575.1 Pteropus alecto | reverse complement strand
AGGTCTGGCTCTAAGGTCACAGCTCAGACCCGAGTTAATAGGGGAGCCAGCAGAGCACAGAAAACAAAGCAGTGCTTGCATTATTAGCCTGTGTTCTGGGAAGGAACAGGACATGGACACAAGGAAAGAACTGATTTTACTCAAGGTACTTTTTTGCTTGAGCAAGCCATTTTTGAATAGAAGCAATTTCTTTCCTTTTATTAAATGGCTGGTATGTTTGTACACTGAACATCTAGCCAGTCTCCAAAGAGATATAAACCTTTTAGGAAGGTCTGTCTAGTCTCTTCAGTTTCAGTTGGAAAACAGAGGAAAAGAGGAAAGAGATGCCAAGTTTTCTTTGGCCTCAAGGTTTGCAGGAAAGGTAGCTGTGCCAATCCCTCCGAGGCCAGCGATGCTTCACCCCAAGAATGCCACCCTGCTCAGGACTCTGGGAAGCCTTCCCGAGTATCCCCAAATGCCAGTGGCCTTGGGGGACTTTCGGAGTCCTGCAGGTTCCCTGGCTCCTCTTATTTATCAGTTCTCAGCTGGACTGATTTCTCAACCAGCCTCTTGCTTGTAAATATCTCCTGACGTGGTTAAGATGTTCTCCAAGCTCTCTAGTCAGATGTGGATAACAATTCACGACCGGGACCAGCCTCAGACCTTTTCCAGGGAAGATTTTAAAATGAACGTGTAACTTGTCCCAGGTCCTCCGAAATCCACCTCGCCCTCTGCTTTTTGGCTGTTCTCACGCTGCACTAGAATTGTTCATGGGGCACACATCTGCCCTGGCCATCAATCAATCAGATAGGATGCCATCCTGGGGAAATAAAGTATGTGGCCTTTGTCCAGAGAGATCAGGTATCTAACCAAACAAAGGACTATTGTCTCACAAGTGTGCACCTGGGTGAGGGACCAAAAGGAACGGGCTCCCTTTGTCACTGGGCCCACAATTCCCTGCACCGAAGCAACGCTACCCACGAGAAGGGAATTCTTGCGCTCGCTGATTTTCATTTAAATACCCTCTGCCCTTTACACTTTCCTTCCCACTGATCATCTTTGTTTCCCAAGTTCCACTCAGTCAGGTAATGAGGTAATATGGTTCTGATACACAACCCTGGCCCCATGAAGTAACTTATTTGAAATGAACAATTTCATAGCTTGGCTTTTAAAAGTAGTGTTACCAGATGAAGCAAGGAATCGGCATGAGGTAGCCAAGTCCTTCACCCTGCCCCCCACACATGCCCTGGAACCTGTGACCAAATCTAGCAATAAACGCTCTTGGGAATGACCCTGTGTCACAAGGGTCTAGAAACAGTGATGGGGGGTGTGGGGGGGAGAGAGAAGACAGGCAGCTTGGACGAGTCAGACCCTGGCAGAGGCAGCTGAACGGCAAGTCATGCACACAAATGGTCACAGACAGGCATGCCGAACCCACCGGAACAAACTACTTACTTCGAGAACCTGCTGCTCAATCCCAGTAGGAATTCCAAGGGAAGGGAGGGGAGAAGGGAATGAGAGGCAGGAGAAAAGAGAAGACATTGACAGACTTTAGGAAAAATGTCTTTGGGTCATTTAGGAAGCAGAGGAGGAGCCTGCTTCTCTGGGCCTGACCACCTTGGCTGATTGCTTAACCACAGTGACGGTGGGTGCACAGTCACGTGGCCCTAGCCTGTCCCTCAAAGTGTAACTCAGCCACAAGCTTGCTCTTCAGAGCAGAAGGGATTCTCAGGCGTGGACCGGGTAGGAGCCTCCCCAGGAAAAAGCCCCCATTTGGGCTGGTGATATGGCCCTCTCCTCCTCACCTCACACAACTGGATCCTCACAGGATCATCTCCTAAGTGCTACTTTCTTTTCCCCTCTGGCCAACTCAGGGTCATAGACCCTGACTGCCCTCTTGTATGCTTTTAATACCAGTACTATCTTCCAAACGCCCAAGTACTTTCCATATATTAACTCAGCAAATCCTCACAACAACCCTATGAAGCAGATACTTCTATTCTCATTTTATAGGTGGGAATAATAGGCCCTATTAAGATGAATTGAACCGGACCAAATGGAACGGAGAAAGGGAAGATTCTCTTTCCCATGAGCTATTTAGGATTGGCAAGGATGTTTTTGGAGGGCTCAACATATTCAGTAAAAAGTAGGTCATTCATGATTTCAAAACACTCAGCAGTAACTTTGAAAAACCTTATTTTTCCAGCCAACAGACTACCCAGAGGAACCTGGATCAAGTGTTTCCTATTTAGTTTCTCACAGATATGTCTCTTCAGAGATTTTAGACAGAGCAGGTTTCTGTTCCCCAGTTCAGAGGGCTCCATATCTAAAAGACCAGCTGCAGTGCCTCCAATGAGAAAAGCACTTCTACTTCCAAACCCTGCTGCGTGGGAAGCTCACCTCGGCCTGCAGGCTTTCCAGACGGATGATGTGCTGGTTGGTTGATGAGTTTTTCTCCCGAAAATCTTCCCTGAGGGCGTGGACTTGCATGGAGAGTTGTCTCTCAACTTCTGATGCCTGCAAGCAGAGGAGACCTTCAGAGCTGATTCAGAGGTTGTGCAAAGGAAGTCTGTCCAGATTTTGCCTTTCAGTTCTCAAGAATCTCTTTGCAACGCTCTGTTCTATAAGGAGTACATGATGAGATGCTGGTCCCCCACTGCCCCCCGCATCCATTTGTTCTCGTGTGCCCAAACAAGACAAGGCCCTATCCCTACTTCTACCTTGAATGACTCTCTAGGTCCAAGACCACTTTGGTGATCAGAGGAAAGCCTAGTAAACAGTAACTTCTCAGATGTTAGTTATCATCATCACCACTCTGCAGAGCAGAAGCTCAGCAAACATCTACTGAATTAAGACAAAGTTTCAGTATTTTACATAAAAGAATAAGACAGATATACCTGCTAACTTAGAAATTCCTTTATTTCTCCCACCTATTTCCTAAGTGGGGATCAGGCAAATCATCTCTGCATTTCTCACTTCCACTCAACAATGGGCACTATTTGAAATTCTCTGTCATATCTGTTAAGATTTTTGCCTTTCATTCTTCAAGGCCATTTTTCGCAACTTTTAATACTCTAGGGAGTGCTGGCTGAGGTGCTAATTTCCCATCCTAATCTATTTATTCTCTAATGCTGAAACATAGCAAAAACCAAATATCATTTAGTGTGTCAGCACCTTTTCTTGAATATGCGGGAGAGTATTCTGAAAGAATGCTCCCTCGGTAAGACACAAATTCTAGTCCTCCTGAAGACTTCGTCCAGGCCCCACTGAGGGGTGCCCTGAACATTGCCCAGTTGAGAAAAGAGCCACAGGACAGGGTATATAAGTGCCTCAGTGCTTTTTTGAGGCTAAATGGGGTTAGTAAGCTTTATGGGTTCTCAGGAGAGATCACTGTGTGCTGAAATGGCTAGGAAAGGCTTTTGGCAGAGGTGGGATGGTAATAATGTTGAAATGGTAGGCTAGCTGTTTAATGAGGCTGTCGCAGTAATGGTTACATGTTCAATAGTTTTTATTTTTGATTGCTATGTAATCACTGTCCATCTTTTTTTTTTTTCCCCCCAATAGATTCGACAACTGTTGCCCTCCCCCAGACTGGACAGGCACATAAGAATCTCAACCTAGAGTTCTAATTTTAAAACAACAATTACAAAACATACAACAAAATCAAATCAAACCATCTTTTTTCCTCCTTATTCTAAATTTAATTTCAGACACCAATGGCTCGTTTTAGTCTTCTTAATCACTTAGAAACACGTTAGTCATCTTTGCCTAAAAATAACATTAGTAATATTTACTGAGTGCTTACTACATGCCAAGAACTGTGCTAAATGCTTTAAATGCATTATATCAATTGTCAAAAATCAAAGTAGGGCCTATTGCCCTCAATTTACTACTGAGGGAACAGGCTCAGGGAAGTAAAGAAACTTGTCCAACATCTCAGTGTGTGATGACATCAGAATGGTAAATTTTGGGCCATCTTATCCCCAAATTAGGACTGCAGTACTGCCTTCTTATAGCTTAAAATAGTTTTTCCTATTTCTATCGCTCACTATTGAATGCAAACTTCATGCGTCTAATTTAGCAAGGCTCCCTGCCCCACCCCCCTTTTTTTAACACTAAGCAATTTTATTTAAGACTCTTGAAATTTCTTCTAATAGAATTTAGGGCCCATGAGGAAAATTCCATTTCATAAGTACTATAGTTTATTGCCTGTACTGAATTCAGGTGACTATCAGGGTTTCAAATATATTTAGCTTTGTAAAGCGCTGGGTAATCCACACAGCTGACCTTCTTCTGAGCACCACCACCTTGACATGAAGCATGAGATAACCAAGCAGGCCACAGAGATCCACTGAGGGCTACAAATCTAGCTCAGGTGGTATCAGACATGCTCCCATGGACCAGTCTCCTCTCAAAGTGATCTTCCTAGAAATAAAGCTTGTTGCTTCCTACCAGGAAGCCTGGCTCCAGAATCTGAGCTCCTAAGTACTAAGCTATAACGTCCCCTTTAATGTGTGACTCCTCAGATGTGCCCAGGGAAGTATTTTTCACAAAGGCTTTTAATCTACAGCTCTCATGTGAATCTCCAACAGCCCTAAGAAGGAGGAATTGCTGGTCCTTGTTTTACAGACAAAGAGGTGGAGGCTGAAATGGGGGGTGGCACTGCTCTGGTCTTTGGCCTCCAGTTCTATGCTCTGCCACCGCACCATGGCCATCTCCAGTCAGATGGTCGAACATTTGCCTGTGTCGATGATGGAGGGGCTGGATCAATCAGATGTATAAATCTACCATTTGCAAGGAACTAATACATCTTTCGAAAGAAATAATTTTCTTATTTTTCAGAGATTGAATCTGGCTCAGATCTTTAGACCTAACAGAATGAATATTATCTATTTCTGTGCATAAATTTGATAATGATCTCTTAAGTTTGTACACAGCTCTAATGTTCTAAACGCTTTCTGATCAAAGTATCAGGAAGCTGACAAAGCCAGTCTTAGCTCCATAATGAATTTCAGAGCTTCTTCAAAGTTCTTCAAGTAGGAGTGTTAGCCAGGGTAACAGTGGTCCTTCTTAAAGGATCTGTTTTGCTCCCGAGAGGAGAAATGATATGATGGAAAGAAAAAGTTAAGAGTCAGATGGTCGGGGCTGGAGTTCCATGTATACATGTACAAATTATATGAGTCATTTAACTTGAGTCTCACTTTCCCAAATTATAAACATATTTCCCAAATTACAGACACAAAAAGGGCAGGTCTAAAGGAACGCCCATTTCCCTCTTTCTAATTCAGGACTTTGTGGGATTGAGTCAAATCACTAACATTTAGGAAAAGAAAGAAATAAAAGAAATATTGCACTGCTACCAATTTAGGGCAACTGTGGGAAACAGTAAAAAATCCAAGGATCAGTTGTTTTTCTTGAAAAAAAACAGGTACTGGGAAACCATGTATATGTTACATGGCACTGTCATAGACACAGTCCGCTTCTGGTGTCTGCACTGAGAACAGTCTGTTAAGTGACTCAGCCAATATCATGCAGGTGGTGGGGTCAAGCTGAAAAATATGGGGAGATACAGAAGTATTTTGCAGCCATACCTTTCAGTTCTGGTTTCCTGGAGAGCTGTTAAAGCTCTTCAATAGCCAGCAAATACCCAGGAGCCATAACTCTCTTGGAGATACAAATTTTCCTATTTCTAGGTTTTGGTGGTGGTGAGGAGTGATAATAGGATAGTTCATTCTGACAGTACAAAATGGCAGGCATGGGATTTACAGTTTACTCTCAGAATGATGAGTTTTGACTACCATGGCTGATTATGTAGCTAGAAACTGCTGTGGCAAATTGTGGCAAAAAATGACATCTGTAATCATAGGTGAACATATAAAAAAAAAAGTATGACTTTAGCTCAGGTGTTTGTTCTTTTCTTCTTAAATGCTTAAAATTTTTCTATACTAAGAGTAACAAATATTCACAGTAAAGAAAATTAAAGGTGACTGAAGGATTGAAATGAAAGTTAAAATCTCCACTTATCTCTAGTCATTAGTGCCACTCTCCAGTGATAGCTCTAATTTTGTCTATATTGCAAGTTTTTCTTCTGAGTCCTTCGAGATTTTTTCTACCCATAACTATCAAAAACATTACCAAAAATATTGGCTTTAAAAATACATATATTTTAACATATTTCCATGTTACTGTGTAGCTCTATCTTATTGTTTTTAACAACTGCATGGTAATTAGTTATATGAATCCAACATAATTTATTTAAATAGTCCCTACTCATGAGCATTTAGTGTTCCAATTCTTTGCTATTATAAACACTGCTGCAAAACCCATCCGTGCTTACACATCTTTGCACTTGAGAGAGAATATCCATTAAGTGAATACATTTCTATAAGCAGACTTACTAAGTAAAAGGATATGCATATTGCCAAATACGAGTATTGCCAAACTGACTGCCCCCCCCACCAAAAAAAAACTTGCCTCAATTTATACCTCTACCAACAAAGTACAAATATGCCTGCTGCCCAATAGCTTCCCACACCACTTGGCATTATGAAACATCTTTAGATACTTATTTCTAATATCTTTAAAAACATCTTTTATTTTCATTGCAAATTGGATGATTAAAAACAACCAAGACATTCGAGAAATAACCAGTTCTGTTAAAGAAAGCTGAAAAGTCTGACACTTACATCGTCCTTGAGCTACCTGAAATGAACTTTTATAATCTGAGTGCTTAGGTTATTATTATTTAATTAACCTTCAAATTGGCAAAACAGACTGACATTCCTTCTCCCTAATATGCTTGATTTGGCCAGAGTATCACCTAGGACAGATTACTTCCCCCACTGAACAGAGCTGTTCCATGATTACCCTTCTCACTGACATGATTAATAACATGTGAACATGTCCCCAAACTAGGACATTTAGGTTAAATCTGCTTAAACTGGCCAAAGCAGAACCGTTAACTGTATATTTTCTTGTTAAACAGAGGAAGGGAAATTGCATTAGTTACACATGAGCATCCATTTAACTTATGTGTCAAAAGGAAAAATACATGAACCAATTAGCCTAGAAATTATAGTAGAAAAGATATACTATTTTAATATTCGGCCTGATTTACTGTGTTTTACTTTCAGAGAAGAATTCTCAACCTTTTTCCCGCCAGGGTGTGATAAGTAATGGGCATCGGCCTGAAATACCTCAGAGGGGGCAGTGAGGGTGACAGTAAGGATGCTAACAGCTACAGCAATGGTTCACATATCAAGCATCTGTGATGTGCTTTACTCTGTTCTAAGCATTTCACATTTATTATCTCACTTAATCTTCACAACAACATGAAAAGTAGGTAGTGTGACTCCCCCCATTTACAGATGAGGCTATCCAGGGTAAGCCATTTTCCCAAGGTCACACTTGTGCTGGTAAGTGCTGAGCTGGGATTCCTCTTCAGATCTGCAGCTTCTGCCCTTGTACTCTCAACCTCAACACATAGCAGCCCTTTTCTATTGCCCTTGGCTCCCTTCTCAAAAACGTTTATTAAAGTGAAAGTGACATTAGAACCTTGAACTTATTCTAAGAAAAGGGTGAATTATTTAAAACTATTGCAATATAGGAGCTTAAACTGGTTCTGGGCCAGAAAAAGAACATTGGTGAGAAACTGGCAAAATTCCAGTAGGAATGCAGATTTGTTAATTTATCTCCATGTTAATTTCTTGGTAACTGTTCTATGCTTACTTAAGATGTTAACATTACGGGAAACTAGATGAAGGGTATCTGAGCACCTCTGCCTTGTTTTGTAACTTTTTGGTAAGTCTAACAAACAAAAAATATAAGACTGGTAGTGCCCTGGACATTTGACAGCAGAAAACGAACCACCTCTGAAGGATGGAACATTCATCCAAAGATCAAATAATCTTCATAAATAATTTTCAAATAAAAATAAGCAGATTAGAGCAAAACAAAAACAAAACGAACATATCCATGGAAACAAAGACTCATGAAATAGCATAAACAACAGCAGAAACAGATCTATAAAGACTTCAGATCCTAGAATTATCAGATAGAGATTATAAGACAACTGTGTTGATTATATTTAGATAAATAAAAGACAAGATTAAGGAGTGATGTAAGCATCATGGCAGAGTGAGAAGACACCTTTGTTTCTCCCCTTAAATTTACAGCAAATTGGACAACTATAACTTAACAAAGAATCCTCTGCTCAACACACAAACATGCCTGAAAGACTTATGCATTAGACTGTCTGAAGGTGGGTGAACTGGAATGAGTAGAGAGGGTGAGATAAGAGAAAGGACAGGAACGGTGACTGCAGACAGTTCAGCACCCGCCGCGGCTCCAGCGAGAGCACAGGGGTGGAGAAGCGGGGCTGCAGCCCTCACACTACAGCCTGGATTGTAAGAGCGGCATAAGCAGCAGCCCTCCGAGAAAAGGCATCCCTCCCCATCTGCATCACGGCAGATCCCAGCAGAAGTGCCTGGGAAGCCTATAACAGTTCGATGGTGCCCTCAGCCATTGCGGATGGTGGGGTGGAGCCACAAAATCATGAACTTGCCCTCCCTGCCTGCCCCATCCTGGCAGAGCCCAACAGAAGAAATGGAATTGCCTTTAAAACAAAGCAGGACCAGCAACCACTAGTAAAAAGCAGGCAGTGCTGTGAGCTCACAAAAGTAGTTCTCCACCACCTGCCACATACCCCAGCACAGTAGTAGTGCCCTGTAACTGAGGCGAGGTGGTCACCCACCATTCCAGTAGGTACATGGCATTGTCTTTAACTGAAGCGACACCACTCCACTGTGGTCTCAGAGCTGCAAATAATGCAGGTAAAAGAAAACGAAAACTTGCACTATAACATCACCCACTGGAAAACAAAAGAAAAGTACCTTACCTAGCAACCTGCTGAATTGTTAAGAACAAAATAGTATCTAAACAAGAAAAGAGCTCACTACCTCAAATGAGCACACAGAGAAACAATCCACCAAATATCATGACCAACCAAGGTAACATGGGAGCACAGAAAGAAAGTGACGTCTCCAGAAACCAAACTTAAACTCATGAAAGACTGTGACTTAAATTACAGAGAATTTAAGACTGTAGCTATGAAGAAGCTCAATGAGATACAGAGAACTCAGAAAGGCAGATCAATGATCTCAGGAAGAAAATTCATAAAAGGAGTATTCTGCCAACAGAGACTGAAACTATAAAAAAGAACCAAACAGAAATTCTGAAGCTGAAGAGCTCAATAAATGAGATAAGGAATGCATCAGAGAGCAATAGAAACCGAGCAGACCAAACAGAAGACAGAATTAGCAAGCTCAATGATAAAAACCTAGAAATGACCCAGGAGGAAGAGAGAAAACTAAGAGTTAAAAAAACAAAATGAAAGAACTCTGTAAGAAAACTACCTGACTCCATTAGAAAGAGCAACATAAAGATCATGAGGTATATCAGAAGAAGAGAAGGAGAAGGGAACAGAGAGCCTACACAAAAAAATTATTGATGAGAACTTCTGAAGCCTATGGAAAGAAGTGGACCTTAGAATAGAGGCAGCTAACAGAACACCTAATTAAACCAGTGCAAAATACATTCTATTCAAACTGTCAAGAATTAATGACAAAGAAAGAATTCTCAAGGCAGCCAGAGGGGAAAAAAAGACTATAATCTACAAAGGAAACTCTATTAGATTATCATCGCATTTTTCAGTAGAAACATTATGAGCCAAGAGAGAGTGAAAAGAAATATTCAAAATATTGAAAGAGCAGGAGACTCGTCTCTGCTCCAAAGGCAAACACAGGCTCAAAGTGAAGGGGTGGAAGACAATACTCCAAGCAAACGGCATCCAGAGAAAAGCAGATGTAGCAGTACTTATACCAGAAAAAATAGATTTCAAGATAAAAAGGGTAACAAGAGACCAAAATGAACATTTTGTTATGATAAAGCGAGCAGTTCACCAAGAAGACATAACCTTTATCAATATATATGAACCTAACCTGGGAGCACCAAAAGGGAGGAAATGACGAAAATTCAATTATAGTAGGGCAACCTGAATACCTCACTCACAGCAGTGGATAGCGCACCCAGACAAAAGTTAACAGGGAAATATTGGCCTTAAATGACATTAGATCAAATGAACTTAATTGACATTTGTAGAAATTTCCATTCCAAAATGACCGACTACACATTCTTCTCAAGTGCACACAGAACATTCTCAAGGACAAACCATATGTTGGGGCACAAAACAATTCTCAATAAATTTAAGAAAAAAGTCATATCAAGCATATTTTCCAAACATAGCTGTATTTAACTGGAACTTAACTCTGAGAAAAAAGCTGAGAAAACCACAAATATGTGGCAATTAAACAACTGAACAACTATTGGGTTAAAGAAGAGATCAAAAGATACACAGAGACAAATGAAAATGGAAACACGACACCAAAATTTTGGGATGCAGCAAAAGCAGTACTAAGAGGAAAGTTTATAGCTTTACAGGCTTACCTCAAAAACAAGAAAAACCACAAACAATCTAACATTACACCTTAGAGAACTAGAAAAAGGACAAATGAAGCCCAAAGTCAGTTGAAGGAAGGAAATGAGATGCCAATTTAGGGAGAATGACTGAAAAAAATAGAAAAGCAAATCGCAGAAAACAGGAACTTGGAATTTTAATAGCAATGCAGTTGCCAGAGAAATGTAGAGAAGGAGAAAACAAAACAAAAACAAAACAAAACCTGAAGCACAGTAAGCAGAGTACTGATTGCAAATATTCAAAATAAAACCTTTCTTTTTTCTGGTCTCTCAACTTGGGTTTCAACTAGTTAGAAGTGTATTTTATTAATTAATCTCTCTCCTGCTAGACTCTGAGTTCTAGTATCCAGGCCATTATTTAGCACATCACTGGTGCTTAATGCATATCTGGAGGACGATTTATGTTTTCTTACTCGAAAGTTGGTTCTCCCGTTAAGTGCTATTTTTGCTCTATAATACAGAGTATCATTTCTAGACTCTGCACAGTACTACTTTACTACCAAGCCAAAGGAAACACAGAAACATATGATTCTTTCCAGTAAAAAATTTGAGATTTTTACAAAATGAAGGTAAGTTTCATATGGTTCAAGCTTTTAATTTTATTGTAGTGTTTAACAGGAATCCATTTTTCTGAACGACCCAAAGTTCAGTGCCTATAAAAGTAAACATCTACCTAGCTAATCCATGTTGGGTTATTGGATTCTTGTAAGTTGATAAATACTGTGGCTGTGGACATCCGCTATACTACCTTACCAATTAATACTTTCTTAGTTCAGATATGTGATCCAGGCAGATGAACCTCACTGTGCGTCCAGGATTTATTCACAAGGATGTTCACTGCAGCATTGTTTTTAATAGTAAAAAATTGGAAGCAACCTAAATGTTCACTGTTAGCAGACTGGATTAAAAACATTATAATACTGTAAGTGCAACAGAATGTAATATACATCTACCCACATAATATTTAAAGACTTCAACAATGTAATATAATATAAAAAAACAGCATATTTGATCTCACTTATACAAAATTATGTGTATATATTTATGTGTACAAACACATGTATAGAAGGCTATTCACTGATAACATTTTGATGATTACCTCTGGGGGATGAGATTCCTAGCAATTTTCACTTTGGATAAATTACTTTGTAATTTTTGGACATTCTATAGAAGTATGTATTATCTTAATAATTAGGAAAAATATAGCTATTTTTATTTTTAAACATAAGTAAATTCATAAGACATTAACCTACGGAGAAAGGTGAAAGTATATTGTTAACACTGAACAAAGATCAGGGATTTTAGTAATAACAAGGCTAGGGACAGTGACACTAATCGTAACAAACCTCAGTTTAAGATGAGAAAGATTAAAGGGGGAAAGTTTTTTTTTTTTAACTTTCAAGTTTGAAAATGTACAGTTTCATGTTCCTATGAGGTATATAAAGAAGTATAAGACGTAATCTCCATCCTCAAGTAGCTGAAGGAGAAGAACACTCATGAAGCAGCCAATATAAGGCACAGAATAAATATCTGTACATACGTACCTACCGGTGGTATGAGAAGTGCACAGATGGGTCAAAATGAAATATGGTAAACATCTTAAGAGAAGGAATAGCAAAGCATATAGCTGCGTGACCTTGAGAAAATTATATAACCATTGTACCTCAGTTTCCTTATCTGAAAAATGGTGATCAAAAGAGCTATCTTTAAAGTTACGCCAGCATAAAAATGCAATAACGTAGGTATAATGTTCAGCACAGATTAATATGTAATGTTATAACTAGTACTGGTTTTTATGATAAATTGAAAACCCCAAATAGAATACTGTCATTTGTTCAAAGGAAAACATGCAATTTGAAAGTTGAAACCTCAGACTATCTGGTTCAAACCCCTAATTTAGCACGTGATGAAACCGAGGCATGGGTCAACAGTTAGGTCTATCAGGACACGATTTGAGTGAGTGAAGCGTCCTGCCTAAGATCACAGAGAGAGCCAGTTAGCTCTCAACTCCCATTTCTGTTTCTTTCCACGTTATTACCAATATATTACTCATTTTTTAAAAGACAAACATGAATAGCTACATACTGAGCAATTTTTAGGGATGCCAAAAACTCACCCCCCTGGGATGATTAGTGTGATGCCACTAACAGTGTTTATGACTCATGTGAGGGGATGTCTGATGAAGTCAAGGCATCACTGGTGGTCCTGTTTTGTACCTGACATTTAGAAAATGTACACCCACTAAATAGGGACCGTGTCTGATTTTGTTTTATTTGAACTAACTTAAAAATTGGAGCACAATAACACTTTTATTATCCTTTTAATCGTTGTCACAAATGTAATCCCTCGGCATCAAAGACCAGCAACTCTGGCATGTGAACTTTAATTGAACAAGAAAAAAGGACAAATGTTAATCTGCTTTTGTTTCTGAAATAGAGCAATTATTCAATGTCAGATTCCCTACTGCTAGTTAATAAAAAATATTTCAGAAGAATAAAGTTTTATTTTTAAATGTTCTACAGGGCCTCATACAATAAAATAGGCCTGAGATATTCCCAACATACTGTATTCGCAGAGTTTTTGATTCAGTCAGAGCTTCTGATTCATTCAGCCTTTTTTTCCTTTTTCTTTTTTTAACCAAAATGACACAATCCTCTGTGTTAACTTGATGGCGGGGCACTTTGCACTAATTCCAACATGGATGGAACATTTGCTTTCTAAGCTTTGAACTAAGGATACAGAGATAAATGAGACTCAGTGCTTGTGGGAAGACTGTCTTCCAAACTCAAGCTCCTAAAAGAAAAGTCTTTCTTCTCTTATCAGTTACTGAATTGTGTGACCTCAGGCAGACTGCTTAACTATTTGTGCCTTAGTTTCTTCACATGTAAAATGAGGATAAAGTGGTAGCTACCTCAAAAGATTGTTGTAAGGATAAAATAAATCAGCATATGCAATGTGCTTAGAACTGTGTCTGGTACACATTAACTACTGTATGTGCTAGCTGTTGCTATTGTTTTCGTCTTCATCGTTACTATGTGCTAGCTCTAACAATCTCAGAGAGAGACCCTGATTTAAGATCTGATGCTCAAGTCATTGGTACAGAAAAATCTAAAAGATTAAATGTAAACGAGGACAGATCTGAAAGAGTCTAAGAAAATTTGGCACAGGAACTGATGGAGGATGGAGAACAACAACCCTGAGGCACAACTGCAGAGAATTTAGAGAATTTAGGGACTCTCTTTCATCCTCAGATGATGGTAGGGTAATAAGAGAGAAACCATGGAAGGTCTTGCGGGTAGAGGAGGTGTGGCTATGGAAATGTAGCCAAACTAAAAGAACTACTATTCAATTAAACTGAAGTACTGCATTGTCCCCAAGAACAAGTCTACCTTGGAAAGGCCTCCTTGTTCCCTCAGGGTTGAAAATACTCTGAGTAGCACAGGACTTCCTGGAATGTGAAATGTTTATGCTTTCAAAAGGCGATTACTAGGAAAAGAAACTGAGAACCTTTTCACAATAAACAGGAAAGCTGAGGGGAAGGTAGATATTTTGAATGACATTCTATTTAGCAAATTTTAAATTAGGACAATGATGCGAATGAGCTGGTAGAAACACTTAGGAGTCCTTCACTGGAAGACAAATGGTGTCACATATTCATGATTCCCTCAGAAAAGAATTGTCATGTCTAATCCTAATGAAAGAAAATTCTAGTACATTTTTTTTCTTCTTTTGGGTTATATGGCTCACCAGGGGATTCATCTAGGCCCCTAAAGAAGGTTAAAAAGTTCGAATATTCTTTTTTGGAGCTGGAGAAGGATTAGAAAGAAATTGCTTTCCAAATTGGTGGTCACCTTCTTCTTTCTATCACCATAAAAACAAAACTATTAATCAAATTATGTCTTTATCTTTCTCCCTGGATATGCCTCCATTATTTTGCTTATGTTATATTCCATTTTTGGAATGTCTTTCCCTGAAAACTTTCACCTGATAAATTCTTAACCTTAACAGCCCAATTCAGAGGTGACCTCTACATTGTTTTTATAATCTCCAAGAGTAAAACTACTACATTTTTTGCAGTCCTGTAATATTCTTATTTTGAGTATTATACACTTTATTTTGTTGGTTTACCACAAACTGTTTTGTTTTCATGTCTGTTTTCTCTCTTATACTGTGAAGGACTTAAGGATAGGAATTATATCTCTTATTTATTTTTGTTTCCCCAAAAAAGTACGTAGTACATAGTAGGTGCTCTAATGTTTACTGTATGAGATAAAATCTAAACACCTCATGTGAGTACTTTCTGAGATAGTCAAGCTATGACTGTAGAAAACAGAGGTGGGATTAAGCTTATCCCCAGGAGTGTCCCTTTAGCAAGGTTCCAGCAGGGTCATCAGGGAATTAATAATTCCCTTTGATTTAAATAGCCCATCCCCAGGAAAGGGCACTATTTCTTCTACAGGTCATCACCATGGCTCAAGCAGATTTACTTAGGCTTTGATGAAAATCACCCATGACTGATCCGTGGATTTGCTGCTTGGTGTTTCTACCTATACCGTCGCTCTGCTTTTGCATGTAGAATATTTTAATACTTAGAATCCACAACTTCTTTTCCTTCTATAAACCTCATCAAAGTTCTGTCTTTTATAAGGTCATTATTTTTTGATAGGAGATACATTTGAAATCCTTTTTGGAGCTTGTTATTAAATAGGTACCCCATGAAAAGTATACATGGGAGGCTTTAAAATCATACATATACATACACACACACACACACACACACACACACACACACACATATTTTTTATCCTGGAAGCCCATGTTCTGTTAGTTTGGGTTGAATGCAACAAACTAAACCTGAAGAAAAGGAAGGTATTGAATATTTATTAAGCACTTTCTATGTCTAAGTACTTTCTATGTCTAAGTACCTGTTATTTCATTTTATCTCAATGCTATAGATACGTCCTATTTTATAGATGATCTATTTTACAGATGAAGAAACTGAAGCTAGAAGAGACTAAGTCACATAGCTGAGGTTGCTTAATTAGTAAATGATGGAGCTAGTATCCAAATGCAAGCCTGATCTCCAAGCCAATGAAAATGCCACCACATGAACATGCCCTAACCACTGATTAGGTTTAGCACTAAAAACCAGACATCCAGTTGATGCTTCCTACTGAATGCTTTGAGATCTCTTTTGTAATTTATCTCCAGCCCTGACCTCTTCTCTGACTCCAGGTTCCTATATCCAACTACCTATTTAACATGGATAGTGAATGTCCAACTCAAACCCAACATGTACAAAACCGAACTCCTGATTCTAAGGCTTCCACCCAAACATGCTTCTCCTGAATCTTCCCCTTCTTAGGAGATGGTTAACTCCATTCTGAGGAATTTTAAGCCCAAACACAGGAATTACCTTTGACTTCTTTTTTTCCCTTTACACCTACACCCACATCCAATCCATCTACAAATCTCGTAGGCTTTCCCTTTGAGATTTACCTCAGAGAAATGAAATAAGCATGAATGAGTTGATACATTTTAAAGCTGTCTGAACAGTGTCTGGCATATAATAAGCACTATGTGAGTATTTATTGAGTAAAATAAGTATACAGCATCCCACCACTTCTCTCTGTCTCTACTCCATCACCCTAGTTCCAACCAGTACCATGGCTCACCTACACTGCAGTAATCACCTAACCGGTCTCCCTGCATTCAGCCTTGTCCGCCTACAGCCGGTTCTCCAAGCAGCAGAGCAATCCTTTAAGAACCCCGGTCAGATCATGTCTGTCGCTGCTCAAAATCGCCTAGAAGCTTTCTATTTTATTCAGAATAAAATATCAGAAAGTCATTATCATGGCTTATAAGACTGTATAAGATTCCTTCCCCCACCCCAACCTCATCTCTGATCACCTCTTTTATCCACTGCATTTTCTCTGTTCCATTCATACGGGTCTCCTTGCTGACCGCAGCCCTGTTGAGCATATTCTTACATCACGATGTGAGTTTGCTGTCCCACTGCCTGGAACGCCTTCCCCTTAGATATTCACAAGGCCTGCTCTCTCCCTCACTCAGACCTCTTCTCAAATGTCATTTCATCAGAGAGGCCTCCTTTGTTCACCCTGCCCATACACATGTCAATCTCTATTCCCTTCCTCTGTTTAATTTTTCTCTAGAGCACTTATCACACCTGATATCACCGTCTTTGTTAATTGAATTATTGCCTCTCTCTCTGCCCTTGATGTCAGTTTCAAAAGGGCAGGGCCTTTCTTTCCTTTGCCACCATAACCCCAGTACGCAGAACTGTGCCAGGCACACTGCAGACAAATTTGCTGAATACAGGGAAAACATATATATTTGCCCATTTTCAAAGTATGGTTGTCTATAACATACTCCTAAATGTCACAGGGAACTAAACAAATTCTATGAAATTCTCGTAATAGAGAAAAAGCTGTTTTCAGCAGAATTTTTTTGTTTTTAAATACTAAAAATGTTTACTTTTAAATCTTTCATTTGAACAAAACTGACAGAAGATAAATATGCCCCTATTTACTATCAGTAGTCACAAAAACTCTACATAAATTAGATATAAAACCTTTCCCCATCTTCAGATTTACCTTATCTTTTATGTCCATTTATGTGCAAAAACTATTTAAACAGAAATCAAGCATAATGCTATTTCCTTATAGAAAAAAATCCATGGCAACATTTTTTTTCCTTAAAAGCATTTTCTACTAAATGTTTAAACATGGAAATATGGAAAAGCAGAGTTTAGATTTTGGAGACAGCAGCTAAGTAATCTGGTAATCTCCCAGTGAGACATTCTACCAGCAAATTTGGGCATTTGTTGATGAAAATACTTCTTGAATCTTGCCTCATAAGATTATATATCATCTGATGGTTGCTATAGAAATAGCAGCAATGATAACAAGGATTAGCCCCATAGGGTTTTACCACTGGGTGTAGTATTATTTTCTGTGAAGTCACTGGAGAAGCAACAAAGATATATGGGGATAAAAAGTGGGTGAGACTCCTTATAAGTCGGAGAGGACAGGGGAGTTCACATTTTTTCCTCTAAATCAGAGTCTATTCATTCCTTTTCCTTATAATACCTACAGCTTGATTATCAAGTTCTGAGCCTCTTTAAATACTCCGTCTTCTATGAAGCCTTTCCTAATAAACTCTTGGCTCTCAGTTCTTGCTTCTGTCTCTCAATTCATATTTTAAAAAATGGCCTCCATATCATAAGTTAGGTATCTAATGACAGTGTCTTGCATGGTTCTCTAAATGCAAACTGAATGAACAGTGACTGAGTGCCTACCCTGAGCCAGGCACCAGTGCTAAGTGCTGTCACATGAATTATTTCACTAAGTCCTTATAATACTCGTTAGGTAGATATTATTAACCCACTACTTAAATGAGGAAACTAAATGAGGTCTCATTTAGTTAAGTGTCTTTTCTAGTATGACAAGTTATTTCCTCAAAACAAGCCTTATCATCAGCATTAGATTACAGGCTCTTCAAAAAAAAAAGGTGGCTCAATCTTTCTTGCAACTTCTCCAGTATTCAAAAAAGGCTTGACTCACAACAGGCAATCAGCTGAAAAAAATGATTTAAAGAAAATCAACAATAAAAAAACAAAAAGAACTACATATGATGTGAGTAGCTGGGAAGGTAGAGACTGCTTTTTTTTTTTTTTTAAAGAAATCAAATGTACTTAAAGACTTATAACAATGTCATATACTATTTTGAAAAAAAGTTAATTAAAAATCCTATATAAAGCTATAACTAGGTACATTTGTGTTTGGTCATGATCAGTTGTGATATATGCTGCAAGTTATTTGTTATTATAATAAAGTAATGAAGTAAATACTTTAGCTGAAAAAATATCAATAGCAGCAAATTCAAAATGTTCACTCACTAAATCTTCTTGAGTAAACTTTCTCTAAGCAAACTGAACATTACCGAAGCATTTTGAGCATATGTTTTGATGGGAAGAAAGGCTAAGAACCACTGGCATAAGAAAAAGTATTGGGACAGGGATCACTTGTCACTGGACTCCGTTCCTAACTGTTCCTTCTTCATGGGGTGAACACAAGCAATTCACATAAGCAATCTGGCCTGTTACCTCAGGCCTTTAAAACATATGGGACAAACGAACTCTACCCATTGCTGGACCATCCTTCGGGGAGAATTAGACTTGACTCAGCATTCTGAGTTGGTGTCTGTTCTAGTTTCTTGTTTCTCCAAAGATGGTAAGGGAACAAGAGTAGCTTACTACTTCTGCAAACTGCCTAGTAGATTGATTTTGTGAAAATAAAAATAGTGAGCTCTAAAGCTGATTCACTGTCTCCTTCTGAGAAAAATGGAAAGTCCATTTTTCTCACAAGGACGAATCCATTAAAAAAAATTCAGATTGAAAAAAATAGAAATGCATTATGTAAACCAGGCTACAAAAAATGTTTTTATGATTTTAAAAAGAGTAAGTTGTTCCCAAGTGAACATCAACTTCTCAGGAAGAATTAAGAGATTAAAAGCATATCTCACTTTCTCAGCTATTGAATATATAATAAAAACCCATTTCCTACATCTCCAAGGTGTTGGAAAATTGATTAGTAAATGCCTGTGAAGGCTTTCAGGGAGAAAGTGCTATCTCACTGCTAAGCACTATTCTATTTAAACTTGTTTCTGCTTCCTTTCTGTCCGCTGATTTCTAGGTCTATCTGGGATGCCATGATGGAGATTATTAATTAATTGTAGTCTTATAAGCCTGAAATTTCTCGGGATCAGGAAAGCTTGAAAAGATACAAATGAAGATTTGGAGCACATTCAGACACAGGCTCATTTAAATGCCAGAATAATTATTCCAAGCCACAAAGGATGTAAATAACCTGTCACCTAAGAGCTCCTAGGTGGCAAAGAAGGTGTTCTATAAATCAAAACAACCATTCATTAACAAACCTAACATACTAAGGAAGAACCAAAATACAACAAAGGCAACAATTCCAAATAATGTGGTAATCCAGTACCATTTCAACGTACAATTATTGAACATCTACCATAGGCGAATCAATATGTTAGGCAGTGAATAAGATGCAGCCCTGCATTCAAAGAAGGACATGCAATGCATAAATGAACAAAATAGGGATCACGTTTGCTAAAGTAAAAGCAACAACACAGAAGCACATATATTAAAATATTCAATTAATAGATCTTAAGTTCTGGAAAGTGAATCCTCAAATAAAACATACCGAATCAATGAATCTATACATTTGATCATGGTGAGCTGATATTTCTATATAATAAGATCTACCAACAGTTCTAAGCTTTCCAGATAATCGGACATATTAACTACAAAAATCCAAAATAATGGGCCATAGGCAGCATGAAAGAACTACATTTCTAGATGAACTTTAGGGAAAACCAAGTCTGATGCTCCCAGCACAAGGAAATTGCTTACAGATTCTATAACTTGTTTCCACAGACTGAACAAAGTATAGCTGGCTTACACTGCAGCAGAAAGAATTAAACTAGGATAAAGGCTATCCTACTGATTATAAAGTAAAATCACAGTAGTTCTGAAATCACCTTCCATGGTTACACCTTCTGATCCATTAAGTTTACTGCAAGGAACCTATCTTCAGAAATAATAAAAGAAGGTGTCAAAGATTTATGTACTAGTAATTCCCTCAGTGTATATCCTACAGAAATGTGCGCTTATGTTTATCAGAAGATATGTCCAAGATAATTTATAACAGCATTATTTGTTAATAGCTAAAAACCTATAAACAACCATCACCAGTAAAACAGGTGTACTATATATTTGCACAGTGAATACATGTATTAACACGGATGAACTGTAAAAACTGTTAAGCGAAAGAAGTCAGACACAAAATAAAATAATTCACTGTGTGATTCCATTAATGCAAAATTCCAAAACAGAAAAAACAAAATGGTATTATTTATGGATACATACTTTGCAAGTAAAACTCACTGTAAAGCAAAGAAAAGGACTAATTACTATAAAAGTCTGGATAGTAGTTCCTCTGGGGAGAAGAAGGTTATTCTGTGGAGGGGCTTGTGAGACCCTGAGCAGAGGGCTCAGTTAATTTGTTCCCAGCTCCTGACCACCAGCAATAGTGAGATAAGAAATACAAAGTTTACTGATCCCCATATCTCTTGAAAGAAATTGGCATGGGAAGCCAAATTCGAGTTAGGGAGTTTTCTGGATGATCTTATGTCCCAAATGGGGTCATGAAGTCTCATCCATTATATTTGAAGTCTCCTTAATTTCATTCTTAGAGATAAAGTATAATTTCTATTATTCTACAACTAATACTGGTTTATTTTCTAGAATCAGAACAGTTATATGAATCCAAACCATGTATGCAAGTTACATGCGAAAATTTAGTTGGTGATACATTATTTTGATCAAAATGCTGAATGACCTTAAAGAATGAGAAATTGTGTCCCGGTATTTGGTGATATTGAAAGAAGTCAGTGCCTGCATACTCCACAAACTACTTTTCTTGTCAAAAGGGGGAAAACACAACTGAAGAATGGAGAATCCCACAGTCCTGGGGTCAATCTCAGTATCATTGATTGAGGGATAACCAGCTATGTGTCATCTGATGTTAAGCATCATAAGTGCACATTTTCTAGACAAAAATGTTTGATTTGAATTAATCAAGCTGTAATATATAAGCTTCAGTTAATTGGAAATGCTAGGGAATAAAAAAATGAGCTAAAGATCACTATAAAGAAGCTACCAGGCAAATTCAGAGGCTAGAACTTTCTATAGGACAACTGGCCCAGTTTCTGCAACACGTCAAGGGAAAAGAGGAATTGTACTAAAATAATTAACACTTAAGGGTCAGGACATAATGCAACAAACATAAGGCATGGCCCTGGATTGGATCCTGATTTGCAAACCAAGAGTAAAGGACATTTTGTGAGGTCGGTTGGGGAAATTTGAATACGGTCTTGGAATTAGAATAATGAAAAATTACTGGAGTGGAAAGGTAGAGATCACCGACTTAAAAAAGCAGGTTACAAAACAGTACATGCAGTGTAAGATATGACCTTGGTTTTAAAAAATTACAGATGTGTTTACATATCTCTAGGAAAAGTTCCCTGAAGAGTCATTCTATTTCAATGGTGATCTCTGGAAGGTGGATGTGTTTTTATTTTTTATTTCACTTGTCTCTATTGTATAATTTTCTTCAGTGCACAGGTACTACTTTTCTAATAATAAAAATTTAAGAAAACAAGTTAAAGAAAACAAAATCTGTAAGGTAGTGAATAATAAATGCCAAGTAAATGATAACGAGTTCAGAAAATGAAGCAGTCACTGTGCTGGAACGGTCAGGGAAGCCTTCAGGAGATGAACTGCCAGCTGGTCCAGGAAAAATGGGTAGGATTTGGACAAGAAGAAACTTAACTGTTGATTCTTTAACCCATCAGTAAGCCTAAAAGGGCTGTATGGAGGACAGCTTTACTAGGCCATGGGATACTTAAGTCAAACAAACAAACAAAACCTCCCTTTACATCTTACTCAGTTGCTCCTTGTTTCTGTCCCTGCTCATGACCCCAAAGAGACGACTTGGAAGAGGAACTCAACTTATTTTGGCTTCATTTTCCTAACAGATTCTCTTCTTCCTGGTTTCTGAGAATGTCATGTTTTGCTTCTGAGAAAGGAATGTTCTAACACAGGTATGGGTGGGGCCCTGTATACATGTAACAGGGTGAGGGAAGATATGATAGAAGGAATTTTATTTTGAGACTGTCAAGACAGTAGTGGCCTTGGCCTTTTCAAACTGCTAGTAGGTTCTACTACTTTCATAAATGCGCAACTCCAGCCTTCTCTCTTGTGTTTTGATCTGATAGAGTCATTCACACATTCAATAGACATTTGATAAGCACCTATTACGTACCTGGTACATAAAAAGTTACACATACAAACACAAAAGGAACTGTAAACAAAGAACTCTAAACTCTAGTTAAGGACATACATCCTGAAGTATTAAGGATTAAAGTGTCCAGCTACCTCGAACTTACTTTGAAATACATCAGAAAATGAGATGAAGTTTTGAGTAACTTGATGCCTTGCCTGTAGCTGGTTCTCAAATGTTTGCGGAGTTTATGAAAACTAAAATCAAAAAAGGTTAAATATAGTAGGTTCTAAATTTATATATATTTTATTTATTTATTAGGCAAGGAAATCCTTGGTTGACCTCACAGATTGCAAGGACCTTGTCAGCTTACAATCCCTTATTTTTTTATTTTTTATGCCTACAGCACCTGGTCTTCCTACATGGTCTCCCATCCAAGTAGTAACCAGATCCAACCCTGCTTAGCTTCTGAGATCGGATGGGATCGGGCTTGTTCAGGGTAGCATGGCCGTAGACCTAAACTTATATTTGGAATCATGTTCTGTAAGAGGAATCTGAAATTCAGTCCAGTCTAAAGTTTTTGATCCTCTGAGAAGTAGGATGCCTAGAGACAAACTGGGTATTTGTTATGTCTAGACTGCTCATCACTCAGATGCTGTGGGAAGTAGCACAGGCCAAAAAGGACTCAGGGGTAGAAATGCAACTAGAAGTACTTATAAGGGAAAAAAAGAAAGCGAATAAGAGAAAGTACACACTTCTATAAAAGCACTCATTAGCATAGATGTGAGCAACTACTTTGGTGATGTGGGCATAAACCCTGGACTTGGAGATTAAGCCCAGAGTTCTATATATACTAGTTTTACTACATGTAAAACTAGTTTTACTAGTTTTTGTCATGTCATGTGACTTTGGGTAAGTCATTTAATCTGTAGTTTCTCTTTTGTTAAATGGAGACAATATCTGCCTTTCTACGTCACAGGGTTCTGATCATGGAAATGTCAGTTTTGTAAATCTTAAAGCATAATACATATGTGATGTATCCTTATCCTCCTGTTAGGTCTAAGTGATATAAGCCTGTCTCACATTGCAAAATGCACTCATCTCATCAGAAAAACAGAGCTGATCATCATTACTAGTCCCTTTCTTGGGCTTATCTACTAATGAGGGTTTGAAATTTTCTCTAAATCACTGGGCTACATTACTAATAATCTAGATCTCCTCTACTTGTTTCAAGCTCAATTCACTTGCCACATAGCTATTATTCCTAAGAGTATGTTCTATTTCCCAAGTTAAGAAATAGTAGTTCAAAAGAAAGTTAGTATAAGTAACAAAAAACAAAATTCTGGGTCAAAAAAGTTTGGGAAACATTGGATCAAATAGATTTCTTTACTATAAGATTTACAAAAACTTTTAGTATACTAATATATGTTGCAAATAAAAAGAGAAGGATATAATATTAAATGTTTTCTGGACTCACTTGACCATGGAATTTTTTTTTATTCCGAGATACATTTCTTGGGATTGATGCTATAATGACACACTTTAAAGGAAAGCTGCTATAAACATTTTGGAAAATGCTAAATAGAGCTACATTTCAATTCAGGGCTCTGCTGATGGCAATCAAGCTAAAAATGAAAACACACTTGGTCATAAAAATGATAATGTCAAAGACTGTGTTCTATAGGATGAAGCTGAGGGATCTTTGTCCTAACTACTGAAGTGGAAAAATGGTGCTAACCTTTAGGTAAAATTGTAGCTATGTAATTCAGGGCATAGAGCAGAATACTGCCCTGGGCGTTCTACGGTACATTCTCTTTGTACCTGTTTTGATCTTAATGTGCCTACACTTACATGACTGAAAACAGATCCACTTTGGGCCTCTGACTACAAGCATTAAGAGCCATGGTTCTAAGGCCCCACATTCCTAGGTCTGGGCTTATTTTTTGCTCAGTGTGCTTAGCTACAGCCTCTTCAATGGCTTCCTGGATCACGACCACCTCAGCAATCTTTTTTTACCAGCCTGATTTTTCTTAAGTCAGCTGCTGCCCTCGAATTTGACTCTCCGATTACCTGTAACTGTGGGATACATAGGTAGGTTCCTGGCCAGCCCTGTACCTCTGCTGCCTATTTCATTAAAAAATACATTTTCTTGTTATTTTCAATATTCATTACTTTTGTGTTTTTTTTCCGAATTAGTTTCTGGATAGGTGACTGACAATGGGCCTTTCAAACATTTGGTAAAGACAATAAAACAGAAGAATCTGAAAGGAAAAGAGCAAAACACATAATTAGAGATGTTTTCTTATTACTTAAAACTCTAGTGAAAATGAGATTCGGAGGGACTGCCAAACTGCTATTCCTAATAAAGCCTGCAGCCCTAGATAATAATAGAACTACATTCCAATTCCAGATCTTTGACTAAATTGACAGTCACAACCCTGGTGATCAGACATTAGGAGTAAAACAAAGCCACTTAACAGCTAGCCTTCCAAATAGCCAATTTCTTGGATGAATTCTGAGTCATTAACAGTTTAAAGGTATGGTAAGGCAGAGTGAGATTAACACTCACCACTGCCTCAATTAAAACTCTGTCTTAAAAACACCCATTTAGGAACATGACAATCAACATTTCAGTGCTTCTGAACCTGAATCTTCTTGCTATTAGCCTATCTTGTACTATAATTGCAAATTAAGAGTAAACAGATCTGTAATTAGGAATAATGGTAATAGGTGATGTTAGCCTCTGTCTTAGATGAAAATAGCTAAACTAATCCTACAGGGACCAAAGATATTTTGGATGCTCTCACTACACTATACCCAAGAGAAAATTCTGGGGCATAAATTGTTCCACAAGAAAAGCTATATTTTAAACAACACCTGGGGAGTGAAAATTGGAATTTTAAAGATCTAAAGAAGTCTGAGGAAAAAGTCATTGATAGAACACAATTTGTGAAAGCCTGGCTGATAAACTCTGGGCAAACCACAGCCTCTCTGGGTCTCAGTTTCCTTTTCTGTACAACGGTTGTGAGTGTCAAATTAAATAATAAATGAAAATATGTTAAACTATAAAGCACAGAAATAATTCTAAGCAATTTTAAGGTAAAGTGGTACTGCAAAGGGAGTAGGATGAGACTCAACTTTATTTCCAAGGGATTTTAATCTATCAATCTCATTCTCTCTGAAATAGCCAGTAATTCATATTCTTTATATAACCCAAGTTCCCTCATGGAATTTCTACCACAGTTTAATACCAACTCCAACATGGCTGGATGTGGGGAAAACAACTTCTTGTAGTTCCAAGTCTTTGTCAGGCCATAGCACGGTGTCTCATACTAATAATCACATCCACAGAAATAGCAAGGAAAGCAAAAAAGTGAACAAGCTAACGCCTAGTGACAATGTGGTAGAAACATCCTTCTCACATCCTACTGCAGTAAGTGTTGGGAAGCTGCATCAGTGACTGGTCCTTCCTTCCACAGGCATCCATAAAACCTTCTGAGCTGAAGCAGCCCTTTGCCTCAGTTATTAGCGTATTTCCTTGTTATGGGTGCTTTAAATTTAACTTCTGTTTTTGCCCTTTTTCTTTTATTCCTTTAAAATATTTTATTACTTATAAAACATAATTGTAGTAATAAAGATATAAGATTAACAACAATCTTTACACATTACAAAACACTATTTTTTGTGTACTTTATGTAATAAATAATGACACTATATTAACATTATATCTTGATTGACAACATTTTCCTGACTTACTTCAATGAAAATTCATATATTACATTGTTATGGACCAAATGTCTGAATGTTTGTGTCTCCCCCAAACTCGTATGTTGAAATCTTAACCCCCAATGTCATGGTACTAGGAGATGGAGCCTTTGGGAGGTAATTAGCTCATGAAGGTAGAGCCCTCATATATGAGATTAGTCCCCTTATGAAGACTGCTTGTTTCCTCTCTTGGTTCTCTATCATGTGCAGATTCAATGAGAGGACTACCATCTAAAAGCCAGGAAGCGGATTCTCATTGGACATGGATCTGCCTTGCCCGTTTCCTGATCAGTGCCTACTTCCTATTGGTTTAGACTTGGCACAGCTTCTGTTATATACTGTCTTAGTCTGCTCGGGCTGCCATAACAAAATGCCATAGACTGGATGGCTTAAACAACAAGAGTTTATTTTTCACAGTTTTGGAGGCTGTGAAATTTAAGATCAAGGTACTGGCTGATTCAGTTCTTGGTGAGGACCCTCCTCCTGGTTTGCAGATGACTGCTTTGTCATTGTGTCCTCACATGGTGAAGAAATGGAGAGCTCTTATCTCTCTCCCTCTTCTTATAAGGACACTAATCCCATCATAAGGGTCCTAGCCTCAGGACCTTATCTAAACCTAATTACCTCCCAAAGGCCACACCTCCAAATACCATCGCATTGGGAGTGAGAGCTTCAACGTAAAAATATTTTGAGGAAAAAATTCAGTCCACAGCATGTTATCTTGCATGTTCTTATCTATTAAACTTCTAACCTATGTTTTGAATAATCTATCTTTCTAAGTTCATTTAAAACAATTTTACAGGAAAAAAACTTAAACATACAGAAAATACTATACAAATGCCTATTTTTCCATCACCCAGAAGTATTAAATGTTAATATTTTGCTCTATTTGCTTTGTCAATATTTTCTAAAGTATTTTAAAATGAATCAGACATTAGGAGATCCATCTCTATAAATCCATATTCATATGCATTTCCATATGAATTTCAGGACAAACTGATAATCTGGACTTATCCATTTCTACAAAAAATACTTCAACATGAAGCTCTAAAAGAGGGATGTTTCTTATGTACCACAATACCATTTCACATCTATAAAAATAAAAAAAATTCCTTAATACCATCTGCTACACAGTGCTTGGATTCAAACACCAACTGTACTGTTATAGCTTATTTTAAAATAGCTTTAATGATGGATAATTGACATACGATGAACTGTATATATTTAAAGTGTATATCTGGTAAGTTTAGACAAAAGTATATATCCATGAAACCATCGCCATAATCAAGATAGTGAACCTATCACTCCCAAAAGTGTCCTCATATCCTTTTGAAGTTCCTCTCACCAACCCTGCCCTTTCCCTTCCAACTACCGATCTGCTTCCTGTCACTTTAAAGTAAGATGTATTTTTTAGTGTTTTATAGGAACAGAATTACACACGTTTTTTATCTGGCTTCTTCCACTTAGAATAACTATTTTTTAGATTCTCCATATTGTTTTATGCATGAGAACTTTTCTCTTTTATTACTGAATAGTATTCCATTGTACACCACACTTTATTCACCTGCCAATGGACATTTGGGTTATTTCCAGTTTTTGACTGCTACAAACAAACCTGGGTTTTTTCCATTTCACCTAAGTTGTCAAATTTATTGGCATAAAGTTACTCATACTATCCCCTCATCTGTAGAATTTGTCACCTCTCCCACTCCTGACACTGGTAGTATGTGTTCTCTCTCTTTTTCTCCATTAGTCCAACTAGAGGTTTATTTTATCAATTTTATTGATCTCAAAGAACCACCTTGGGTTTTACCAATTTTATCTACTGTTTTTCTGTTTTCTATTTCACTGATTTCTACTTTTTCTTTTCTTTTTTTTTCTGTTTACTCTGGGTTTTACTTGCTCTTCCTTTACTAGTTTCTTAAGTTGGAAGTTGAGATCAATGATTTAAAACTTTTTTCTTTTCTAATATATGCATTCGGAGCGATAAATTTCCCCAAGCACTGCTTTAGTAACATCCCACCAATTGACATGTTGTATTTTCATAGAGTTCCAACATCTTTATAATTTCCATTTTGATTCATTCTTTGATCCATAGTTTATTAGAATTGTGTTATTTACTTTCCAAATGTGTTGATTTTTCCCAATCTTTGTTATTGATTTCTAATTTAATTCCTTTGAGGTCAGAGAACATACTTTGTAGGACTTGAATCCTTATACATTTATTGATTTGTTGTGGCCCATAAAACGGTCTTTCTAGGTAAAATGTGCACTTGAAAATAGTGTACACTCTGCAACTGTTAGATCAAGTGTTCCACCAGGTCTAGTTCTAATTGGGTTAAACTGGTTGATAGTAGGTTCAAGTCTTCTATATTCTTGCTTTTTTCCTATTTACTTATTCCATCAGTTATTGAGAGAGATGTACTGAATTATAAATTTGTCTATTGCTGCTTGCAGTTCTATCACTTTTGCTTCATATATTTTGAAACTCTGTTAACAAAGACATAAACATTTAAGATTGTTATATCCTCTTGATTCACCTCTTCATTATTATGAAATGACCTTCTCTATTGGTGATAATATTCTTTACTCTAAAATCCTTATTTGATATTAAATAATGTAGCCACTCTAGTTTTCTTTTGACTGTTAACAATGCCATGATTTTTCCATTCTTTTATTTTAAACTTATAAATGTCTTGCTTTTTTATATAATCGGACAGTCTCTGCTTTTTAACTGGTGGTGTTTTGACCATTAATGTGATTTATTGATACATTTGACTCTATCATCTTGTGTTTTCTTTTTGTGCCATCGTTCTTCATTCTTCTTTTGCTTTTTAAAAAATTAATGAGCTATTTTTTATTCTATTTTATCTTGTTTGTTGTCTTATTAGCTACTATTCTTTGTTTTGTTATTTTAGTGGTTGCTTCAAGGTGTAGAGTATTCCTCTTTAACTTATCACAGTCCATCATTAAGTGATATGATACTACTTCACATATAATAATTTTATGATAGTATACTTCCACCTCTCCTCTTCTGGCTTTTAGGCTACTGTTGTCATGTATTTTACTTTTATATATATTTTAAATCCCATAATACACCATCATTACTTTTGTTTAAAGAGTCTATTATCATTTAAAGAGGTTTAGATAATAAGAAAAAGTCATATATTTACATATGTAGTTCCCACTTCCAGCATTTTTCATTCCTTTGTATAGATCCAGATTTCCATCTGGTATTATTCTCTTTTTGCCTGAAAGACTTCTTTTAACATTTCTTTTAGTGTGGGTCTGCTGATGAATCATTTCAGCTTTTGTATGTCTGAAAATGTCTATTTCATGTTCATTTTGAAACATATTTTACTGGGTGTAGAATTTTTGGTTGATAGATTTTTTCCTTCAGTTTTTTAAAGATACAGCTCCGTTATATTCTTACCTATATTATTTTTTAATGAGAAATCTGATGTAGTATCTTTGTTCCTCTTTACATAGTGTGTCTTCTCTGGCTGCTTTTAAGGTTTTCTCTTTATCAGCGGTTTTGAGCAATCTGATTATCATGTGTCTTGGTGTATATAGCAGTTAGGTACAATCAGGAAATAGAAATCACACAGTAGAATAAAAGGGGAAATTTAAAGGATCATTAACTATGATAAAAGGGTAACTAAAGGAAATAAGTAAATTCTACACGGTACCTTATAGCTGAATGAGAGTACCCATAAAGGACAAATTTGGATGGGTTCAGACCTCATTAGGAGAAAGTATGGTTTAGCACACTGGATAGATATTTGCTGGTTTGGCCAGGCCAGAAGTGGTCTGGAGTTCCCAGGCAAACAAGAAGCTACCCTCTGGGGTGCAGCTGGGAGAGTGGGTAATTGGCAACCAATGATGTACAGCAGGAAGTCCAAGTGCTGGTAGGAGCAGGAAGCCTTCAGGGTAGAGGGTCGCATGGACACTCTAGTTTTTATGTTGAGGGAGCTGAGGAAAGGACAAAGATACAAACATTGCGGAAAGACCATGTTCTGGGGAAGGCTCCATTAGACAGATGACTTTACACCCACACCTCAATCCCCAACCTGCACCAGAAAACAGCAGGAGAGCATCTTTCTCCTACAATGTCCCCCTAGTGCCAGCACCCTATACTAAGAAAGCTTGACATCATGCTCACTTCAAAGAAAGACTTAAAAGAATTCCTTTATCGCAGAGCATATATTGAAGGGTATTATTTGGAGCTGAAAGGCAATAAATTGATAATTCACAGTGTGGTTTTCTTCATGTTTCTTGTCTGGGGTTTGTTGATCTTCTTAGATCTGTGGGTTTATACTTTTCATCAAGTTTGGATAATTTTCAGCCATTATTTCTTTTAAAAAATGTTCTGTGCTCCTCCCCTCTTTTGGGACTCCAATTACACATATGAGAGGCCACCTGAAGTTGTCCTACAGCTCAGTGATACTCTTTTATTTCTGCATTTTATTGTGGATAATTTCTACTGCTATGCCTTCAAATTCCCTTATCTTTTCCTCTTGCAATCTCTAATCTGCCATTGATCCTATCCAGTGTATTTTTCATGTCAGACATTACAGTTTTAATTTCTAGAAGTTCTTTTTGGGATGTTTTATACATTTTGTGCCTTTACTTAACTTCTAAACAGAGTACGAGTTATCACTCTCTTAATGTTCCTTTCTGCTAGTTCTAATATCTGTGTCAGCCTTGGGTTGGTTTCAATTGATTGATTATTCTCCTTATTATGGATCATGTTTTCTTGCCTTTTTGATGCCTGATAATGTTTGGATGCCAGATGTAAATTTTACGTTGTAAGGTGTTAGATATTTTTGTGTTCCTAAAAATTTTCTTGAGCTTTGTTCTGGGATACAGTTAACTTACTTGGACGCAAGTTTGATTCTTCTGAATCTTGCTTTTTAAGATCTGTTAGGCAGGTCCAGAGCAGTGCTCAGTCTAGAACTAATTATTCCCTCCTACTAAGGCAAGACCTTGCCACGTATTCTATCCAATGTCTCACGAATTATGAAATTTTCTTGTCTGGCTGGTAGTAACAATGCCTATTGCCACCACTGTGTGAGCACTGGACACTATTCCTTCTAATTGCTTCAAATCCCCAATCTTGATTATTTTGCGTACATGCTTGTGTTGATTAGTCTCTGCTGAGTACTCAAGGAAGACTTGCAAATCCCTGAAGTCCTCTCCATGTATCTCTCTTCTTTCTGATACTCTGTCCTATGAATGGTAGTTGCTCTGTTTCCCCAGACTCACAGCTCATGTCAACTCAGGCTCTGCTTCAGTTCTTACTCATGATGCCAGAGCCTGGAAACTCAAAGCAGAACAAATGGGGCAACTGTAGGTCTCACCTCTTCTGTTTGCCAACTCTTAGGAACTAAACCCACAATATCTCTGAGGCATGCCTGTATATCATTACTTCTATAAATATTAGCTGATATTCTCATGTAAAGAAGAGCATACTCATTGCCTAGAGTTATTTAATTACCTTAAAAAAAGTTGTTATTGGAAAAATGGTCAGTTATTTCTTATCAATATTTAGAGTTAAGAAGTTGATACTAGATTAATTTTTAATGCTGAGGCAAGCTTAATTTGGGGGGATGATCTTTCTATTTTCTGAGTATTAATATGGACTTGTGAATTTTTACATATTCATATGTATAAATCAATTGCAGTTATTATTCTCCCTAATGCTCCAGATGTCCCAACTTTAGCCAGAGGGAGTACCTTCAAACTGACTTGTATCCTTTTGACACAATTCCATTAGTTTTTTTTGTTGTTGTTTTAAATTAGAATGTAATTATTCCATTAGATTTTGAAAGCTTTCTTGCTTCTAGCACAAGAGGATATCTTATCACCCTGTCAAGTTCCTACTGCAGACTTGGAATTAGTCATTTCTCCAAGGAGCCCTGGTTCCTTTTAGTGGGGAACAATATTTATAAAGTAAAATTTGGGTACTAGGGGTACTCATTACTACTAGTATTTCATTGCTTCTTGGCCCTTTGTGGACAAAGCTAGGAAAAAAAATATGATAAACTGCAGTTCTCTTATATGTTCTGATTTTGGCCTGTCTATCCAGCCTAACCTGTACCGACTTTTCTCTAATTTAGGGGTCCCCAACCCATGGGCTGTGAACTGGTACCAGTCTGTGGCCTGTTAGAAACCTGGCCGCACAGCAGGAGGTGAGCGAGCAAAGCCTCATCTGTATTTGTAGCCGCTCCCCAGTGCTGGCACCACCGCCTCAGCTCCATCTCAGATCATCAGGCATTAGATTCTCATATGAGCACCAGTCCCTGGTACCAAAAAGGATGGGGACCGCTGCTCTAATTCTTTGCCGAGTTATTCTTTACAGCTGTCCCTTATACCTATTCTCTATCAGACTTGCTGTACCTACTGAAGCATTTCTTGCTAAATACTACATGCTTCCATTTTGGTCCCTGGGTTGTGCTTACATTTTGGTCCCTGGGTTGTATAACATTGCATGACTTTGACCGTGAATCTCATTAAACAAAAATGAGGGGATATTGCTATTAAAATAATGTGTAGCAACATTTACTTGCTGAGCACTCACGTTATAATGCCACATCTGTTAATTGTTTAACCTATGAGTTCAACCAGACTTTTAAAAAAGAAATCAAATTTTCTATGTATCATCAAATTTTATAACTTTCTGAGCACAGGGCATTATAATTGGCACTGGAGATACAAATGAGTCTGACAGTCTCAACCTCATAGTCCCTAGCTTTAATGGCTGGTGAAACACAGCATGAGTAGTATTATAAATGTAGTTGCTATTTACTAAACCAGGAAGTATGCTAAGAACTTTATATATAGTCTAAAATCCTAACAACCCTGCAAAGTATATGATTCTATTTGTTTTTAATAATCCCTGTTTTTTCCAGATCAGGACAATGTGCAATTGCAAACTCTGAACCTCAATCAATACATCCAGTAATCAACAAAGCCAAAATAAACCCAGGTTCATCTAGTGCCAAAACCTGAATGCATTTCACTACGACACCCTGCCTCCTAGAAGAAGTGATGACGGATGAAATATGCCCTGACTTCAGCAAGGTTTAAAGTTTTTGCTTTCATTCCATACTCCCTCCTTTCAGACATTGCCTTGCTACTTAGGTGGAAGGAAGTCTGACCTGAGAGGTTCATCCAGTGGCTTTTGATCGTTCTAACAGGGTATCTCGGAAATTCCATTTTGTTCAATCCCTTTACTGACAAAGGAATTAAGGTACAGGCATATCTCAAAGATATTGCGGGTTTAGTTACAACTTGAAGTAAAGAGAGCTGTAATCTTTTTGCTGGCGGAGGGTGGTGGCTTCAACTCGTAAAAAACACATCCACGAAATGCAATAAAGCAAAGTGCAATATAATGAGGTGTGCTTGTACTTGTGACACTGGCTGCTGATATTAAATTAGGCAAAATACATCTCTCACCAATCTTGGTTTCACATTAGAAAAGTAATTCTCATCCTTGGTCACACATTGCTTTATAAACCTTGATGCCCAGGTCACATGCAGCTAAATCAGAATTTCTGGGGGTGGGACCCAGGCATTTGTAGTCAGCACAAAACCTGCCCAGGTGATTCTAATGTGTAATCAGGGATGAGAATCACATCTTTAGACCATAGGAATAATATCTGTTAAGTGACTGGGGAGGAGCAGAAGGTTCCTATCCAACAAAGATGAAACCAAAAGAAATGGGTAGATACAAACAGATATTTGAAGTTAGCAAGAATTAAGTATGGAAACAAGTGTTTCCAAGAATGAATCTAAGGTAGTTTGAGTAGGGGTTGCTATTAATTTAGCCTGGTTTAGGTAAGTTAGACTCCTCATCTGTGTGGCTCCAAAGCCTATGTACTCTTTTCTACTAAGTCACTAATCCTTAGCAGTAATAGCTGTCACTAATTGAGCATCCATTACAGGCCAAATGTTTGACACGTTTTCAAGCAACTTTATGAGGTAGGTCTCTATTTGACAGATGATACAGAAAAGACACAAGATAGTTTATATTTATTTCCAAACAAGTCATCGGGACAAGTAGCTTGCAACCACAAATCCTTGGGGACGTGAACTGCTATCAGAGTGCACAGGAAGCACTACCTATAGATTGAATACATCGTGTTATTAAATGCTGTTGTGATTACAGCATACAGGCATATCAATAAAGTGCTTCGTTTAATTGCACTTCACAGATGTTGCATTTTTTACAAATTGAAGGCAAGACCCACCACCAGCAAAAAGATTATGGCTCATTTTATTGCCGTAGTCTGGAATTGAACCTGCAATTATCTCCAAGGTATGCCTGTATAAATCCTTCTAAAAGTATTACTAAATCCCTAATAATGTGTCATTTTTATACTTTTTATCAATCTGCAGATACTAAAATGACATCTATTATAATGCAAGACTCTACAATTTTTTCTTTAATAAAAGAAGAGGTCCTCTTGTGGAGAAACTGGAGCCCTCACACATTTGTTGGTGGGAATGTAAAATAGAAGAAGCCTCTCTGAAAACCAGTTTGGCGGTTTCTTAAAAAGTTATATACCATACAGCAATTCCACTCCTAGGTATCTACTCAGGATAAATGAAACATATGGCCACACAAAGAAACGTACATGAATCAAGTTCATGTTCATAACAGCGCTATTTATAATAGGCAAAACAAGAAACAATCTAAATGCCCATTAACTAGTGAATAGATAAACAAGATGCATATATCCATACAATGAAATACGAACAATATTAAACGAACAACTGATGTGCCACAACATAAGTTAACCTCATAATCATTATGCTAAGTGAAAGAAGCCAGACACAAAAAACTACATACGGTCTGATTCCACTTATATGAAATATCAGGAAAAGGTACATCAATACAGACAGAAAGCAGATCAGTTTTCCTGGGGTTAGGGTTGGAGTAGAGACTGAATGTAAAAGGACACAAGGAAACTTTTTTTTTTTTGGGTCAGGGGAGATTATGAAAATATTCCCAAATTGGATTGTAGTAATGGTTGCATAACTCTATATATTTGCTAAAAATAACTGAACTGTATACTTACAATGGCTGAATTTTATAAAGTGTAAATTATACCTCAATAATGCTGTTCAAAAATATTATAGAAGGTCACTGGATTATATTTTTAAAAGGGGAAGATCCTCATACTGAGAAAATGGGAACCAGTGATATAAGCAATGATAAAGAAATGCATCAAGAATGAGTGTACAACCAATGTTCACAGCAGCATTATTAACAGTGGCCAGGACATGGAAGCAACCTAAGTGTCCTACAGTAGATGACTGGCTAAAGAAGCTGTGGTACATATATACAATGGAATATTACTCAACCATAAGAAGAGATGAAATACTGCCATTTGCAACAACATGGATGGACCTTGAAATAATCATACTAAGTGAAATAAGCCAAACAGAAAAGGTTGAAAATCACATGATATCACACATGCGGGATATAAATCTAAAAGCAACAAATGAACAGGACAAACAGACTCATGGACATGGACAATGGACTAGTGGTTTCCAGAAGGGAGGGGGAAAATAAAAAAATAAAATGTTAAAAAAAATTATGTATATACAGTATGAAAAAAATAAACTGGCTTCAAAAAAAAGGAATGAGTGTACATTTAGTGATCATTGTGCAGTACATACAAATATGAATCATTACGTTGTACACCTGAAACTAATATTATATGTCAAACATACCTCAATAATTATTAAAATGATAATAAAAAATAAACATTTCCTAAAAAAGTAGAATACATTAAAGGAAGTAAAACAATTCTCTGGGTGGGTAAAACCTTTTAGTAAACAGTCAAATTTGCCATACACTTGAACCACAGAACTAAGTAATACATGCTTACTTGACTTGTGAATGTAGTTCTAATACTTATTAAGCATCTATGTTTCAGACAAGGTGCTCAGCCCTCTATGGGAGGTACCCTGAGTGCATTGCCTTTGACTTAACAGAGTCAAGTACATTAATTAACCATAGCAGATGGTTGATGTGATAAAAGATATTAAAATGTTCTTTGTGGTCAGTAGAAAGCTGCTTGAGGCACAGGTCACAAACAGAAAGGTAGGGGGAGACAAGGCTAGAAATGTGTGCTAGGTTCAGATGGTACTGGGCTTTGAATATCATGCCAAGGAGTCTCAGCTTTATTTGGCAGGCTAAGGGGAGTCCCCTGAAGGCAATAAGTTGGTTCAGAAATTCCATGGAGGAAGGTAAACTGACAATGGGGAAAAAAGTAAGGGCAGAGAAAGAAGGCATATGTGGGGGACTACAGCATGAAGTTCAGAGGCTTTCAACAAGGACTGTGGCAGTGAGGAGAGAAAGGAGCGGGTACACAGATTCCCTGGTCCTGGGAAAGAGGGGAGCTTCATCTTAAATTAAATGTCACCTCTCGTGGGTTTCTGCTTTGTCACTTTCCTAGACTCGCATGGGATTTGTCTTGTCTTCTTGACAGTTAAAGTCCATAACCAACACCTTTGGCAGTCTGTGCTTCGGAAGACACATTTTCATTCATTTTGCTTCTCCTTCTAAACAAAAGAATTCTATTTGGAAAATACATTCTTTTCAGTTTAGGGAAGGGCCATCACATGCAATGGGATGACTTTTTAATTCAAATTGCCAGTTTTTAAATAGGATGTTAATTTTGAGAGTCGGCCCTCAATCCTATGCTGTGTTCAATTTCCATCTGGTTTTTGAGGAATAAGTCAAATATTTAAGCGCACTG
This sequence comes from Pteropus alecto, assembly GCF_000325575.1. Taxonomy (NCBI): domain Eukaryota; kingdom Metazoa; phylum Chordata; class Mammalia; order Chiroptera; family Pteropodidae; genus Pteropus; species Pteropus alecto. The sequence goes on along the minus strand of NW_006433949.1, from coordinate 5,638,424 downwards.
CAAGGCTCTGAGTTGACTTGAAATAAAAATTGGTACACTCTTCATAGAGCTCCTGTTAAACACTGAAGTTCCTCTTTAATATGTCTATCTGCCAGCTTTTAAAGTAAATAGACAGCATAAAACAAAATACTATTGTCGAAGTAAACAGAATTTTTACTGTAAAGATTCTAAACTGCTTTTTTTTTTTTAACGGATTTTTTTTATAACAAATATGTGTATAAACCACAGCTTTACTTACTCTATGACCTTAGATGAGTCATATCCTCTTAGGGCCTTAGTTGTTTTTTCAACTGTGAGATCAAAGAGTCAGACTAGGTAAGAGCTAAGTAACATAAACTTGACTTTCATCAAGTGTAATATAAAGGGGTTCTCACCATCTTAAAATATTACGCTAGAAATCTAAAGTCAAATTAGTAATTACCTACTCTTTCAGTCTTCCGAACAAATAAATACGCCTTTTCTGGATCACTGCCACGTATGTGGCACTATTCTAAGCACTGCTGGGAATGAAAACCAGCCAAAGACATAGTCCCTGCCTTCATATTGTCTAAAACTTAGGAGGAAAACAAACATAACCATTTATGATATTAAATGGCAATGAACTTTACACAACAGGCTTCATCATTTAGGTCAACTGAATGTGAAATTAAGGGCAATGTCAAAGATAATGAGTATATTCCATGGAAAGCCCTCCTCATAGGAGGCAGGATGCTGGTTTGTGTGGAGCATGCACTGGATACAGTACAGCAGGTCTTCTATTCACAGTTCATCATCTGTTAGTTTTACTTCTGTAGAATAATAATAGAATAAAGGTCCTAAGTGATGGAGTGTGTCCAAGGATTCAGCTATACTTTGTTTCCTTAATTCATATAATATTAGAAAACATGAAATTGATATCTATTCTTTAGATCTTATCATTAATGTAGAGAGAAAGCCACATACTAAAACATCTCTGACATCATAGTTACGTCTTGCCTGCACTGAGCCTGACCAGAGCAGTGTCACAGGAGGAAGAATACTGGTATCCATAGCAACATCACCAGACTGGGACAATGTAAAAAGCTGTAACCTAGCAACTGATGACGAGAGGTGTGTGTAAGGGGAATTCTTCCAGTACTGCAAATGACAAACATGCAGCACTGAATGCAACTAATAATGCTAGGGCAATGTGAAAAATCTGACATTTGTAGAGAGTTGGGACTGTCAGCCTCATAAAACCTTAGTACTATGCTGCATAATTTTCAACAGGAAAAGCACGGGAACACCTCCTTACTGCCCACATTGTTAGTCGTATTCGGGGAAAGTACCTTATGCGTCATGACTAGAATGGAATATAAATTTTGTTGTAGCACCAATCATCTCAACCTCTGTCTATTTCTCATTATACAGAGGCAGTGAAATTTGGTGAGAGGGGAAACCACCCTTGGACCCGGAGAAGGATGGTATATTCTCCACATAGAGAAGGCTGTATCACAAAGCTACCAGGCTCACAAGATACCGTACAACGTGAGCATGTCCCCTTAAGAATTTTCTTTTTAATAGAGATCACATATATACGTGTGAACATTTAGAGAGAGAAAGAACCATCTGGTTTGATCCTATTGTTTTATTGACACAAACTGAGATCCAGAGTGAGGATTTACTAAAGGTCTGTAGGTGACAAACATAGGTTAGAACTGAAGTCTTATGCTTTCCAGACAGTTCTTTCCATTACAACATGATGCTATTTCCCCATTCCCCACCCCCCCACCCCCATGTTTAAGCAGGAATCCTGTTTGGACTTTATGGGAATGAGAAATAAACTATTGTGTAAAGCCATTGAGATCTTAGGGTTTATCTGTTATAATAGTTTTATCCTACCTAATATAACCATGAATGGGTCCATCCTACCCCAAGGCAATCTGACAAACATACCCACTTGTTTTTAATTTTGGGGATTCTGAATCGAGTTATAGCTTCAAAGAAATTTATCCAAATCTGTGATTACTAGAGGTATTACCTGAGTACAAAAAGGCCAACAGCTTTTCTACTGTTGGTGTATGGACAGAATGGTGTATGGTATAAAAAAAAGGCGGTACTGTTACTACTGTGTCAGCCAATTTAGTTAGAACTGGTAGAATCTTAATAGGCCGCTCCAGTCTTTCAGAAAATTGAAGCCCAGAAAAGGAAAGTCCGGGACTCTTTCTTCTGTCACCATTATGGCTGAGACTGGTTAACTGTTCACCAACTGACCTCTCCCTGGGCACAAAGCTGGCCTACATGTCCCTGCCACTCTTGTACCTGAGTGCGGGGCCTCATGAGCAAGTTCTGAGCAGCAAATGAGTGGAGGCTATGTGCGCCATGTCCAGGCATGACCCACAGAAACCTGCCAGGCTCCTTCCCTTCTGCTGTGACCTTGGAAGCCACCTGCTGAAGGTGGCAGAGTCACAAGATGGAAGAAGATGGCTGGATCACTGAATCACTGCTTGAATTGAGGGCTACCCACCTACGGAGAATACCAGTTTTTAACTCCTCTGTTAAGCTACTAAGATTTGGGGATTTATCTGTTATAGAAACTTCAGTATTGATTAATAAATACTGTAATACATCACTAGGGTTACTGCTCTACAAATAGTGGATACCACTCCTTTGTTTTTTTCCTGTAATCTGTATTACATTATTTACTCCCAAAGAGATGGCTTTACTTCTCAGTAAGAACCCACTGGAAGCAGCAAACACTGGTACAGCATACTTGGCAAGTCACTTAACTTCCCTGGGCCTCCGCTTCCTTAACTATTTATTAATAGATTAGTGACTTACAAGTCATTTTTTTATACACAGTTAAAAAATCCTGTTTTTTCAAATAAAATATTAAGCAGAACTTTAATATATAAAACATAAAAATGCTTAGTTTGAAATGAAAATGGGGGAGGGGACAGGCACCCACCAGCTCTTTCCTGAAACTGTTCCTGAGGCACCTCTTGGAGACCTATGGCTTCTCAGAATATAGTTTGAGAATCAATGGTTTTCCAAATTATGTGGGTTTGTTTTTTTGTTTTTTTTTGGCAGCACAACCCTTTTCCATATGAAAACTTACGAGAAGCTCAATAAACGTATATAGATAAAGGTAATACTTTATTAATGTTAAATGTTTTATGAATTTAAATGTATAAAATGTACAGAGCCAGTAAGAACGATGAGGCCTTTACAAAACAATCTGAAACTGGAGGATAAGAATAACAATGGCAGATTTACTTAGTACTGATGTATCTGTAGATTTACTTTTGATTTAAAAGTATTAAAACCACATTTTTTTATTCACCCAGTAGTTATAAATACCACCTGTTTTTACACATCTCAACTTAAAAACAGCATAATAGTTAACAGAGACAGCAAGAAAGGCTGTAGGCCAGCGTCTCCAGAAAGGCAAGTTAAGCTGGCAGCACAGGCACCAACGGTCCTTTACGCATCTGTTAAATGTGGCATCTAACTCCAGAGTGCATGGTATCTATTTTGGTAATGGTTCTTCAGAGTGTTACAATTTTTTAAAAACACAATCGAATTTGCAGAACTTCTGAAAAGCAAGTATTTTATAAACCACTGATCCAGCCAGACAAAGTTCTTTTTCAGTTCCAAAAAATCATAGGATAGCATTGGATTCTTGTCCTGGACTCTAAGGAAGAGCAATGGAGAAGCTACCAGAGTCAAAACAGTATCTGCTTTTCTTCTATGTTTACTCTCTGAATACAGATATTTTAGTTTTCAAGGCAACAATACTTAGGGGCCAGAACTATGAGCTAACCTGCATAGGTAACAAAAGAGTGCAGAGTTTGCTGCCAATTTTTTTTTCTGTCAGTAAACGCCAACCTTTCTACCACCTGCAACCTATTTGCCAGGTACAAAATTTGGAGGCCTCACCTCACAACAGGCATGGCTCTCTAGGTAAACAGGAACAGGCTCAGATAATCAAGACACAAATCTACCAATAAAACCACCCATATGATGAAAGAATAAGCAATTACCACCCTAATGTGTTTAACCTACCAATTAGCAATACTACCAATCTGAAAAAAGCTGGAAATTCCGTCTTCATAGAGAGCTCCCCTATGCAAAAAAAGCCCCTTTTCTGTTCTAGCTGAAGTGATCCTCTCAACAAATTGTTTTCAATCCTTTTAGCACACCCTTGAAATAACAAACAGAAACTGTCAAAGGTAGATCCCAAACCTTTGGATTCATTTTACTCAGTGATTCTGAAGTTAAGGAGAATCCAAGCAGTAACACCCAGCAAATATCACCTAAAAAATAAGCCAATGAGATAGAAATACATGAGAGATTTTATTTGCAATTGACTACTCATCTTTGAAAATGTATAAAAACCAATTTTCAAACCAGTGGTTAACCCGTAACCAGTGCAAAGCCTCAAGCAATGCCACTAAACTTCTAGTCCTCAGTTTCTTTATCTGTCAAATGAAGAATAATTATCACTTCTGTCACAGAGTAGTAATGAGATGAGAGGAGATACCATATATGAACGTTTTTGGAAATTTGAATTACTGTTATTTGGTTGGGAAATAACCTTGTTTTCATAACTTCTTTCAAGGATAGGCTGACTAATAACTGCCATGTCTTTTTTCTACAACACAACACCTGTAAATGAAACTGACTTGAAAATAATTCAATCCCCACCCCAAATGGAAAACAAACAAACAAACCCGATTCAGAAATTAAAACTACTTTTGATAAACAGCTGTTGTTCACTGTAAAGTGTCCTAGAAACAAAAACGGCTATGCGTCACCCACCAGAGGCAGAGCAACTGTGACACTAATGGCCACTATTTTAAAGCCTTTAACCCTGAGAAAGAAACCTGGGGAAAATGTGCTTCAAAAAGTGTACCAGATGCAGAGCTGTTAATCCCAAATGAGCTTATTTAAAGAACCAGGATCTGTTTACACTTCAGAAGAAAATTAGCCTTTCCAGGGGAATATGAGCTCCAGCTTGTATGCATGCTGTATGCATCAGTTGAGGCTGATGGAGGAACACAGCTCCAAACGGGCAGGAAAACAGCATCGACTTCCTCCTACACATGTCACCTCACAGAGGACAACTCAAGAGCTGAGTTGAGAGTGTGAGGTCGTGAGAAGGAGACGGGGGATCGCAGAGGGTAGAAGTCAGTGGTGGGGGCAGAGGGAGTAGGCACTCATTGGAATACACTTCAGTCACTTTGAGTAAATTCTTGGGTGACAACCTAACTAAAGGTACTAGAACAGAATCTCAGGTACAGACAGAGCTCTCAGATGGGAAATTTAAGCCAACGTTTCACCTCAATACCACAGAATTCTTATCCCTCTACTTAAGTGAAACTAACATGGATGTTTAAAGGGTAGCTCAAATCTAACAGTCCAAAAACAATTATTCAATTTTATATCCCAACCAACTCTTCCTCTTGAGAATCTTTGGTCTCTTAAGTTAATGATGCCACTACTCCTCCAGTAGCTTGAGACAAAAATCTAAGAGTCATTTTTTATTTTTCTTTCCTTAACTCCCTTTCTCACAGCCATCCATTCCATGAACAAGCCTTGCTGGTTCTACCTTCAAAACACACACCCAATCTAGCCCTTCTCACCACCTCCATGATCAAAGCTACCATCAACTCTCCCCTTGGAGAGTCGCCTCTTCCCTGACCTCCATGCTTCCACACCTGGCCCCTATAATCCACTCTCCCACAGCAGCCAGAGTAATCTTTTAAAAAGTTAGCAATCGGGTCATGATGCTCCCCTGCCAAAAACATATCACTGGCTTCACAGCGCACTCAATAAAATTCCAAACCTGTATCACAACTGGCAAGGCCCTGTATCATGACATAATCTGGTAGCGAATTACCCTCTGACCTCATTCCTACACTCTTCCCAAGCTGACTATGCCCCAGTCACATTGGCCTGCTTGCCATTCGTTCCTAGGCTTTTAAAGGCTATTTTCTTTGCCTGGAACATTCTTTCACTCCTTTTTGTCTATCAGGTGGCTACTCAAACTTCACTTCTTCAAAGGTTCCTTTGTGACAACCCTACCAAAACTTGAGTTGTCTCTTCGGCTACCACTTTCTCCCTCTTACCTGGCTTTATTTTATTCATAGCACTTAGCACTAACTAATTTGTATTTTTTATGTATTTCCTTCTTTACTGTCAAATCTCCTGTATTATTTTACGACAGGGAATTTGTCTTGCTCACTACAGTACTTTTGTTACTCAGAATGGTGCCTACATACATAGTAGGTACAAATCACAAATATTTGTTGAATGAATGACTAATTTTTTATTGCAAAATATAACATATATAAATACAAATATATAAAACATATATATACTGTTTAACAAACAATTGTAAAGCAAACACCTATGTAAATACCACCAAGGTCAAGAAGTAGAACATCCCCAAAGCCTCCTCCCCAAGCACTATTCCATGATGACGACCTCCCGAGTTACTCCCTCCCTACTCCTTAGATAACCATTATCCTGACTTTTGTAATGAAAATCACCTCAGTTTTGTTTACAGTTTTACTATGTACGCATGCAGAATGCACGCTAGGTTTTTCAGCCCTGATAAAGTTCAATGTTAGGGAGAGTATGAATTGTTAAAATATTTTTGGAGAGCAATATGATAATTCTATTAAGAATTTAAATGTACACACCTTTGATCTAGACATCCCACTTCTAGGAATCCATCTAGAGAAATGCTATTAGAGAGTGCAAAGATACATCAATAAGGATGTTTACTGCAGAAGTATCTGCAACACTGTAACACTGTAACACAAGCTCTTGAACAGGAAATGGTTACACTAACTATGGTACATCCACATGTACATGGAAGACTATATACAATCATCAAAAATATGAAAAAAGGTCAAAGATAATAAGTCAAAAACTTTAACAAAACCGATTTGTTTAAAAAGAAAAAAACGAAGGAAATAGAAAAATTATGCACATGTGTGTGTATATGATATACAAAAAATACAAAATAATTATCACCAACCTGCCTAGTATTTTCTTTGATTGAAGATCATGGGGGACTTTTTACATCAAACATTTCTGTATTGTCTGAATTTTATTTTACAATGAACCTGAGTTCTTTTTGCCATCGGAAAAAAACAATGTATACATATTTTTTAATTTAAAAAGCTATGAGTGGAAACAGGGCAGAGGCAAAATTAGAATTTCTAAGTAAGAATATCTTCACTAATAAGAGATATTCAGAAAAGCTTAGTTCCTTAAAAAGCCACCCCTATCTCAGCTAAATAAACCAAGTTTCACAAAAGAACAACCTACTGGGTACCAAGCTTTCGTAGACATGGATTTCAAACTGTCTGGCGTCACCTGAACTACAAGTGGATCTTTGTTCCTTTATTTCAACCTCTCCATCACCAATCTTCAGACTATTCCTCCAGGTACCTCTTGGCCCAAGCCCTTCTAGTTTAAAATGCAAGCTTTGATTTCTCCTGGCCTTGGCCTAGGCCTAACTTCCT
>NW_006433949.1:5617200-5630916 GCF_000325575.1 Pteropus alecto | reverse complement strand
CTGAATTCTTTTTATCCCCTTTCCTATCTGTGATTCTACAGTAACAACCTTTTTTGGCTTTATCTAGCCTTTAAAACAGCCTTTTTTGTATATTGTCCCAAATATATTTTCTCCCTTCAGTCTATTTAAATAGCAATACACAAAGTCGCAGTGACTAAGCACAGGACCACAATTTTGGATGTGAGGAATCAGAGAGAGGTGTGTTAGAGATACTTGTAAAGCTGCAATAAAGGGGGAAAGGACTTATATGAAGGGCACTAGGAAATAAAAGCTTTAAGAATACAGCACTGTATTCAAACAAATAATAAGAAGGGGAAAAGTAGTTATTTTAAGGTGAATTCTCAAGAGTTTTGCAACCAGGGCTACACATGGAGCAATTATACATTCTCGATGAGATTCTGTTCAAAAGCAGTCACTATGCAGTTTCCCAAAGGGGAACCTCCAACTGCCTCCTTCTCCACACTACAGACCACTTTGGGTTTCAAGAATAGATGACAGGCAGTTGGAGACAGGGAGTTCTTTTGTCCAGAGTGTATGCTCCCTGTAAGGAAGGAGAAAGCCATGATGATATCCAAACCCAAATAATGACCAACCCTCCCATGAGACAAGATTTTTTTTTTTTTTTTGTAAAAACGAAAATACTCTTTCCATCTCCATCAGCAAGGTCAGGGGACTACAGGATCAGTCACTCAGTAATTGACCAACTCACAGACCACTGGAGGAGAAACAGCACAAGGCAGGCTTAAAGTCAGTATACAAAAGCTCTGTCCATTCCGCAGTCACTCTTCTCAATTCATGGAAGACTGGGTTTTTATGAAATTCTAGGAGTATCTATGAAGACAACACTAGCTCTCTAGGCAACTAAGTCCCCATTATCTACAGCTTGCCTATCACAGCGTTGATATACACAGTCCCTTTGACACTGGTTTTCAAATAGCACCCATATAGTATAAGAGTTTGAGAGTCTAGAGTGCTCTTCTAAAGAGTACATGGAGGGATAGTGTATTCTTCAGAAAGTAATACATAGTTCTAAACATTTCTTTATTAGGCCCCTTAGAGAGTCACTTAACAAAAATAACAACCACAATCTTTTAACTGAGTGCCCACTCTGCTAGATACATGTTTGTAACAATAAACAAGCCAGATGTGGTCCCTGCTCTCAAAGAATTTACAATCTAACAGTATCCATCAAAGACTGCTGTTGCCGGCTCTTCTGTGGCTGACTCCTCCCTACAAGTCTCACCTCAAATGTTATTTCCTTGGAGAAGTCTTCCCTACCTACCCTTTCTAAAGGTGCTCTCTGCTTTCTGGTCATTTGCCATCACATCACTCTTCAAAGTACTCACTATAACTCCAGTGGATTTGTTTAGTTATTTATATCTCTTCTTGCTAGCTTCACACCACAGAGGTCTTGTTACCCACTGTATCCTCTGTGCCTTGCTCAATTAGTAAAAACTGAATGTTCGTTAAAGAAGATCTAAAAAATAATAAAGGTTTTACTATTTTACTCCAAAGAACAGAATGCCAATTAGTCATTAAGGGAGAGTGATGACAGAGATCCTGGATCTGCGACTTCTTCAAAGAATAAAATTAAGGGTTCTAAATCTCTCCGAATTGGTCGTGGCAACTTTTAGTTGTATGGTCATAGACATGTGTCTTTGATGTGTAAATATGTCATTGAGTGGATGGAATCCCCAAGGAAAGTGGTACCACTGTGAACACCTCCTATAGACAGCACTAAGATCCAAGAGTTGGACCTGTTGGCCCGCCTCCCCCCAACCCCCCGCAAACAAACAAACAAACCTGAAAAACAGTTATTGTTATGGGTGGAAATGCCTATGATGAAGTCCAAACCTCATTACCTCAGAATGTGAACTTGTTTGGAGACAAAGTCTTTATAGAGGCAATCAAATTAGAAAGAAGTCATAGATTTTACTCTACTGCAATATGACTGGTGTTTTATAAGAAGAGGAAATTTGGTAATAGAGACAGAAATACATAAAAGAAAGAGGCACAGGGAGCAAGTAGATATCTACTAGCCAAGGAGAGAGACCTGGAACAGATCTTTCCCTCATAGCCCTAAGAAGGAACCAACCCTATGACACCTTGATTTTGGACCTCTAGCCTCTGGAACTGTGAGACATAATGTTCTGTTGTTTAAGCCACTTAGACTGGGATACTTTGTTAAGGCAGACCTAGCAAATGAATACAGTTTTCTATAGGCTTCTACAATTTTTATTTTAAGTTATTTTGGTTCTCGGTCAAGAGCAAATGTTTGGATTTTTCTTTTCATTAAAAAAATCCACAGAGTATTAGACATCCATGGGGGAAATAAACAGTGGTGAGACAGTAATCTCTATAGAAAACATAACTGGATTCCTATGTCATATCATACTAAAAAATAAATTCTAGATAAAGCCCTAAATGCAAAATGGCAAGATATTTTGTGACTGATATAGCATGTATTAAATTGTGACTGATATAGCATGTTTATAATATGGCAAGATATTTTGTGACTGATATAGCATGTATTAAATTGCAGGGAAAAGTGCAAAAAAATTTCCTAGCCAGTTTCTACAAACTCTAGAGCTATGTATTTTGGAGGAGGTAAACCTTAGAAGTCCCTAAAGCAATGTGAAATCCCATTCTTTTTTTAGAAGAAATCAATTGTTTTTCCCATTCTTTGGTGAACAGGTACTCAAGTCTGACTTTAGTGTTTTCAAGAACATGTCAGCAGTGTTTTATTAGTACTGTGAAAAATGCCTTCTTTTAACTCCTACTGAAGTTTCTAACACTACTGAGATTCATTTTGAGAATAACAACTTATTTCAACTGCCTCTGAAGACTGAAATGGCTAAAAAGAAACTTGTTATTACTGATATTGTTATTATTATGAATGAGACTGTTTCTACATTGTTGAAATCACTGCTTTGGCTTCCTACTGTAAATGCAGAATACAAGAACTTTCCACAGTGTCTAAACTGTATTATAAGCTGTAGCTGGTTAAATTAGTAAATAATCACTTCAGGATTCTTAGCACTTATCAGAACTCTGATATCTTTGCTGCTGCTGTCGGAGAGAAAATCAACTGGGGGCTCTGAAGGTTTCTGCTGTAAGGCCAGTAAAAAGTACTGAGTTACGTATCAGGAGGATTCTCACAAAACTCTGTCTGAAGCTCTATAAGGAGATACTCTCCTTAGGCAACAAGCATGACCCATGTCTCTCCTCTCCTTTTTCTGAGAGCAAGGCCCATTGTAGTCTTTCCACTTTTGATATAATTAGGATACGTGTCTAATATGTCCTATTAAACCCCACTGTCAATGTCACTGTGGTGTTATTTTCTAACTTAGAAAGTGAATTACACTTTCTCCAAATATGTGAGCCTGAGTTTCACAGAAATGAGACTCATAGGATCTTAGAAGCTAAAAGAGAATTTAGAGGGCATTTTGTCCAAATGAACAAATAAACCGGGATAAAGGTGTCCTCAGGTTACATGCAGCAGTGTCCAAGGGATACTAGGTGCCACAGAATAAACCTGACTCAACTCGTAAGTGAACTGATTTTACACAAATATTTTTGCATAGAGATTTAACTACTAAACAAAACATTTATACTCAATGCTATGTGCTGGGAACATTCAGTTTCTTCCGCTCTCAAATTAGAGAATCGGTGTTTGACAGATGCAGAAATCCCACCTAAATGATGAGGCTATGGTAATTACAACGATGGCTACCATTTATTGAACATTTACTATATGCTAGACATTGTGGTTAGAGCTTTACATACATTATCTTACTCAGTCCTCATGACATTATCAGGTAATAGTAATATAATTATCTCCATTATACAGAGGAGGAAACTAAGGTTAAAAGAGGTAAAAAACTTTCCACATTTGCCCAGCTAGTAAATAGCAGAATCAGTGTGTGGTCCCAGGGCTGTCTGGCTTTAAAGCCTATGATTTTAATTGCTGCCACATAAATTTGAAATTGAGGCACAGGAACTCTAAACAGTCTTGAATTGGAAGATCCTTAATCAAGTCACATATCTTTCTGTCCCTCAAGTTTTCCCAGCTATGAAATTAGAACAATGCTTCTCCTTTTCTTCATCATAATTAGAATACAGAAGCTCCTGAGATACTTATGCTTCCAGCACCCTATTTTAGAGCTGAAAAGAACCTTAGTTACACAAAAACTTGTCCATGAATGTTTACGGCAGCCTTATTCATAATAACCAACAGTAAAAACAATCTAAATGTCCATCAAGTAATGAATAGATAAACAAAATGTGTTATACCCATACGACAAAATATTCTTAAGCCATAAAAATGAATGAAAAACTGAAATAAACTACAATGTAGATAAAGCTTGGAAACATTATACTAAGGGAAAGAAGCTGGTCACATTGGGTCATATATATGTATGATTTTATTTACATGAAATGTCTAGAATAGGCCAATCTATAGAGACAGAAAGTAGGTTAGTGGCTGCCAGGGTCAGTGACTGCTAATGCGTACAGGGTTTCTTTTTGGGGAGGTAAAATGTTCTAATATTAGATAGTGGTGATGGTTGCACGACTCTGTAAATATACCAAAAGACACTAAATTATACACTTTAAAAAAGTAAATGTTATGGTATGTGAATTATATCTCAATAAAGCTGTTATTAAATAAAAAGAATCTTAGAGATCATAGCAGCAAAGGAAATACATTTAAAAATACTTTGGACAAAAGCATCACAGAAATATTGTACTATATTTAGATAATACACATTTCATGTTTATAAAAACACATCATATACACTGTAGGAAAAGTATGGCCTTCTATTACTTATGGTTGTTTTCTTGTTCTAGGAGAACCTTAAAGCACTTCGAAGGACTACTCAACTCTTTTAGTTCCTGAATATTCAGTTAATAAAATGATAATAAAATGCAATCTAACCTGGCTGCTCATGGAAACCCCAGGGGCTTGTCCTGTTTAAAAAGAGAAACGGGAAAAAAGCCACAAAACTCACTAAGGGCCTACATTCAAGGCCAGACAGGATAAGAAGAATCTAGATCTAGTGGAAATGTTATCCTCCTATATTCTTTTGGGAGTAGCTTATCAGGATTTTCTACAGAGAAATTAGGCAAAAGAACCTCAACTATAAAGACACTTGCATTAGTAAAATAACCATCGACACTGAAACAAATCCTTTACCTTCACATACTCTAACATAAACACATTATCTCATTTTCAGTACCTGCATGAGATACAATTTTTCACCCCAATTTTGAAGATAAGGAAAGTGAGGGACAAACGAGGTCACCCAGTTACTGAGAAACAGTCAAAATTCCACATGCCTCTAAATTCTAAGCTCTGTGTTCTTTCGCTACGTCATGCTGACGTTTACTTTCTCCTTTCATTTCTCTTGGCCACTTATTTTTCACCAGATCAGAAAGCAGACTTATTTTGTAAAATGAACTTAGCCTTCAAGAAGTAATTTCTCTTTTAATTGTTCTAGTTTGTTGTATTCCCTTCTCAACTCTCCATTAAGAAACATTTGCTCAGAATAAGTATAAAATAAATGTTTTTGAACAAATAAATTAATCTGGCCAGCCCTATCTGGTTAGTTTAATTGTTCATAAATAATGAATGATGACTCAAAAACCTGTAAAATCTTATAAGGAAACAGATTCCCTTCTAAGTTGCTGAAAATGGTTTTAGAACTGAGTCAGAAATGATGTTACTGAGCTGGCCCTGTAAATGACTTCTTGAGAACTGTCCAAATCTTCCTTTCCAACCATATCAAGTGGTGATTTGATTCCCTAGGTGGGAAACCTGCAGACAAGAGCTTTAGATTTGCCTATCACCTGAATTCTCACCTTTCATATACATTTTGATATTTCCTGCAACCAGCTGTTTTCCAAGTTATCAGGTTCTCTGTCTCTCTCCTTCCCTCACCATCTCTCTTTCTCCTTCCCCAACTTTCATTCTCTCCTTCTCTACCCCTTCTTCTTCCTCTGCCTTTCTCTAGTAGTAGCATTTACTTCACATTTCCTTGTAAGGCATAAAGGTTTTGACCAGTATCAGAGTACCCATGGAAACAACCAGGACACAAACTAATGGAATATCTTCAAACAGTATTACCCATCCAATTAGTAGAAGCATCAAGAATTTATTACATGCTGCTTTAGCAAAGTCTTTCCCAAAGATCTAAGCACCAAACATTAACCAGGCAGACAAGGAGAGCATTCCCATGAGAACATCAGTGCTTAGGGATGACCTCAGAATAAAAGTTCTTTGTTCCTCTGGTAACTGAAGAGTTAACAGTTTTTATTTTCAACACATAAGAAGGATTGAGGTACAACAGTAAATCCAGCTCTTAATTCAAAAGTGGGTGGATTAAGAGACCAGGGCATTAACAACATTCCTGCATTTGTTAAAAAGGTATGTTCTGTATTTAAATTAGATTTCCACTTATTCAACCCTCAAACTCCTTCTTTGCAATGATTTTATAGTCTTGACCTTGGTTAATTAATACTTTCATGACATCACCGTATAAAAGTACAAGTAAAGAATTTTTACTTGATGTGGAAATAGAGAACAAATTTTAAACAGATACACATACCTCCCTTCCTATTTAAATAATATGAAAGAACGTACATTCATAAATTTAACATCAATGAAAATTATTTGCTCTAGAAAATTTCCCTAAGCTCTTCAGTTTAAAAACAGCACCTTTTAATATTTGAACTAAACACATTAATTTTACCAGTGACAGACTTTCTCTAGGTAACAGAATCATAAGGAATCGCAGAAATCATTAAGCACAATGCTTTCATTTTAAAAATTAGAAAATTCCCAAGTTAAGTAACTGTCAAAGTCTCATAGTTGGTTAATGACAAGCAAGGGTCTTGGCTCCAGACTCCTAGTTTGGCACAGCTAAAGTTCTTGTAGTTGAAAAATACTTAAACTTGTTGATATAACACTAAAAGCAACAAAAATTACAACTACTCTTACCATATACATGATTGACATTATACAGCTCTGTTTCAACTTTCGGTATTTTATTCCATAAATTAATGGTATAACTTATGACTCACCTTGCTGAGCTGATCCAGTAACCTTTGGTTCTGTTCTGATAATTCCTGGACAGCCCGCGATTTTTCTCTATCTGCCTCTCGCAGATGAACCTGCTGCCTCTCCAACTCATCCTGAAGCTGTTTCACATCACTCTCCAGCTCTGACACACGGCCTTCCCACTCTCCTTCTCGGTTCTCAAATCGTCTTCTGAGCTCATGTTTCTCTTGTTCTAAGTGCTGGGTGAAAAGTGAAGAGGATTTAAAAAGTGTTAAAAATTCCACAGCCTTTCTTTTTTTCTCTTTCACACTCTCCTAACTGTTCTTTTCCCAAGTCAGTCAGCACAACGAAACACTGCCACATAGGAAAAGTGGCCCATATTTCACGAAATATTCCCTTCTTCCAGAGTAGGGAAGGAGCTGGTTTCAGAGAATGCCATTCCTACCGAAAATACTTAATGTTGTTATGTTTATTCTTGACTTTGGGCATGAGGTTCTAGACAGGAGTTCAACTGAAATTTAGCAAATCATCTAATCAATTGGTGAACTATACATTTAAACAACTTACAATGACTCCTTAAGAAGACTTCTTTTGAAATCATCTATAAGATCTGGCATAATACTAGGTACTAAGAATCACAGAATTTTTGGAGACAAAAAGAAACCCAGAGATCCTTCATATTAACTATTTTTTCTTACAAACAAGGCAACAGAAGATAAGAGGTTAAGTAACAAGCTCAAGGTCAATACTAGTAAATGGCAGAGCTCGAATTTGTGTCTAAATCACTTAACTGTTTTGCTCAAATCACAACTCAATAAATATTTGCTGCTATATATAACACTGCATTTCAAAATCATTAAGGGAAGTTCAGATTTAGGCCTACTTTAAATCATGGCCTATCAGCCTTACATATTTATTTCTGATCCATCCATTCATTCTTGAGTGCCTACTATGGGTCAGCCACTGTGCTGGGAACATAGTGATAAGCAAAACAGACGTGGTTCTTGCCTTTGTGGAGTTTTCATTTTAGTGGGAGAGGCTGATACAAGCAATAAGTTGTGTGTGACAAATGGTATGCAGGAAAAGTACAGATGGTTTGAAGTAGCAGCTCAAAAGAAAAGGATTCTTTTGGGTTGAAGGAAATAAGAACATCTTTTCCTTTCTGTGACATAAATATGGATGCCTCTTTTCAGAGGCAAGTATAATCTCCTACTTAAAAAGCACAGTATGTACAAAAAAGGCCAAGCCTATACTTCAAGGAGTATATGAAATATGTTAAAGCAATGGTCCCTCAACTTTTGGTGCTCTCAGAAAAGCTCTGGTATAATTGTCCAAAGTATATCTACCTGAACCCCAATTCCAACTGTGATTCAATTAAGAATGGGATGCTGTCTAGGCATGCATTCATCTACCATCCATCCATCCATCTATCTATCTATCTATCTATTTATCTATCTATTCTACAGGAAATCCTGATGCATTGAAGGTTGATATCAAGCACTGAGATTGTGTGAAGGAAGCTATGGTCTTATTCTATCAGAGTTCTCACTTTCTGAACATCTTTTGGAATAATTCTTTTGTAAAGCCGTAAGGGCCAGTGTATAATTATACAAGAAAATCAGTGCCATTGCTTCAATTACTTCACATCTGATCCATCCATCCATCCATCTATCTATCTATCTATCTATCTATCTATCTATCTATCTGTTCTACAGCAAATCCTGATGCATTGAAGATTGATATCAAGCACTGAGATTGTGTGAAGGAAGCTATGGTCTTATTCTATCAGAGTTCTCACTTTCTGAACATCTTTTGGAATAATTCTTTTGTAAAGCCGTAAGGGCCAGTGTATAATTATACAAGAAAATCAGTGCCATTGCTTCAATTACTTCACATCTGAGATATATCTAAAAAAGATTATTCCACTTCATCCTGCTATCTTATTCCCCTTACTTTGTTCCGGGTGACTTCTGAATGTTTCTGAAAGTCGAATTTACCGCCCAAAGATGAAAATTTACCATGATAGAGCAATCCGAAGAATGTGCCAAAAGATAAAAAGTTACCCAAAATTAAAATTCTGAGCACATTAGCAAAGGCGGTTTTCACAGAAATAAATGTACAACCTCCCAAATTGACCACTTTAAGAGAATAATTCACTTGGATATAGCCACTCTAGTATATCTGTTGAAAAAGTCACATTAACATTATACTTTGTATAGCTTCAGTTTGAAGTATGTGGGAAAAAGAATGACAAGAGAGGGACTTCTACTCAGCATGAGAATATTATGCTCTATCTATGCTTCTCTCAGATTGCTAAACTTCCAAAATGAGGATGTTTTAGTCACTGGAGACACCTCAGAAAGGTAAAATGCGGAAACAAATGCTAATTGCAATCCTAAAACTGTGATTCTTGGTTTTGAGTTTTTCCAAAATGGAAAAGAATGAGCAGAAGGCAACAGCAAGAACTCAGTAATCACAGTGTTACTGAGAGGCCAGATAAATTAGGCTGTGTTCTAAAAGAACAGAGAGACTTAAAAATATTCAGCAAACAGCTGTTAGTGAACAGCCCAACCAAGCAACTAAAACAATCCATTCCACTTGGAGGGGAGGGTTTGAGGACAGGTGGTGCTGATCAATCTATTCTGTCCTTACATTTCTTTGGAGATGTGACAAACTTCCTAATTCAGGTTTCCCAACACTCTGAAAAATAATCAAGACTTTCCTATTAATAAACACACAGAATTTAGCCCTTTGTTTACTTTGAAGAATGAAAGGTTTCTTTTAGAATTATATTTCCAATTAAGTGCTAAGTAAACCAATAAACTCTAGGCAGAATTATCAGTGAGTGTATGTATGGGTCAGGCTCTGTCTACGCTATTCCTTGTTTCTTGGGGTTATATGGTGTTTTAAAAGTTACTATCTACACTTGAACCTAATATACTGTTGTACGTCAATTATAAAAAAAGAAAAAAATATCAAAACTATCAATGATATCAAGAGCAAGAAAGTCCAAGAAACTGTCACAGCGAAGAAGAGACTAAGAAGATACGGAAACTAAATGTAATGTGGTACGCTGGATGGAATCCTGGGACAGAAAAAGACATTAGGTAAAGGCTAAGGAAATCTGAATAAACTAAGGACTTTAGTTAATAATAACATATCGGTATTGGTTTGTTAATTATGACAAATGTATCATAATATAAGATGTCAATAACAGAGGAAACTGGTTACAGGGCATACGGAAACTCTCTGTACCATCTTTCCAATTTTTCTGTAAATCTAGCCAATTCTGAAGTAGTAAGGGAGCAGATGGGACCAAAACAAAACCAGTCTCATCACTTAATAGTTAAATCAACATTCTCTCAGAATCTACTCGTGTTTATCTTTCAAACCAACCTGTGAGAAAATGTGTTTGACTCCACTGTCTGACAGTTTGTGGAAAATTACAAATGCTTTTTGAAGTAAGAGCTGATTCTCTACTTCTAACTATTTAATTTAATTGAAATTATAGTAGAGTAGCTATGTTAAACTTTAGAAAGTATTTTTTTGTCTAAGTAGACATTCTAAAATCTTGGCCTCTTAAAAAATACACGAGGAAAATTCACTTGCAGGTATCAAATGAAATAGGCCCCTGAAAATCAGGTTTGTCACTCTCATATTAACATTAAAAGAATTAACAAGGAACTAATGACGTCTTTAAAGAATATTTGTAAATGTATGTTTTATTTTAAAAAACTTAAAAAATTTAACGATAATTTTCAAACATACCTAGAAGAAACAGTATAACTGAACCCTCCATCGTTCAGCTTCAGGAATGATTGTATTTGGTTTTTTAAAAATAAGCATTTAAAAAATGTTATTTTTTAAGTTGTGGTAAAGGACAGAAGTCCCCCCTTATCTGCAGTTTCACTTTCCTGTTTCAATTACCTGCAGACAACTGCAGTCCAAAAATAGTAAATGGAAAATTCCAGAAAGAAACAATTCACAAGTTTAAATTTCCCGCCTTAGTGGGATGAAATCTCGCACCCTCCCACTCTGTTCTTCCTGGGAAGTGAATCATCCCTTGTCCAGCATATCTATGCTGTATATGCTGTCAATCACTTGGTAGCCCTCTGGGTTATCAGATCTAACTGTCATGGTATTGCAGAGCATGTGTTCAAGTCACCCTTATTTTACTTAATAATGGCCCCAAAGTGCAAGAGTAGTAATGCTGGCAATTCAGATATGCCAGATAAACCGTGAAGTGTTTACTGGAAGTGAAAAGGTGAAAGTTTTCAACTTAATTGTTTTATTTTACTATTGTTGTTAATCTCTTACTGTGCCTGATTTATACATTAAACTTTAACATAGTTACATACGTATAGGGAAAATAATAGTTCTTAGAGTGTTTGGTACTATTTGTGGTTTCAGGCATCCACTGGGTGTCTTGGAACATATTCCCCTCAGATAAGGGGAGACTATGGTATACATAGCATAAAAGTTATCATCTTAATCATTTTTAAGTATACAGTTTAGTAGTGTTAAGTGCATTCACACTGTTGTGCAACCAAGCTCCAAAAATTTTAAATGAATTTTTAACCTGCAGAGGAGTGTTTTAAAGAATAGTTTAAGAACTTTAACCTATTTTATTATTGTTTATCAAGTCAATAGCAAAAAGTCAAAGGTAATTTATTCTTTTACAATAGAACCTTTCTTGTTATAAAATTTTGAAATCTTTTCTTTGTTGAAAAAATGTATAATGTCTCTACATGGAACCCAAGATGTGTGTAACTGCACAATCAGGATTACTCTGAAATCTATCACTAATCAAACTAACTGATATGATGTTCCTTTCAAGTTTGCTGTCTCTTCAATCAAGTCGCTCACTGAAGGAATTTCAAATCACAAGTATAAATCTTTGCAGTAGTACTTCTATATAGAGTTGTGTAATTGAATCTCTTTTTTTAAAAAAAGACACCCTTTCATTTCTAGACCTCTACTTCAAATGAAAATTAAACAATTCAATTCATTGGGTTGCTTTTTGGCAGTCTACCTATAGATTTCACAAACCACTTTTTAGAGAGTTATCTCAGGAGTTCATCAACTGGCAGACCTAGTTAACAGGCCAACTGAACCACAGGGCACTCATTCACTGGTTTCTTTTTTCTTCCTGATTTACTTTTGGTATATTGTTGGACTACAGACACACTTTAATCTTATTACAGAAAAGTTTCTGAATCTACATTGACTGTTTAACCAGTAGTTGTGATATGGAACCAGACTAGGTTCAAGACTTTACTAATCTCTTGTAATAAAAAAGTGGTTGCAACCAAAGCGAGTAACAGGAAATTACAGACAGGAAAAGACAATCTCCTCTCCCCTGCCATAGATGTCCCCCTCCTTTTTAAATCTAATTTTTAGAAATGCTGGTGCTCCATACCACTTTCAAGATTCTTTTCTAATTAAGGGCAAACAAACAGGCATAGCTCTGAAAGACTTTGGTTTAGAGACATGGCAGAAATCTTACAGATACATTAAAGGGTATTTATAACAATAATTAAAGTAATATGGTTCACACAGGTTGCATTTGGCCATGCAATTGCATGTGTGAGACCCAGAATACTTAAAAGTACTATTTAAATACACGTAAATACTGAAGTCGAAATTAAACCCACTACCGGCAGTCACATGCTTGCCTGACTGCAATGGAACCACATTTCCTAATCCCTGAGTATTTGAAGGCTATATAAAGCTCCTTTAGAGGCACTTGTTTCCCACAACTCTGAGCTGCCTGGAAGTTAAGACAAGGGCATCTGGAGGCCTTAACTCCAAAACTGGAAAGCTTTAGGCTAACACCCTGATTAGAGATTAACTACTTTGAAAACCTGGAACATATTCTAAATGCTTTCCCTTTCTCATTTCTGTGTGCAGACATCACCTCAGTGCTGTATAAATTAGTCATACTGTAAGCTCTATTCTAGATGCTGTGTACAGTGCATACATAGAACAGCTCGCAGCGGTTGGAGTTGTGCATTGACCCATTTGTTGTGACCAAGGTGGGAAAGTAAGGTGTATTCAGTAGATGCCGTGGTTTGATAACCTGAAACCCTCCATCTTACCCGCCCCCGTCCCCAGACGGTTTTCTGCGAGGTAGGGTGAGCAAGGAAAGGGTGGGGTGGGGTTGGGTTGGTAGGTGAGTGGCGCCAGAAGCTGCCCAGGGCCGGGCAGGCGGATGCCTGGGAAGCCCCGGCTTCCCACCCATCCCAGGAGGGACTTCCTCACCTCCAATTTGTCTGTCAGCTCCTTGTGCATCTGTTCGTACTGCCGGCTCATGTCCTGGTTCCTCTCGAGCAGCGCCTTGCCCAGGCGGGCCGCCAACACCAGATCCTTCTCCTTCTGCCGGATCACCGACAGCAGCTCCGGGTCCTGGGCGGGCGGCGGCTGCTGTCCGGCTCCCTCCGCTAAAGGCCCAGGCTCAGCCGGAGGATGCTCCCCGGGGTCGGACGGCCGTTCCCCGGCCGCCAGCAGCGCCAATTCCTCCTCTAACGCCAGTTCTAGCTCCCCGGAGCTCCCGGGGAAGGAGACGAGGGCAGCGGCGGCTGGACTCCCGACTGCGTCCACGGCCGCGGCGGGCAGCTCCATGCAGCAGGCGCTGTCCGGCTCGGCAGGTGCTGAAGCGC
>NW_006433949.1:5603229-5616668 GCF_000325575.1 Pteropus alecto | reverse complement strand
GGGCGCCGAGGCGGCGATTCCACATCGCGCGCGGCGCAGCCCGGCGAGCTCCTTCCTGCCTCCCTCGGCTCCTCCCGCTCACCGGGCCGGCCGCACCCCGCCCCGGGCTTCCGGCCGCGCCCCTTTCCCCGCCCCTTGCCGACGCATGACGCGCGCAGGCACCTGTTCGCCGCGCCCGCGCGGGATTTGCCGGCTGGTGGGTCTCCTCAGCGGCGCCCAGGTGGCGCCGGCAGCCTTAACCCCTGCGCTGCCTCACGCCCGGTGGCTGCGCGCGCCTCCTGTGGAGACGGCCGGCTCATCCCAAAGGGACCGAGCGGCTCCCCGGCACGGCCACGCCCCCGACCTCGAGTCCACCTCAGGGTGTGGCCCCGCCCCCAGCACGCTCTTCTCGGGGTATGGCCTCGTTCTCACCTCAATCACGGCCCCGCCCCCAGCCTCGTTCTCACCTCAGGGCATGGCCTTCCCCCCGTCCTCGCTCCCACTTCTGGTCTGGAGAGTTTCTCAGAGTCTACTGGGGCTTACGTGGTTTCCAAGGGGATTGAGGATATTGCTCCAAGACAGGTGGCCAAGCCCGGGAAGGAAACGGAGAGAGAGGGAGGAAAGGAGGGAGGGAGGGGAGAGACAGAGAAACAGAGACAGAGACAGAGAGAGACTCGCAGTCAGGAATTTAGGTCTGGGCCCCCTCAAGAGCTAAGCAGTCAAGAGAGGGAGCCCTAGAGTACAGTAGAAGGGATGATCTCAGAAACCCGGCATCTTAATGATTATGACTCAGGGATATGAGGGACCAGAACCTCGGAAATAATAGCCCTGAAAGGAAGGAGTTATGTTGAGAAATAACGGAAAAAACTCACAGAGGAGAATATAAACCAAAGAATCCCTTTAATAATTTACGTTTATTAGGTACTTAGTGTGTGCCAAGTCTCGTGTTAAGTGCTTTATTAGGATAATCCTCAAAAGAACCTTATAAAGTAAGTACTGTCACTCTTCCCATTTTACAGAGAAGGAAATGAAATCATCTGCCCAGGTCATTACAGCAGGATCAGGTTCAGGCAGGCTGACTCAAGGGTTCAGGTAAATCGTTATTCTTTACTTTCTTCACATATACGAAATCTTGAGGATGATAAATGGTAATTTGTGACCAAGTTGGCCTGGGTGGATAAAGAAAGTGGCATTAGGCAAGCTTCCTGCAATGATCAAAAGAAAGATTAAAGAGTCTACTGGGTGATTCCAATTCTTGCTTTGACCTCATTGGTGATACTCTGTCTCCTGTTTTCAGACACTATCCTGTATGAAACTAGAATTGTTCCTTATTTCCCTTTCCTCTTGGACAACAACTCATCTTTGAGTTAGATCATAATTTGATTCTTTTCATCACAGTGAGATGGAAATTTCAGGATGAGAGGCTTAAACGGGTCAAACAGTTTCTCATGGCTTTTATTCCTTATTAAATTCGGAGCCTGCCAATATTCAGGTATATACATCACTTTCTATCCTCAGACTTAAGGAGAGAATCCAAAAGACCTTGAGCTTCATGGCTAGCTTTGTTCACTTGTTGATCCAAAAGGAGACAGATAATAGAAGAGTTCCTACACGAGTGTTAGAACTGAAATTTGAAAGTTGATCATGGAACCATTTCGGCAATGGACTGTGCTAACACTTTATTAACTCTCTCTTGAGCAGAAATTGTGGGCCCATGGTGAGATCCAATTGCAATTCCCTTTGCCTTTTTTGATTAGGAAAGGGCAAGTTTCTCTCTAATATATTTATAGAGACACACATATCAAAAGCAAACAGAATTTCTAATCAAAATGGGTTTCAGCTCTTTATTTTTCCTTGATGCAGACTTTCAGCTCATCTTTCCAAAAAGCTTTTTGGCTTGCCTTTCTTGAACTCAATGGTCCTACTCTATTAGACTTAGCTGTTACTGTGAGAATGAACTCTCAAGTGCTAATTCTAGCTCCTGAAGATCTTTCCTCACAGTGTTCCACTGCCTAACCTGATTAGGAAGTGATGATTTTCTGCGATAAGTTTGCCCTAAGTATTCTCTTCTTGAATAGTCAAAGGAGACCAGCTCAAGTTAAGATAACTATTTAGATAATGGTTCTTACGTTTTTTGGTCTCAGAACCTCTTTACACTCTTAAAAATTATTGAAGATCTTAAAAACCTTCAGTTTATATAAGTTTAGATATTGATATTTATCATATTAAAAAATAAAACTGATAGCATTTTTAATTTTGTTAATTCATTTAAAATATATTAAACCTATTACATATTAACAAAATGCATTTGAATGAAAAATCATAGTATGTTTCCAAATTTTAAAAAATAGATGGGAGAAGCAGCCTTATTTTTCATTTTGTAGATCTCTTTAATGATTGCTTTAATAGTAGAAAACAGGATGTTTATATCTGCTTCTTCATTCAATGCAGTGATGTTTTGATTGAAATACATGAAGAAAATCTGGTCTCACAAAGATGTAGTTAAGGAAAAGGAGGACTATTTTAGTAGACTTTTGAGATTATTGTGGATATTTTTCTTTGACATTACACAAAAACTCGATGAGTGATAGCTTCTTAATTATAATTTGGAATCTAAAACTATGCCAATGAAATCCATTGATGTATCTTTCACTTTGAATGGATGTTTTACCTGTGTATGATTAATTTTGTAACAGCATGTATTAGTCATTTGGAAAATGTAAGTTCACTGAGTTACACAGATCTTCCAAATATTGTCACACGTCATTATACTATATTTTAAAAATTACATTCATTAATGTCACCACTGATCTCATCGGAAAAGTCTTTAAGTGTTGGCAAGCTATCAAGCTTACTGCAGAAGATATGAGTGTTCCAAAATTCTTATTTCCACTTTAAAGCTTCAGTTTTCTTATCGGCAACAACATTGTTATTGTTTTCCTTGAAGTGACAGGCTTGCTTCATTAATTTTTAAGAAAATGTCTGCTAAATACTCACACTCTGAATACCATAGTTTCTCAGTCATTCATTAAGTAAAAATGGTGTTCAGTGAGCAACATGACTAGTTGAGCTCATAACTCAAGTGGTGGTTCATGTGCTTTATTTTAAGACAACCATTGTGGTTAAGTATGCAGAAGTGCTTCATGGGTATTAAAAAGATATACTGAAGGGTCAGGATTTTGTAAAAGTAATGTATCACCTTAAGTGAAACTGTTTTCTTTCTTCCTGTGAGCACACAGTAGTGAAGAATAACATGTCCACCAGAATGCTTTGGTACCCCTGCCTTGAATCGTGCTAAAGTATCAGTAGTGTTACCCACCGTTGCTTTTGCTCCATCAGTGCAAATGTCAACACAGTGAAAAACGAAAATAGTATTAGACAATTAGTATAGCTATGAAATTAGTTTTACTATTATTAATAAAATTAGAATTACTATTATTTAAATAGTAATTACTATTATTTAATTTATAGACCCCCTCAAAGGGTCTTCGGGACCTACAGGAGTTGGTAAACCAATTTGAGAACCGTCGTTTTAGAGCCACTCAAGACCATTAGGTCAGCCTTGAGCCAAGAAGAACGAACAAGTATCTGTGTACATGAAATTGGTGCCAAGATTTAAAACTCATCAAAGCAAAGTTATGAAAACCCTCGGGCTTCTAAGAAGCTTATTACTTAGTTTATCCTGCTTCATACTAGAATAATAGTAGCTAAAATACATTTAGCATTACATTCCTTAAATCCATTATATGACATCTTATTTGGTCCTCACAATATCCTATAATGCTTGTATGTAACACCAATATATACTACTGGTGATGCTAGTGATACTATATGATACTATATGATACTGTGATGCTAGTGTTTTAGGCCTGTCTGACTCTTAAGTTCTTGCTTTTATTACTATGCCTCACTTCACTTTTTTATCTTTTATATATTCCTTTAACTATATTTGCATTAGTGTTGCTTTTGGTACCTGGATATCCTGGTTGAACTTGGATATGACTATACTATATACTATAGATGGACTTCTGCATAAGTTCTGTTATATCACTAAGGGCAAAACATGAAATTTTCCTTCTTAGAAACCCTATTCAACATTCATTGAATTTCCTCAACTTGTTTTCTTAACATCTTGATCTGCAAATACTAGAAAGTGTAAAAGACAAAACATTTTTTAGAAAATTTGTTTTTGAAAAGTCAAGTGCTGAAGAAACACGAGTTGGCAAAACATGTTATAAAGCCATTCTACACTTGATATTTAGCAATTACAAATGTGTGTGCATTTTTTAAGTTGTATATTTTATTTATGAGCTAGTCGTGGGAACATAAAAGTCTCAAAATTTTCTCAAATGTTATCCAAAAGCTTTTTATATATCTTTTGGAGATGAATTCGTTCAACATTTTGCAAAATGTGGTGTATATACCCCTAGTGATTCTCAACTTGATTTTTAAGGGAAAAACATTAACTTCAGTGGCTGGTGCTCACCAGTGTCAATTGGATACCCTGTCCTGCCCAGTGTGTGGGGTGTGCTTTTTCTGCTATCCATCACAGTGCCCCAGCTCACCCCGCTGGGACCCCTTCCCAGCCCTACCTAAATGACAGTAGCTCCCGCATCGCTAGGTCCTCACCTTCACAGCCCCTTCACTCCTCCCAGGGTCCTCTCCTGGACCTCAAACCCTGTCCCCTCCAACCCACACTCCCTTTTACCTTTTTTCCAGATCACCACTCTGCCTGAATTTTCACCTCTTGTCTCACCATTTCCTCACCCTGACAAGATCCTTGTTTCTCTCAGTGCCTGATACCTTTACTTAGTCAAAGCCTCATCTCGCCCCTCCCCGATTCCCACTCCCCTAGCTTCCATCCTTTCCCACCACTATTTATGCCCAACTTTTCTCTTCCAAGTGAGAATTCCCTTTTCCCAAGGGTTTGCTTAAGTACTCCAGGTCAAGCTACCTTTTTTTTTTACCTGTGTCCATTATTTCATGACTACTCAGGAAATACTCAGGAGTTTTCGGCTCCTGACCTATCTATCTTTTATCAGGCATCTCCAGTCTTTCTCCTTATCAAGAGCACGAACTCTGGAGCCAGACTTCCTGGCTGGAATACCAGTTCTGCCACTTACGACTTGGGTGATCTTGGATCTCTATGCTTCAGTATCCTCCTTTATAAAATGAGAATACTACTACTTACCTAATAAGGGCATTATTAAGACAAAAAGATTTCAGCTATGTAAAGCACTTAAAATGGTGCCTGGCTCATGGTAGGCACCATGAGGGTATTTGATAAATAAATAAGTACATAAAATAACTGAGCATAGATCTCTCCCTCTGACAAAATGATCGTTCCTAACTTTTATGTCTTGTCTTCCTTTCCCTTGTATGCCTGTTTCTTTTTAAAATAAATTTATTAAGTTACAAAGTGAGTCAACTCAAAATAAGTAATAATATAGATAGCCCTGGGTTTGGCAAATTCATGATGGTGGTATGCAAATGACTGAACTTGGAGTATAGTGGAGTTATTGGGAGTGAATATCTAGGATTCCTGGGTTAGATCTGGCATTAAGCATCTTGTGTACATTTGAGCAAGGTATTTCAGGTGTTTGGGCTTTGGTTTCCTCATCTGTATGGTAAGAGGTCAGGCTGAATGATTATCTTTTGTTTTCTAAACCAGCAGATCTCATATGGAGGTGATTCTGCCCCCTGGGAACATTGGAAAATATCTAGAGACATTTTTGGTTGTTATAATGGGATTAGGTGTTTTGCTACTGGCCAGAGATGCTGCTAAACACTCTACAATGCCAGGACAGCCGCCACAACAAGAATTTTCTGTCCCCAAATGTTAATGGTGCTGATCTATTGAGAAACCCTGATCTAAAATGACAGGCTTCTACAGTTTGACCATGTGCTTTGTTGCCTGAAGAGGATATAAATGGCCTGTACACAAGAGAGCCTATGATGGAAGCCCAAAGATGCTTTTGGCTGCTTCTAGGAATTCCCATCAGGAAAACAGCCCATAATAGAGCTATACTACTTAAGCAAATAAACAACAACAACCATAACAACAACAACGACAACAAAAACCCTTTTTGATTTGGGCTGACTTGCCCCCAATATTGACTAAATTTCTCTCCCCCTCCCTCCTCTAACGATTTGGCTGTTTCCGTTGCCCAAACTCATCAGAAAATTACTACTTTATGCTCAAGAGTTGGCTATTTTTTGTTTTTCCAATGCCCACATCTAGAGAGATTTGTGATTATTTTTTTTGTATTCACATCTTTCTGCTTCTTTCCAATGATCTTGGCCCTAAAAACACTGCTCGTGTGTTTTGCTACATGTACCATTCATCTGAAACTATTTTTAGACATTTCCTAGTTGTATTTCATTTCAAGAATTTTCTAAACATTTGTTATATCTCGTTCTTTCTGCATCGTATTCTAGTTTAATCTATTGGCAGGCATGTTATTTATACCTATAGATACTGCTCATACTAACACTGTTTCGTAAGTGAATTTCCCATTTTTTTCTTTATTTTTGTCAATTTCAGAACAAATTGATTGTAGAACTGGTATATCACCCAGTTGCCAAGAAAACTGAAAACTTTTGTTAGTGGATAGGTAGGATGCCTTTCATTTATTTTTCATAGTTTGTGTCCTCATTGCTATTACTACCCTTCTTGCTCTTGGTCAAAGGCCTTTATGGGCTTCTTGGTGTTTTCCTGTGATCAGAGGAATCATCATTTTGTGAAAGGTTGAGATTTAATTCTATGTTCTCCAGAATGTAGCTGTTTGTGTCTGGGGTGTATGTGTAGGCATGTTAAGTGTTCTGGGAAGATAATTTGAATAACGCTCTAGCCAATATTGGTAATTTAATTTATACTTGACAGTGATTGAGAGAAACAAATTTTTATTGGTGATGAAATATTTTTTATGGATGAAATAATTTTTTTTAAATTCCTAAGTTCTAATGAAATCCCATGGATTGTATAGTTATCAAAGCCATTGGCTAGTAAGTGTTTATTGAGTAACCATCAGAAGTTGGTATGAGTTTGGTATTAACATTATAGGAGACCTTTAGGTTTTATTAAAACATAATTCCTATTTTCAAGGAGGATTCCATCACTGATTGTGTAAGAGAGTGTGGTCAAACTGGACATTCCCAAGAATCATGTGGCTTGTCAGTAGCTCATGCCAGAGGAAATATAGGGCTTAAGAATGTGTTCTCTAGGGTAAGACCCAGTTTCAAGCGGCTCCCATATTTCCTGGCTGAATAACCCTGGACAAGTTAGTTAACCTTTCTGACCACTAGGCATTGTGTAAGTAAATAATTTTGTTCACTAATGTGTTCTTAAGGCATAGCACAGTGCCTAGAATATAGTAGGAACTTGATACATTTTGATGATGAATGAATAATGTATGTAAAGCACTTAGCACACGACCTAGCACATAGTGCTCACTTAATAAGATGTGACAACAAACAAACAAACCTTGATCTCAAAATGCCAGATTTGTTACATATTAACATGGTCTGTATGGTTGATATTAACCTCTTCATTTATTCAGAACATTTATTATATAGAAGCTGCGGTATTGGATATTATGTGAGAAACAAAATGTGTATGCTGT
Source organism: Pteropus alecto (assembly GCF_000325575.1). Classification (NCBI taxonomy): domain Eukaryota; kingdom Metazoa; phylum Chordata; class Mammalia; order Chiroptera; family Pteropodidae; genus Pteropus; species Pteropus alecto. The sequence goes on along the minus strand of NW_006433949.1, from coordinate 5,609,067 downwards.
GATACTTGCCCTCAAAAAGTTTACAATTAATAAAAGATAGAAAACCTGAACAGAAATAACTATAATTATGACAAGCATTGAATTCTGTTTAGTCTATGGCCATGCCACCCTGAACAAGCCCGGTCCCGTCTGATCTCAGAAGCTAAGTAGGGTCGGGCATGGTTAGTACTTAGATGGGAGACCACCTAGGAAGACCAGGTGCTGTAGGCATAAAAAATAAAAAATAAGGGATTGTAAACTGACAAGGTGCTTCCAACCTGTGAGGTCAACCAAGGGTTGCCTCATCTAAAAAAAAAAAAAAAATTCTATTTAGCAGTGTATTAAATACCATATAAATTATGCTATGGCCTTTCTGTCAGTGGATGCCTCTGAGTAAGCATCGTTAAAGTGCTCTCTTCCCATGGCTGTCATGTCTGAGTCTCCCAAAGAGCCCTCGCGCCTGCAGAAGCTCTTCATCAGAGGTTTGAGCTTTGAAATAACTGCCGAGACTCTGAGGAGTCATTTTGAGCAATGGGGAACGCTCACAAACTGTGTGGTGATGGGAGAGCCAAACACCAAGTGCCCCAGAGGCTCTAAGTCTGTCACATGCGCCACTGTGGAGGAGCTGGATGCAGCCACGAATGCAGGGCCACACAAAGTGGATGGAAGAGTTGTGGAACCAAAGACGGAGGTCTCAATAGAAGATTCTCAAAGACCTGGTGCCCGCTTCACTGAAAAAAAGATTGTTGTTTGTGGTATTACAGAAGACACTGAAGAACATCGCCTAAGAGATGATTTTTGAACAGGATGGGAAAACTGAAGTGATTGAAGTCATGACTGACCAAGGCACTGGCAGGCTTTGCTTTTGTAACCTTTGATGACCGTGGCTCTGTAGACAAGATTGTCATTCAGAAATACCATACTGTGAATGGCCACAACTGTGAAGTAAGGAAGGCCCTGTCTAAGCAAGAGATGGCTAGTGCTTCACCCAGCCAAAGAGGTTGAAGCAGTTCTGGAAGGTTCGGTGGTGGTTGTGGAAGTGGTTTTGGTAGGAATGACAACTTTGGTCATGGTGGAAACTTCAGTGGTCAAGGTGGCTTTGGTTGCAGCCTAGTGGTGGAGGAAATGGTGGCAGCGGGGATGGCTATAATGGATTCGATAATGATGGAAGCAGTTTTTGAGGTGGCAGAAGCTACAGTGATTTTGGCAATTACGACAGTCAGTCTTTAAATTTCAGACCTATGAAGAGAGGAAACTTTGGAGGCAGAAAGAAGCTGTAGCTCCAGTGATGGTAGAGGCCAATACTTTGCCAAACCATGAAACCAAGGAGGCTTTGGCACTTCCAGCAGCAGCAGTAGCTATGGCAGTGGCAGAATGTTTTAATTACTGCCAGGAAACAAAGCTTAGCAGGAGAGGAGAGCCAGAGAAATGACAGGGAAGCTACAGGTTACAACAGATTTGTGAACTCAGCCAAGCGCAGCGGTGGCAGGGCCTAGCTGCTACAAAGAAGACATGTTTTAGACAATACTAATATGTATGGGCAAAAAACTTGAGGGCTGTATTGGTGACTAATTATATAACAGGTTATTTTCATTTCTGTTCTGTGGAAAGTGTAAAACGTTCCAACAAAAGGTTTTAATGTAGATTTTTATTTTTGTATCCATGCTGTTGATGGCTAAATGTAATATAATAGTCTGATCATGACGCCAAATAAATTTTTTTTTTTAATTACGCTCTGCATTTTTTTGGAATCCAGGGAAGGGAGATATTACTAGAGACGGCATAAAACTAGAAGTCTGTATGATTTTTAGTATTGCCATGCGCTGGCAATGTCCGTGGCAGCGTACTTTTACCTTCTCCCTTGGTATATGCCACTGACAATATTTGACAAAATTGATCAAGGAACACTTTGTGAAGTTGGCCCTTAAGGAATATAAGGGATTCCATAGGCAAGGATGGAAGACAAGGCAAGCAGAGGAAACAACTTCTCCAAAGACATGGGGCTCAGGAAACCAGCAAAGGAGGGGGAGAGTAAAGTTATAAAGGTAAAGACAGGTTGGCATTGGCTTGAGGGAGAAGAGAACATGCCATTTATTAAGTGCCTACTATGAGCAGCCAAAGGATTGGCTTACATTATCTTGCTTAAATTTCACAACAGTCCTTCCAGATGTGTATTATTACCCCCATGTTGTAGATGAGGAAACGGAGGTTCTGAGAGGTTAAGGGTCTTGCCCCCACCACTTCCAAAATCTCACAACTAGAAAAGGGCAGGGCTGAAATTTAAACAGAGGTCAGAACCTGCTTATAGAACCTGTGGTCTTTCCACCTATCGAGCCTTGAGTGCTGAGCCAAAGGCAATGGGGGAGCCATTGGAGATTTTAAAACCATGAGCTGTGCTGCAGGAAGACAAATCTGGTGCTGGTGTTAAGGATGAACTCCAGGTGGAAGTCAAGAATCAGAGAGACCAGTTCCAGTGCTGCTGGAAGAGTCGCAATAGGAGATACACTGGAAATGGAGAAAAAAACGTCGGAGGGGCTGTAAAGAAAGAATTGCTAGGATTTGGAGACTGGACATTAAGGAGGGGGAGTGAGGAAAAAGGAGCTGCAGATGTGCCTCTGAGGTTACTAACCTGGGCAGCAGAATGATAGTGCTATTGCCAGAACAGGAAAGCCAGAAAAGAGAGATAATCACACAATTAGACCCTTGATTTGGCTGTGGCCAAGGACATCTGGCCTATACAGGGAAATAAGACAAGCATGTAATCAGTATAAATATAGCAATTATAGGAGTGAGTTGTTGAGATATTGGTAAGGGATTGTATTAATGGGTTTAAAAATGAAAAGTCCTCATCTGGAAGAAAGCTTCTTAAAGGAAAAAATATCGTGGATAGAGGAAAAAAGGCTAGAATATTTGACAGGAGGAGAAGGGTTGTTCTCTGTGTTTGGAAAAGCATTGATGAAGGCTTGGCGATGGGAGATGGAGAGCTAAACATGGCTGCATGCCTGGGCAAATGAGAGCTTCTCTCCATTATCCGGCCAGTGTGACCACAGGTGGACTGACCAATTCTCCCATTTTCCCTGATTCTCATCTGCAGCAAAGAACTTTGACAACCCACCAATCTAAAAAAAGAGATTAGGGAAGAAGCAGGTCGTCCTGATGAGTTTAGAAAATAATTGCGTAGAAGAAAGAACTGTGTGCATGTTTTATTATACATTTGCATTTACAAAAATCAAGAATTTGCAAAGGCTTATATTCAAGAAGGCATGAAATTACCCATTAAAAGAAGAGAAGATGGCAAGAACTCAAAATCTGGTTACAGAATTTAATTTAATTGAAGAAAAACCCAGCAATACATCAAAGGTATAAATCTGCATTTCCCTGGGGTCTTGATGGAGTGATTCAGCTTTTTTTAGTAAGTGGGTCAGAAAACTGCTAATTCTGTAATGATTTTGTTCAACTGCAGTCAGCTGGTACATTTGTTTCTTGCGGATCTAAAAAAACAAATGTTAAGACTGTCAAAGTTGATGTCAACCCAGGATCAGTTTGCTATGTTTATCAACCATGAATACTATATTTATTTTCTTGATTGAAAGTCTGTCCCTTTAATTTGCAAGCAGTGACAATATTATTTGTGCCTTTACTTTGAAATGCTGTGTTCTGTGTTGCACAACTCTATGTATGGTTGATACAGTGATACCATAAACTAAGGAGTCAGACGATGCGATGAAATTCCGCAGGACAAACCATTGCTTTACATGAGGACAAGTACAGGAACTGATATATTGGTTTTAGAGAAGCAGAGCTCAGGTTTAAAAACACAAGCCATGAGTTAGCCTGGAAGAGCTAACATAAAATTTATCTTTTTAACTATTTTTAAGTGTTCAGTTCAGTGGCATTAAGTACCACGTTGTTGTGCTACCATTGCCACCAACATCCACAGAACTCCTTATTTTGCAAAACTGAAAATCTGCATCCGTTAGGTAATAACTCCCCACTTCCCTTCTCCCCCCAACCCCTGGCAACCACTACTGTACTTTCTGTTTCTATGAATTTGACTCTTCTAGGTACCTCATGTAAGTGGAATCATACAGTAGTTAACTTTTTGTGACTGGCTCCTTTCACTTAGCATAATGTCCTCAAGGTTCATCCATGTGGTAGCAGGTGTCAGAATTTCCTTCCTTTTTAAGACTGAATAATATTCCATTAAATGTATAAACCACATTTTATTTAGCCATTCATCAGTTAATGAACTCTTGGGTTGCTTCTACCATTTGGTTATTGTGAATAATGCTGCTATGATCATGAGTGTACAAATATGTCTTCGAGTTCCTACTTTGAGTTCTTTTGAGTATATACCCAAAAGTGGAAGTGTCAAATCATATGATAATTCTATTTAAAAAATTTTGAGAAATCTGTACATTGTTTCCCATAGTGATGGAGAGCTACTTTTTAAGTCATATGACATCGAAATGCATTTATTCATTCATTCCTTCACTCTCATTCTTTCAACAAACATTACTGAGGACTTGCTTTATGTAATGACTGTGCGAGGCCCTGTGGAGTTTATAAATAAAACTAATTTGGTGGTACAAAAGAGACCTATAAAATAAATATATGAGGTATTAGAAGAGAGAGAGACAGTCATTCCTAAGCCAGAGCAAGACTTGAATTTAGGGGTTCAACACAATTTAAAAAAATTTTTGTCAGAAGTGAAGTTTGGAAGCATAGAAAAAGGAACGTCACAGAGCTAACTATCAAGAGTCCTATTGAAATATGGCTCAGCGATGGACTTCTAGTATTAGAGTCATGGGAGAGGCAATCCGAAGAAGGGCAGAGTATGTCTAAAAAACTAAGCAGAGGAGCGCTTTTTTTCTCATTCATCTAATTCTCTTGGTTCCAATTATTTTCTCCTTAAGCTGTGCTCTGATTGCAATTTGGCTTCTCTGCTTACAAAGGGAAAATGCTTTCAGTCATGCCAACCTCAGCATTGTGGTCTTTGAGAGCTTAAATTTCTCATCCTTAAATTAATTAGGCATCCTGGTTTTGAACATTGGACTTATTAAGCTCTAATTAATGTCAATGCAATTCTAAAATATTTTGCCGCTCTTGATGTGCTAGCTAAATCAGATTTCTAAACCTTTTAGATCATAGACCAGAGCCAGTGCATAGATGTCTCTGAACAATAGTTTTCTTATCTGAAAATGGAGATTAAAGACAGTGCCTGCCTTATAGAGTTGTTGTAATGCTTAAATAAATTTTTAGAAAGTGTTTAGAACAGTGCCTCATACATGATAAACACTCTGTAAGGGTTGAATCTTGTGATTAATGGGAAATTACCGTATGAGATTACTTGGTAGACAAAATCTGACCTCAGAGAACACATATGCTTCTTTTCTGTTGGAATCTGCATAACATTTACTCTCAAAGTGCAGGCAAAATTGTGAAGGATTTATCTCCTATTGTCTTTCTTCCTCTTCTTTTGGTGCTTCTTTCTCTAATTCCAAGCATGGCACACCCTCAGGATTTTCTATCACGGCAAGGCAAAGCTGGCATCCCTGCAGTAAGTACCCTAAGCTCAAGCCTTCACACAACCCAGCTTGCAACTTCCTAGGGACTGGCAGGGTTACTGTGCCCATCATGAAACATTTATTAATACCAGTAAAGTCACAGCTATGTCTTACACATGTGTGCATTTTAACCTTCCCAGAAATTTATTGCCAACATCCAAAGGAATGCTCTCAGATTGTAGAATGGAAATGGCTGAGATTAGCGAATAAGAAAAACACTTTTGGGTCATATGAGGCCTATTTGGTTCCCCTCCGCCCATGTCTATTGTTCTTCTCTACTGTCCCTTTAAAA
>NW_006433949.1:5597228-5603201 GCF_000325575.1 Pteropus alecto | reverse complement strand
TTGTGTAAACTCAAGGGGTTTTATGAGATTTGGAGGATTTCGAGTGAGACTAGGGAAATTCTTGGGCTAAATTAAGGGTTTCAGGTGTAGGTGAGTTGCTGAATAATTATAAGGTAGTTTGGGGGTGGGGGCAGAAGAGTAACATGAAATGGAGATGATCTGAGCCTAGGCCAGACGCTGACTGTTTCTTTTGGAGCTAACTAGGCTGGTTCAGAGGACCTGAAGCAAAGGAATGGACTAGCCACCATTGAATTTGCTACTTTCTAATTATGAGTCAATATATGACACCCAAACTAGCATGTAGTCCAGAGAATCACTAAATATGGTTAAACGCTTGGTAAATAGAGCTCACAAAGAAAAAGTGAGTGACTAATTTAACCTGAGATAAGTAATAACATACCCTGTGTTATTTTTTTTAATTTTTAAATTTTTTTATGGTGACATTGGTTAACGAAATCCAATAAGTTTCAGCTATACATTTTAACAGTAAGGTATATATATTTACATTGTGTGTACACCTCTCATAGTTAAATTTCTTTCTGTCACCACATATTTGACCCCTTCTACCCCATCTACCTCTCTCCTCCCGCCCCCTCCCCTTTGGTAACCACTAGTCTATTGTCCATGTCCATGCGTCTCTGTTTGTCCTGTTCATTTGTACCCTGTGTTATTTTACTGAAGGTGGTTGTATTAGAGTTCTCCAGATAAACAGAACCGATAGGACAAATAGATAAAAGGAGATTTATTATAGGAATTTGCTCACGGGATTATGGAGGCCGAGAAATTCCACGATCTGCTGTCTGCAAGGTGAAGAACCAGTAAAGCTTATGGTGAAATTCAGTCCAAGTCCAAAGGCCCATTAGTTGGGGAGCTTCTGGGGTGTGTCCAGTTCCAAGTCTGAAGGCCTGAGAACCAGGAGCAGTGATGTCCAAGGGCTGGAAAAGATGAATGTCCCAGCTCGAGCAGAAAAAGCAAATGTACCTTCTGCCTTTTTGTTCTATTCAGGCTCTCGGTGGATGAGAGCTGCTCACCTGCATTGGTGAGGGCGATCTTCTTTACCATTCTACTAATTCAAATGCTAATTAATCTATTCCGGAAACAATGTTTTACCAGCTGGGCATCCTTAGCCCAGTTAAGTTGATATATGAAATTAACCATCACAGTGGTGATCAATTACTTCTAATGGCACTGAGGATTTTTATTAAATATCAAAGAAAAGTTTCTGAAGGTTCTGGTTGTCTCACTGTGATATCATTTACTGTGATATCATTAGCAGACTCTGGACTGCTTTTAAAAATTGAGGTGGAGGGCTAGGATGTAGTTTATATAGGATGGCTTGGGTGTGGCCATGGCAAACATTGAAATAGGATGAATGATACACAAATGAGCTTTTCATTAGTCGCTTCTGCCTTTTCACTCTATTTTAATTCACCATGAAAGCAAATTAGTCTGTGTTAACCTAAACTCATCCACTGTATTGGTCATTTATGTCAACATGTAGTAACAAAATTTTCAGAAAGTTCTTGCCCTTAAGTTAACACTGGTTATTATGGTAACTGGGCTTCTTTGAGATGTCTAAAAACAGATCAGGATGGATTCAACTATGGGACATTTTGAATCTGAAAGTGAAAGGTAAAAATTACATATCAAGGATAGCTGCAACTTTTGTGATCAAAACTACTTTTCACACAAATGGAATTTGGCTTTAAGGCTAAGATTAAGTCTCTAGGACTTAAATTGGGTTATAAGAGCTCTTAGATCCTTGTGTGACAGATATTCCAAATTAGGTATGACCACAAACTGTTACTCTAATAAATGAACGCCAGACCATTTCCGAGGAATGCGGAAGGCTTTCTATGTGGAAGCCACCTGGAGAGGAGTGAAGAATTCATTGTTCACACAGGTCGAGGCCACCAACCTTACTTACCTTCCACTCACTTTTCCCTTGAGGTTCTGAGTGAGTGGGACCATCTTCTGGATGGGTGTAAATATAAAAGCCAGAGGAGAAAGAGCAGAAGAAATTAAATGAGGAAATTATTTGAACAGGGGGTCAGACCGGAACCAGCTATCTCAGTAAGCTAGCAAGCTTTTGTAGGATCAGAAACTCAGAAACCTATACTTTTCAACTTGGCTTTTTCTTTTCTTGCTTTTGGTACTTCTCATGTTTACTAGTGAAGCTTCTTTCTTCTTTTAAAACTTATAGACAATTTCATCTTTGCTACAGGGAACAAGGGAAAGGGAATTTTAAATTTGTCCATGTCTTGGCCAGCGTTTAATGGGAGAATTACTAAGAACGTCAAGAGACGTGCTGGGTTTTTTGTCTTGTATTGTTTTATTTATTTATTTTTTTCCCATTTCTTTTTTCTCATTGAAATGAACATCGGGCAAGTCATTTAAAGTATAGACTCATTGTGCAAAACCGAGAATGTATACAGTATCATATACAACTGCTCTCATAAAGTTACCAAAGATGATAAAGTTACCAAATCTCATTATCCTATAGCTCATTAAACATTTGATTGATCTTTTCAGAACACGTTCTTGGTTAGGAGCATCTAGCATAGTCATCTAGTATTATTTCAATTGATGATTAAAAACGAGTCTTTTGTGGTAGGAAGTTCTTCCTGTTATTTATTTTTTAAGCCTCCTTCCCAACCACAGTGGTATAGTTCTGCTTATTTAGGAAGCATGTGTACAATTTTTCCATTACTGTGTTCAGTATCAATTATCCACTTGCACACAGCTCTGTGTGGGTGAGTTGCAGAGTTGCGAATGTCCTTAAGAAAATGAATTCTGAATTTTAAGTTTTCTTTGATCATGTTCCCATTTTAGCTGGCTACCTGGGGTGAAGAAAAACTCAAAAGACATCTGATACCGCTTTTAACTTTTAGTTTGAGTCATGCAGATTAGATTTAACTCTAACAGAAATAGAAGACATAAACCCCGAAGTGTATGTGTTGGTCCAAATTTATAGGTCCTAGACAAGAAGCCTGGCTTTTTTTTTTTCCCAAAAAAATTCATAGAGAATTCATTTTTTATTCTTGCTGCTCGAAATCTCAGGTACTGCTAAGCCTAAGTCTACCACCAAGCAATAGGACAAAATGACATCCTATTAGATTCTTGGCAAAATCTTTTTTAACCTCTCCCCTCAGTGTCTCCCTAACCCCTCTCAACCCCTGCTTTCCCCTCAGCTTTACGAAGATATGCTCGTCAGCTTCAGCATGATGTAATGAGCTGGGCCCCTGCCAGCCTCTTAGCTTTATTCTCTTTCATCATAGAGACTATTTCTCAAGATCCTGTTTGTGATTAATTAACCTTGGTGGTTAGGATAACAAAAGGTGAAGCAGTTCAGGCAACATGTGGGGAATTTCCTGTACAGATTGTTTCTTTCTTTTTGGTGGAAAAAACAAACTCTTAGATGGCATGTATTAGCTCATAATTAATCATGAGCCAGGTTTGCTATCCATCAACCTGACCCTACCAGAATGTTTTGATTTAAAAGAGTTAGCTCTCTAAGAAGAGAGTAGGTATTTCATCCTTGCCTCTGTCTGGACCTAAAAGGAATTAAGCCAATGAGAAATAAACCTATTTTGAATAAAAACATCTTGGATAAAACATTCTAGATCTGGCTTTGTATCCAAAGAATTAAAAGTAAGATTCTGAAGAAACATTTGTATATTCGTGTTCAAAGCAGCGTTATTCACAATAGCCAAATAGGAAGCAAACCAAGTGTCTGTTGATGGATGAGTGGATAAACAAAATGATATGTACACACAGTGGAGTATTATTTAGCCTTACAAAGGAAGGAAATTTTGACACATGCTACAACGTGGATGAAACTTTAGGACATTATGCTAAGCGGAAGAAGCAAGTCTCAAAAAGACAACTAGTATATGATTCCACTTATGTGAGGGACCTGGAGTAGTCAAATTTCTGGAGACAGAAAGTAGAATGGCGATCGCCAGGGACTGGCAAGAAAGGAGAATGAAGAGTTGTTTATTGGCTGGCTATTGAGTTTTAGTCTTGCGTTGGCACCACCCCATCCCTGTCCTTCAAGACTTAAGGACACTTGCCTCAGCTTCTGGGAGTACTGCTGGCTGACACGCCACAATCCTGCAATCACCAGCCCTCAGCTGTCAGTCCTTTGTGGGAATTGCCCTCTGCTGAAGAAAGCCATCTCACCGAGCATCGCACCCACCCAGGGCAGCCTGCATGCAATGAGATGTCGATGCAGGGGCAAAAAAGGCCCGGCCCTCTCACCCCATTTACAGACAGCTTTGAAGGGTGAGCCCAGCTTCAGAGCTCCCCAGCAGTTAGCTGAGATCTCGTTGTGACTGTATCACAACTTCTCCCTCTGTCCAATCGTGCTGCCTTCACTTCCTCACCAGATGTTGATGCCGAGAGCTCTCTCTAATCAACTTCCTTCATGCTAGGCTCTAGCGGTGAGGGTCTGAATCATCTCAGCTAAGATACCAGAGCCAGCAGACATAGGAGCTGAGGTTGAGGTGAATCCACAATGGGTCATGGAGGAGGGGAGGCATGAGTATCACTTGCAGCCTTGAGGTCAACTGCAATGGTAGAGGCTGTGACTCATCCCACTAATCCCCTCCTCTGAGTTCTCCCTCCAAAAGAGTGGCCCACTGAATGAGCCAGTCCCTGAAAGTCTGTAGAGGCATGAGTCCAAACAGAGCAAGACGCGGATTCTGACAGACACAGAGATGTGCCATTCTACTTTAGGGAAGGACTTGCTGCTTAGCTCTGAGGAGTGAGCTCAGCAGATGGCCTCCAGCCGTCAGCTCCTTCAGGGTTGGCCACATCGAAGATCATGGCCTTCCCTAAAAGGATGAGGGCATATAAAGGGATGGCTGTGTTGTCTTAAGAGTTCCCTGCCAAGTAGGCGAAATGTTTGTGTCCTCCCCAAATTCATATGGCATCTGAAATTCGAAATAGAAAGGAACAAAGTAGGAGGAGACCGGGACCAAAGTGATGTTAGTGGCTGTGCTCTGGAGGAAAAATTCCCAAGCTGCTGCTGAATAATGAAAACTTGTCCCGTTTTCTTCCCTTTCTAAATTTTAGTTGTCAACTCTTCCTTTGATGCCGCAAAATACCTCCAGCATCCTTCATTAACAACTTCTCTCTTGCCCCTTTTTTCTTTTTCTAATATGGTTTCTGCTAGCCATAGGACATTTCTGTTACTTGCAATCAAAATTTTGTAAACAAAACATTGCAAACAGCCAAGTTTAACCTTGAAAGAGGCATATATGACAGCAGCTCTTTCGGGAATAGTTGTCATTTCTTCTGAGGCATCTTTAAAAGATCACTTTTGTCAGCAGTTTGCTACCGTGGTTTGCATTTTATTTTTTATTTATTTTATTTATTTATTTTTTAAAGAAACTATCCAAGGCCTGTGTTATAAATAAAAAAGAGAGATGTAGATTTATGGTGATAGCTATCACTTCAATATCAGAAAGGTAGAATTTGGGTACATTTCCACTATAGGACTGGCCAAGAAAAAAAAACTGACCAGTGGAAATTTTATTTACTCTTCTCTCCTATCTGATAAAGAAGTGGGAGGGCAGCAAGAAAGACAGAGAGAGGAGAAACAGTTCAGGCAATCTACAAACTGAATAATTGTATTGGGATGGAGAAGCATCAAAATGAGAAAATGCTAGAGATAGTTTTAGCTAAAGAATCCCAATATTCAGGAGACAGCCATCATTGGATGCTATCAGACTTAGCTGGAGGTTTAAATGATAAACTAATAAAAGTGGTTTTGATAAGAAAGACTTAGAGAAACACTTCCAGATACCTGAGCGGTATGATCAGTACAGGGAGAAAACAAGAGTCGTTGTGGATCTTTATCTCTAGGGAGCTGAAAGAAAAGGGTGAATTGCTCTTATTCATTTGGAGTGGACCAGGTGAGGTCATCAGATCCTTCAGTGTCCTATGAATCATCCTTGGTGTTTCTTAAAG
>NW_006433949.1:5591022-5597195 GCF_000325575.1 Pteropus alecto | reverse complement strand
TTACTACTACCAGCACAGTGCCTGCTCTGTCAGCTCATTCCTCTTCTGGTCCCCCCAACCCCCCAACGAGAGGGGCGGGCCGCTGGAAACCATTATAAGTCAGTTCTGGAAGCACAGACCACAGCTCTGGGAAACTCACACCCTTCAGAAAAACTATTAAAGAATCATAACACGCTCACAAGTGCGGCAAACCTAACAATCTGTCACCTAAAACGTGCTAATCATGTGGAACAGTAGCAATCAGATGCATGGCTGCCTCTCGTGAAATGGAAACGTGACACCTCAGTGGCTGCCAGGTGGTGCTTAAATAAACTGGGACACTTCACCTTGAAAGTTTCGGTAGGTGCTGGAAGGCTGTGTCCCGTAGAAACAGAAATAAATGATTAAAAAAGTCATAGCCTCTGCATAGGAATAGCCTAGTTCCATGTCATACAATGTCATGGCCTAATGCTGTTGAGCACTTGGGTTATAGCCAGTGTGACAGAGGAATTGAAGTTGTAATTTTATTTAAATTTTATTAATTTCAATTTTTAAAAATTGAGATGAAGTTCACACAACATAAAATTAACCATTGTGAAATGAACAATTTCTTGGCATTTGATACATTCACAACGTTGTGCAACCACCATCTATCCAGTTCCAAAACTTTTTTATCACCCCAAAAGGAGACCCGGTACCCATTAAGCAATTGCTCCCCATTTCTTCCTCCCTTAGCCCCTGGCAACCACTAATCTATGTTTCATTTCCATGGATTTACCTATTTTGGACATTTCATCTAAATTGAATCATACAATATGTGAGCTTTTGTGTCTGGCTTCTTTTACTTTGCATAATGTAATTAATTTCCATTTTACGTTTGAAAACTAATTCGTGATTCTGTTATTGAATAACTTTTAAGTATGTTTGAGCCTTGGATATATGAATCTACTTTTTCAACTCTAAGTTTTGAAATTTAAATACAGAGCAATTATTCCAATTCAAATTTATCATCCCAGTCAAGATGTGCTATAAGCGTAAAATTACACTTACACCAGATTTCAAAGACTTAGTATGAAACAAATAATGTAAAAGATTTTATTTATCCTTTTTAAAAAATATATTGATGACATGTTGTAATGATAATATTTCAGATATATTAGGCTTAATAAAATGTATTACTAAAATTAATTTCAACTGTTTTCTTTCTACTTTTTTTTTTATTGTGGCTACTAGATAATTTTAAATTATGCATGAGGCTCACATTATATTTCTACCAGACAGTGCTGGTCTAGTCACAAAACCTAACTCTAGCTAGACACTAATTCAAAAAAATTTATTTTGAGCACCTACTATGAACTTTTATATTTTTTGCTCCTTTGTAGAAAAGTTGGTTAGAAATAATATGTTTGCCAATTTTATTGACCTTTCCTTAGAGTTTAGCCTAGACCAGAAATTGTTTATGTGTTAGGTTGAAGGAGTTCAATCAAACTTTCCTCCTCTCCTGCCAGATACTGTTGCTCATGTAGAGTCAGAATTACTAGGAAAAATCATATGATACAATCATTAAAATGTTTTAAATCGGGGGAAAATAGGAGATATATATTGGCCTTTCCACTTTTTAACTCATAATTTAGTGGTATATGATCAGTTTTGGATAAATCCAAAGTATACCCCTTTCTGCTACTGAGAACGAAACGATAAACACTGGCTTATATACATTTATTCGTCAGCATATTGAGTGAGTGTTGTGTGCTATGCACTATGATAGCTGTTGAGAATTTAGGTGCAAAAAACAAACAAAAAACCCCACAAAAAACACAAACAAATGAGGTTGCTGCCTTCATTGAGGTTACATTCCAATGAAAGGAGACAGAAACAAATTAACAAGACCATCAGATTCTGACAAAGTTCTATGAAAAAAATAAATATAGTGAAAAATAAGTTCTATGAAAAAAATAGTAACTTTATCAATTGGTGAAGAGTGGTGTGTGTGGGGGTCTCTATTTTAAGTAATGTAGCCAGGCGATCTCTCCGAGAAGATGACATTTGAGTTGACATTTGAAAAATAAAGAATCAGCCATACAAAAAGAGCCATGGGCAGAACATCGTAGATGTGAGGCACAGTAGAAGCAAAGGCATTGAGATGGGAAGAGAGTTCAATGTGTTTGAGGAACAGAAAGGAAGCCATATGGTTAGAACGAGCAAAAGGGAAAGGAGTAAGAGGTGGGGTTGGAAAGCAGAAGCCGGTAGGTCATATTAAGGAATCTAAGTTTTATTTTAAGGGTAATGGGGAGCCATTGGTGGTTTTAGAGCATATGAGTAACCAGATGCATTTTTCATACAGATGATCCAGGAGTAGCTTCAATAGACAATTGACCCTGTTCTCTAATTGCCAGAAAGAAGACCTAAGAACTGATTAGTTTTGATAGATGTCCTCCAATATTCAACAGTATTTTAGTTAATAATCCCATGTACCAGATCACCTTGTACGTTTTGCATGGGTCTTGTTTTCATGAGGGACTATGGGACCTCCCAGGAGATAACTCATCAAAAGGAAAGACAAGGTCAGTCAGGCAAGTTAGATTCCTAACAAGGCTTATATTTGGCTGGATGGATGATTTTCGAGGACAGTGAGATACATGTCACTCAGATAAATTCTTAGGACCAGTCCTTATGGACTCACCGTGCCTGAATTTTATGTGGCTTTGGCAATAAGTAAGAATAAAGGGATTGTTTAATGAAAACCTCTTTTTGATCCCCAAGCCACGTTTTTGTGGCATCTCCTCAACATGGAGGAACACATTGTGGCTGGAGGCATTCCCCTCTACTGAACATCATCACTGAATATCAAACGGCTTTGGCACCTTATACTCCTTGGTACACAAAAGGAGGCAGCAATGGCTGGTAGGAAAAGTGGTATTCAGTGATACAAGATGGAGATGTCTTTTGGCTAAAGTGGAAGTCTACCGAGATAGTCATAAATAGCAGAAATAGCAGCATGCCTGGTTGATGTAAAATTGCCCAGAACAGGAGATGAGGAGGACAAGTCCACAAACGTGGTAGTTGACTAGACTTGTTTCTGAACTTATGTGACTCCCTCTTGGGCACTCCCAGAAATTCTGGCAGGGAGTAAATTTTGCAGAAGCCTGGAGTTCTATATTAAAATGGCAGACGAGGGCATGGTGAGCTGTCTTGGGTTGGGTTCCCCAAGACATGTATGCTGAGGCAAGTTGTCAAGAGCAGGTAGTTTATTTGAGAGATGATCCCAGGAACCAACAGCTTGGGGAGAGGGAAAGGGAGATGCAGGAAGGAAGACAGCCAATAAAGAGTGTGTGCCAACCAAGTTACTGCTCTGAGCGACTGGAGCTCAGCACCCCAGGGGAGCTCTGGGAGATTGTGGGGGACATGCTTCACATATCTCAGTGGAGGGAGAGGAAGCTGGGATACTCATCTACCAACTCCCATCCATCTGGGACTCCTGACCTGTCCTGCTTGCTGGCCACGTGTGCTTTCACAGCTAGAACAAAGCCCTCATTCAGAGTCACAGGTGTAGCAACCTTTGGTGTGTAGAGATGAGAGTTAAAGGGCTCTGGGCAGGGCCCCAGCAGGGTCTACTACACCATGCTCTGCACATAGAGGGTTTTATCATATTTATCTTTGTGTTAGTCTCATTTCTGGCCCTATTTTAGTCTTGACTTTTGTTTTTTTTTTTAGTTCCTTTTCTCCTACTTACAATTTTTGCTACCTGGCTATGTTTTATGTATTGTAAGCTGCCTTAAATCTTTTTTTTTTTTTTTTTGGAACACATCAGGGTATAAATAAATAAACACTAGTGAGGTTTAACATTTTCCCTTCATTTATTGACGATTTTTTTCTCTTTCCGTGAACTTCTTGGAACAGAGCCTTTATTCACGTGTGCTTAGCACTTTTACTGGGCACAATGAAAGCATTTAGTTATTGTTCTGTAGAATGACACATAGTACAAAGATATGTAGACTGTTTATAAACTAACTCTGACCAGATGCAGACAGAGAGGTACAGGACTTACCCACTTCTTGAACCCGGTGCTTAGAACAGTGCCTGCCACATAGTAGGTTCTCAATAAGTATTTGTTAAATGAATAAATGAGACTGATAGGAGCTATATACAGTAAGGCTTCTCATAGACCACCAGTTAGAAATCCACCAACATACTAGAATTGTGTGTTTCATAAGGTCAAGGTTGCCCTGGCAATTACTATCATGTGGATGTACTTATTTTTATGAGCACAAGTTGGGAGGTAGGGACTAAAGATAGATCTAGAGATGGTGTTTTAAAATGTGTACGCAGCAGGCTATGTGCATCTAAGAAGGCCCAATGGTGATTCAAATGCAGCCTGTTTATGAACCTAATTTTTGCTTGTAGATATCCTGGCAAACTGTTCTCAATAACATCCCTATTGAGAAAAGAATTACCAGCAATGTTGGAAACAGGGCTCCCCAGGAGTCGCAGATGCTAGAAATTGAGTGACTGTTTTATATCCCATGAATCAGAAAGAAATTATTTAAGTAGTGTATCACAGGCATGTAGGTACTGGAGTTTTGTGCTGTAATATTGTTCTCTTAAGAGGCAAGCACAGTAGTTTTATTTAATAAAACACTAATAGAAAATAAAAAGTCTAGTCTTTGAAAGACAAATAGGTTACTTCTAGGTGTTCCATTTTCATGTAGATCTTAGCAAAGGAGAAGAGAGATGATTCGGTGCTTCCATTATTTATGTTTTTTTTTTTTTAATTAAGGTATCATTTATATAATATAAAATTCATCCTTTTAAAGTGAACAATCTAGTGGTGTTTAATATATTCACTATGTCATGCAACCATCGCTACTATTTAATTCCAACACTTCGAAAAGAAACTCTGTACTCATTAGCAGTCACTCCCCATTATCCCTTTCCAGCTCCCCGAAACACTAATCTACTTTCTGTCTCTAAGGACTTGCCTCTTCTGAATGTTTCATATAAATGCAATCCTACCACATATGGCCTTTCCTGTCTGGCTTCTTTCACTGACCATGATGATTTCAAGGTTCATTCATGTTGTAGCATGTATCAGTACTTCTTTTTTTTAATGGCTGAAGAATATTCCATTAGTGTATGAATACACTACATTTTGTTTATCCATTCATCCCTGAACAGACACTTGGTTTGTTTCTGCTTTTTGGCTATTATGAATAATATTGCAATGAACATTGGCATACTAGTATCTGTTCAAGTTCCCGCTTTTAATTCCTTTAGGTATATACCCAGAAGTAGAATCCCCAAGGTCACATGGTAACTCTATGTTTAACTCTTTCAGAAACTGCCTAACTGTTTTCCAAAGTGGTTGCACCATTTTACATTGGCACCAGCAATGTATGAGAGTTTCAATTGCTCCACGTTTTTGCTAATACTTGTTAGTGTATGTGTGTGTGTGTGTGTGTGTGTATGAGAGTGTGTGTGTGTGTGTTTAAATGATAGCCATTCTAATGGGTGCGAAGTGGCATCTCATGGATTAATTACTTCTGTTATTTTTTTGAAAGCTTTAATTTCCCTCTGCCCTATCTGAGCCCAGACATAGCTGTCTCGGAGCACCAATCCATTGTTTTTTTCCTCCCATCTTTCCTCTTTCACATACTTTTTTGTTTTGTCTTGTTTTTAGAAGAGTTTTAGGTTCACAGAAAATTGAGCAGATTGTACAGAGTTGTCTGTCCCCCTTCTCCCTACTCCATAACATCATACATTAGTGTGATAGATTTGTTACAATTGATGAACCAATATCGGTACAATTCTTACAATTGATGAACCAATATCGGTACTTCTCCCTACTCCATAACATCATACATTAGTGTGATAGATTTGTTACAATTAATGAACCAATATCGGTACTTTATTAATAACCAAAGTCTCTAGTTTACATTAGGGCTCATTTTTTGTGCTGTACAGTTGTATGGGTTTTGACAAATACATAATGTCACATGAGCACCATTGTAGTGCCACGCAGAATAGTTTCATTGCCCCGAAGACCCTCCATGCTCCACTTATTTATCCGTCCCTCCTTCCCCCAATCTGCTGATCTCATACTGTCTCTTTTTACCGCAATACTTTTGACTCTTTACTATAGTTTTGCCTTTTCTAGAATGTCCTGTAGTTAGAACCATACGTGATTTAGCCTTTTC
>NW_006433949.1:5564528-5589909 GCF_000325575.1 Pteropus alecto | reverse complement strand
GACTGATGCTCCTAGGGGCAGGGATGGTGGTTTCTGGTTATGTATATTTACTTTTCTTGAGTTACCTATACTTAGGGCGACTCAGGTCCTGGTTTGCTCAACACAATTCCTGTTTGATCTGTTAGCCTGACATTCTATTCCACCGGACGTTCGTTTTCGTTTTAAAAGTATCCTGGTTTGAATGATACATTTTAAAATCATCCTACCGCTCTTTGAAGTGAGTGATGTCTAATAAGATACACAGACAGGGAAAAGTGGTTAGTTTTGATCTCGAATGCCTTCAACTTGTTGTTTATTTGGATGAATCATCGAATTGTGGAGCTGGAAGCAATTTTCAGGCCTGGCTAATCCTGTGACTGTCAAACTTTTTTTCTATTACGACGCACATGGTTGAGCATTCACATGCATAACATTCCCGTGGAATTCCGGATATGCCAGCTGTAACTCCAGTTCTTTTTCCTGCCACTCGGAAAAACATATCGAATGCTGGCAAGAATTAGGTTGTTATAAGGGTAATGCATTATTTAAATAAACGATGAATCATTCTCAAGCTTCAGTACTTTAACCATTAGCATCCAATCACTCATGACACTCTTCATGACTGATTGAATTTGAGAACTGCTAATCTCGTTCCAAACCCTTGGATGACATAAAAAAAAAAAAAAGTCATTTAGCTACGTGGTGTCTCCATTTTCTCGCCTGGAAATGGGGATAGCAAAATCTCCTTTCCGATCTGATTCAGTTATGGTAGAAGGCAAACGAGACAACAAATGTGAAATCTTTGGGAAGTGTAAAACCTCGAATAAATGGGAGCCATTGTGGGGGCTATCTGTACACAGCAAGAGGCAGCTGTATCTGCTGGGAGTTTTCAAGAGCCGTGCCAGAATTTACAAAGTAGACCCATCACTGAATTTACACCCATCTAGTGTGCACAGGGATTCTTTGCTCAAGATATTTATGAGTCAAAATTTTACCAGCCCTCCCGGTCATTACACGAATTCCCTTTATGTCTTTGCTAAGGCGTATTAGTCAAGACTCGATGGTTACAAGAGACAGAAATCCAACATGAATTAGCTTGAATCAATCAGCTCACATAACGAATCCATGGGAATGTCCCTGGTGCTGTAGGACATAGGAGCTGGTTGGAGCTGGCCACAGGGATAGCTAGAACTTGAGTATCCCAGGGATAATCTATGCCTATCACCCATGCTGCTCTCTGCATATTGGCTTTATTTTCTCAGAACAGCTTCTTCACTAGGTAGGGGCATGGCTGTTGGATGCTGGGCTCTCATCTTTACACCTTTGTGACTAGAGAGAAAAGAGATCATCTTCTCCTGCCCTGCTCCGTCATATTAGTTAGAAGGACCTTAGGGAAGTACTTTGACTGGCTCACCCATGAACCAACCGCTGTAGTCCAGGACGTAGTGTATAGACTAAGCCAGTTAAGCCAGATGCCCACACCTCCGATCAATTATCCAAGCGTTTCTCACATACACGGTGGCTTCAGAGGTTGTTGGGAACTGGCAGCCACCAGGTCTGTGCCTTTCACTTAGGGAAAATAAAGTTTTATACGTTGTCAAACCTTTATTCGTAATGAATCTATTACATTTCCAGGGCTATAAATAGTAAATCCTTTTCTTTTCCTTCCAAATGCAAATATTTTGAATATTTTAATGATTGCTTTCCAAAGCCTGTTTTCAAAATCATTCTTAAAAAGGTTTCTGCCAATGAGTACTCTCACAGACAGATGGTGGTAAGCATTCTTGGATTGTAAACTGCCATTGATATGACTGCTGGTTCTCAATCGAGGGTGATTTTGCCTTCCCAGGAGATAATGGCAGAGTCTGGAGACATTTTTGACTGTCACAACTGGGATGATGCTCATGGCTTCTAGTGGGTAGGAGGACAGGGTCCTGCAGGACATTCTACAATGCACAGATAACAGCTCCCCACAACAAAGAATTATCTGACCTCAGATTTCAATAGCGCTAAGGTTGAGAATCCCAGATCTCTAGAAGCAGATATGATCTTTAGTTTTTTGTATAAAGTAGTCTCAACAAGAAGACTTGCCTTGACAAGAAAACTGGAAGCTGGTCTTGATGTATTCAGGTACACCCGAAGTCCTGTTTTCCTAATTTGAGAGGAGGGCAATGACTGTGGCACGTAAAAGTTTATCAAGGTGTTCAGCTAATGTATTCCGAAAACTCAGTCTTCCAAGCGCTGTTGGACATTTTGTTTTAAGGGTAGTATTTAAAGCACTTAGCAAAAAGAGGGATAGCTCAAATTACAATTGAATGAGAATTACTAATGTTTGGTTTATTTCTATTTTGACCCTTGGAAAATAATAGTCATTTACTGTCATTAAGGAAATTTAACGCATGACAAATAGAATGTAAGAAACCCCCACCAACAAAGTGTGGTCTCGGCAAATTATAAAACAGAAAAGAATCTATCTTTAACTTCTAGCTTCTTTATTTTGCATCTTTCTCCACACCACTCCCTGTCTCCCTTCATCCAACGGTATCAGTTAATGATACCGACTACTTCTTTTTCAGAAATAGTATAATGAAGCAATAAAGGGCAGGGACTCTGGCATTGGTCTGCCTGGATTCGAATCCTGCCTCTACTGATTATTATTGGTGTGACTTTGGGCAAATTACTTAACCTTAGTTTCCTTATCTGTAAAATGGAGGTGATAATAGTACCTCCTCATAGGGCTATCGTGAGAATTAAATGGTTTTTATATATAAAGAACTTAGAGGAGTGCCTGGAGCATAACAACTACTATGTATTAGTAATATTATTTTCAATTCTCTGCCAGTTTATCAAAACCTAATGTCAGACCCATATCTGATAGGAAGCTTAGTATGAAGTGGTGGTTATATTGACATATAACATATTAGTTTCAGGTGTACAACATAATGATTTGATATATGTATATATTGTGAAATGGTTACCACAATAAATTTAGT
This sequence comes from Pteropus alecto, assembly GCF_000325575.1. Taxonomy (NCBI): domain Eukaryota; kingdom Metazoa; phylum Chordata; class Mammalia; order Chiroptera; family Pteropodidae; genus Pteropus; species Pteropus alecto. The sequence continues at coordinate 5,586,937 of NW_006433949.1, read as the reverse complement.
TAACGTTCATCACCACACATAGTTGTAATTTTTTTCTTATGATGAAGCCTTTTAAGATCTGCTCTTTCAAATATATAATACAGTATTGTTATCTTAGTTGATTCTTATTTGTCTCTTAGTTATCTGAAATCTTAAAATTTTGGAATAGTACTTGAAATTAATAAATTTAGAGCTGGAAAAAATCTAGAGATACCATTTCTTCCCTCTCTGTCGTCTTGGTCCATTGTCCTTTTCTTTGTCACTTTTTAGAGTTTACATGCCTTCACTGCTGGAGAACTTAGTATTTTTTTTTTTGGTCTTCTACCTTGAATAAAACCAAGAAGTAATATCTGTTTTGTTGTAGTCAGAGAACTAGGAGTCAGATAACGTGGGTTCCAGCCTCATTAGAACTCTTCTCTTGACCGTGTGCAAGCTGAATCTCAGTTTCCTCATCTGCAGAATGGGAATAATTTTACTTGCTCTAGGCCTACCTCACAGGGTTGCGTTCTATGAGGTTGAGTTGTAGTACTGCATGTGAAAACGCTTCATCATTGGTAATGGAACATAAAAAGCAAGGAATTAGATTGCCTGGCATAAAGCCTTGAATTGAACACAGTAGGTGCTGCCTAATTGTTGGGTGAAATTTCATCCTGTGGGAACTGCTTCAATAATAGACACCAGATGGCAGCAAAGAGCAAGTTTCCCTCAGAGGCTCCCTGAGAGATTTTCAGCGGGGAGTCAAGCAAACTGATTGTTCTCCCTGATTTTTATCAGGTTGCTTCCCTTCACTCACTCCCCACCTCCCCAGCTCTTCCCTTCTCCAAATCCACCCACATGTCTTCCTTTTTCTTTTCTTTCTCCCAATTCCTACCATGGGAATGGTACCAAAAAAAAAAAAGCAAAAACAAAGTAAAAGAAAAATGCTTTGAGGGGCAAATTGGAAGTGACAGCAATCTCTGTGTTCAGAGCCTGAAGTTAATATGAATTGGCAATGGGGATTAAACCTAGGGAAATTATGAAATAAATTTCAGGAAAAATGGCTGAAAATTGATAAGGCAATGGGAAAAAAACGAAAATATTTAAGCAGATTACTTGTGTTCTAAGTTCCTGTCCCAGGTGGGCCATCTGTCCACCCCTCATCCATTCAACAAATATTTATTCCTGGCTTGGGAATACAGAAGAAGTCCTGGTCCCTGCGGAGAAAGGGAGACAAATATTGGACAAGTAATTAATTACACATGTGATGTGAGCTAAGCCATCCAGTGAACCCTGGAGATGTGGAATGGGGCAACCTCATTTTTAGAGGAGGTCAGGACAGGGCAACAGATGCTTAAGCTGGGACCCAAGGAGGAGTAAGAGCTGGCTAGGCAGAAAAGGAGCGGGGAGAGTGGCTAAGAGCCCTCTATACAGGGAAAACCACACACTTAATGGCCTGATGACCTCCATATAATTTTAGAGCACTTTGGTGGAGAAAGTATATAAGGACCAAAAGCTACAGCGTTCAAGGACGCTTAACGAATTCTTATTTTATTTTCACAACATCACATGTACACAGACCCTGTCCTCAAGGGGCTGACAGGTTTTTGGAACATGGTTGCCTCCCCCCACACGCTCTTTGGCTTAACACTTCAGGGCAGCTCACATGAAAAATTTCCACATTTGAGTAATGTCTTTCTTGGATGTGTTCCTATTCCTCTAATCTTTCCACGTGGCCTCTTCCCCAATGCTCATTAGACTAGGCGTTCCGGAAGCCAAGGACCCCCTTCCCCCAAGGGGACTCGTGGATGGAATTCAGGCATCCGTGAACTTGGCTGGAGGAAAAATCACTTCTTTATTTTCACTAAGTTCTAACCAAAAGTCAGCATGTCTTCTTCAATAAAGAATGTAGGCAACAAAACACAGGCGTGTTCGTGGTGACTGTGACTTTGTCACCAGTAGAAGTCACAGATATTTGCATATCATATGTATAGCCATTGCTGATATCTCGAAGTTAATACTCCCCACTACTTTGAAATTATGGCAGTTTTTAGAGTTGCTTTTGAATATTATTATTTAGTGCATTAATAAACACATTCCTATATCCCAAATTAGTTTTTAAAAATATTTTGATGACTGTGTTTCAATGTAATTGGTTCCTTTGTAACCCTGTGTGTTTTATTTTAGGCACTTAAAAAACGTTCTGAGAAGGTCCTTCAGTGTCACAGGATGGCCAAAGTGACTCCATGCACGGGAAAGGTGAGACATCTCTGCAAAACCTAAATGTTCCTTGAACCTGGCCTTGGCTCTTTTCTCTCTGGGTAGACTCAGGGCCACATTATCACTCTTGTGGGCCTGAGGCACTTTTGCCTCTGGGACCCCTCCTTCATAAAATATATTAAAAATTATATTTTATGACTGCGTGGGTATAAAGACTAATATAATCCTGACTGGATTTATTATTATTATTATAGTTATTTTTCTTTTGCTTTAAAAAGCAATTAAACCATTTTTTTTTTTTTTTTGTGGGCCCTCAGCTGTGGGCCTGCTGTGTCTGCCGGAGAAGTTAGCCCTGAACGAACTCATCCATTTCCATTTTTTCAACTATTGCCTGTGTTCCAGTGATACTCAGGTCTCCATCTCCAGCCTTATCATCTTCCTCGATGGCAGACCTGACTATTCAGTCCATCACAGAATATCCACACTGGCTGTCTCAGAGGCATCTTAAATCGTCAGGTCTAAAACTGAACACCTTGCTTTGCTTCCTGAAATCTGCTTTTGCTCCTCTGTCCTGTTATGCACCGCCACCCAACTAGTCTTAAAGAAAGACACTTCGAGTCTTCTGTGACTCCTGCCTCTCGTTCACTCTCCACACCCAGGCGATTACCACATCCTGCTACCACCACCTCCCATGTCTGTCCCGGGTCCGGCTTCGACCCTCCATTCCCTGAATCCCTTGCCTGGAATTCTCCCACAGCTCCCAGGTGAGTCTGGCTGTCTCTCTCTCTTTTCCAGAGTCATCTTACTGGGATCCTGATCTTGTCATATCCCACAACCAACCGCTCAATCCTCGGACCACACCCCACTATGCAAATTAACAGTGAGTCTTGCACTGAGGAGTTTGTTAAAAGTACAGATTTCTGGGTCTCACTACAGAGACGTGCTTCTGATTCACGAATCATTGGATGGAGAGCTGAAATCTGCATTTTTAAACGACAAACCTCCAGGTTATTCTTTGTGAGGCAGTTCTTGGAGCATATTTTGAGAAACACTGTAATACCAAATAAATATAACATGGCATTCAATTTTCTTCCTGACCTAAATCCAACCTACCTTTTAAACTTCTTTCTTGTCCTACCTTCCAGTGATGTTGGCTACCTACCCACCACTCCTTGCTACAGTTTACACCTCTGCACCTTTGCTCATTCTCCTCGTTCAAAATACTTTCCTTTCTCCACCTGTTGAAGACCTCCTCATTTGGGGTTCAGTTCAAAGCCTACTTGTTTTTCAGATCCTTCTTTCGAGATCCCTCCAAGTAGAATTAAGCATTCCCTTCTCTACACTTTCGTACCACTTCGGACAAACCTCCAGCATCACATTTTTATTGTAGAGAGGGATGGGTGGATGAGATATTCAAAATCTTCAACAACAGTATGGCACATTGACCAGATCAGTCAGAACTCAGAAGGTTGGGTCACTGTTGTGCCCAATTTGTGGAGAGGGTTACCCCAGGAAGGGCTGGGGCATAGTAGCATGGCCGTGGAGGAGATTAAGGTCTTGAGAAGAGCAAAACCATACCAACTGGTATGGAAGTATTTTAACCTTTTAACAATCAGCGTGGACATACTGGCTACTGTGGGCGTAGTAAGAACTTGTGTGGAAGCATGTTAGGTTGAGAGCACAGATACGTGCAATGTACAGCTCATCCCAAACCTTTTTAGAGTCAATAGCTTCACTCAGCTCTCAACCTGGGCTGCTCTCAACCTGCTGTCAGTAGACTTTGGGTGGTCTGTTTCACTCAGCTCTCAACCTGGGCTGCTCTCAACCTGGGCTGCTGTCAGTAGGCTTTGGGTGGTCTGCAAAACTGATGGATTCAAATGTCAACTTCTTTTCTTTTTCCACCTCTGTTGTAAATATGATGGGCAGGTTAGTAATAAAAAAAATAGATAACCGAGAAAGAGGGCATTAGAATTCCTGCAGATTTGCATATTTCAGGGCACCTACCCTAAGCCCACCAAATTAGAGTCTTTGGGTAGGAACCAGGACCCTGCATGCTTAATAAGTTCCCACCAAGTGATTGCAATGCATGTTAAAGTTTGGGAACAATTGTTTTAGGTCAGTGGTATTCAGATCTGGCTGCACATTAGAATTACCTGGAGAGTTTAAAAAATACGGATTGCTAAATCTCACCCCAAACCTTTTGAACAAGCATCTCGAGGGTATGGCCCAGGCATTGTATTTTGTAAAACCTCCTAGGTGGTTGGTTCTGCTTTGCAGTGAGGATTGAGAATGACTGGTTTAGGAAATTCTTAAACTGGTTAAATAGTCCCTGAACAGTGAAATTGAATGTTTACCATAGTTAATAGGTAATTTTCTCTCTGGAATCTGAATTTATATGTTGGTTTTTTGGCAGGTCGGGAAGGAGGAAAACTCGTTCTTATTTTGACTGCCGTCAGTAGGGAACTGCTTAGCAATTCGAGTCATGCATTTCTATTCTGTGCAAGTCACGACGATTATTAAGGTCTTGAAATTGTCTTGAGTGGGCAGAGCTGGAATGGGCTGACTTATCATTCAGTGGCTTCATGTTAATCAGTGGGGCAGATGGCCTGACTGCAATCCCTGATGTCTATGGACTGCTTTGCACAGTCCTCTTGTGAAATAATATACCGTTTTTCCTCCTCAGTTCATGGGATAAAAATAAGGCACAGGAATATAAGGTTGCTGCTCAAGGCTGGCCGTTTCGCAAGTGTCAAAGTCAAAGACAGAGTCTGTTTCTAAAGTCAGATTATACAACACAAAGTGGTGAGCTGGAAATATTCTAGGGAACGGGGCACTTAGAGTAAGTAGTTTGGATGACATAGTGCTAGAGGAGGTGGTTGAGAGGATGTGACTGCCAGTTGACCTGCAAGCTGGCTCTGGGCTATTGGAGGCTCTTCACCCTCTCCCCGTCCTTGGAATGTTCGTTCTGCCTGCCCTTCCTACTGTGGGAGCCATTTTCAAGGATGAAGACTTGAGAAAGCAGTATGTTACTGAGGCCACCTGGATTGAATGGGTAACCGAATCCAGTTACGGCTTCTATGTGAACCTTTTAGATTCTGGCAGGTGGGTGTGCCTTGCGTATAGAGAGATGCAAATAAAAACAACCACGAAATATGATTTTTACCTATCAGAGTAAACCACCTAAAAAATTGATACTGTCCAGTATTGGAGAGGATAGAGAAAGAGTAGAAAATAGGGACTTGCATAAATTCTTGGTGAAAGCGGAAGTTGGTACACATCCTTTTGGAGGGCAATTTGGCAGTATTTAACAAAATTTAAAATGGATTATTAATTATGTATCTTATCAACTTATTCCGTACCTAAAAATTTATAGATTTGCTAAGTGTACAAACTTAATATGTCAAAGGAGATACACACTTTAAATTTTGTTAGATATTGCCAAATTTGCTTCAGACACATATACACACACCACACACACGTACTATACTGTTCAAGCAGTTTCCAAGATGTAGATCTGTAGATATCTACGTATGCATATGTTCAGATCTATCTATCTATCTATCTACCTATCTATCTGAGAGAAACAGAGAGACAGAGTGATAGAGAAGGAAGAATGAAAGTATCCAAAGGGAGACTAGTTAAACAATTATCGCATATTTATGTAATAGCCATAGAAAGATATCTAAAATATATTATTACATTAAATAAGTTGTTGAAAAATAATATAGTGATTCCATTTATGGGTGCATAAACAGAGAATGTTCTGGAAGGATACACAAGAAACCTTTTACAGCAAGACTGCCATGAAATATTTTTTCTTTCCTACACTTCTATACTATTTGGATTTTATTTTTTACTGTGGTCATATATTTGTATATATTCAAAATTATTTGAATACATTATAACATATAAACGCTTTTGTAGAAAAATATTAAATAATGATATCTTTGTATACTACATAAAGAAAAATTCAACTTCAGACAGTTTATACAATAGATTTGTTTTCAAAACAATTACAGAAAAAAGACCGGAAAGTACATACATCAAAATGTTTCACGGGTTGGAAGATTAGGGTTTTCTTTGTACTTTATGTTTTTCTCTATTTTGCAAAATATCTGCAAAGGGCTTGTGATTCTTCTGAAATTAGAAAAATTTAAAAGTTACAAGAAATATTAGTTTTCTCTTGAAAATACGTTTACAGACAACCGTTAGGACATTGTGCATAGCTCTAGTGTAGTAAAATGCAAAAATAATTTGGCTGTGAGTACAATATTTTGTGGGGCATCTGTGGTGATGCTATGAAGTGGATCAGCTGGAATGGTGACCCTGTGAGCCCTTTGTTAAAAATGACGCTTCCTCAACACATGGCTCTCAGAAGCAGTTCATTTTTGGATTCATTTATTTTATGTGAAAAATGTGTCTGCTGCAGAAATTCATTGTCATCTCAGGTTTATAAAGATGATATTTTCTTTTCATGGAGCAGAGTACCCATATCTCAAGAGAGAGGCAGATCCCTGAGCCCTTCATTCAACATGCATTTATGGGATGCTGACTTATCCTTCTGGCACTATTTTAGGAGTTTGGGTTCCAGTGGTAAAGGAGATATCCAAGGTCCCCACTCTTAAGAAGATGACATTATATCGGTGATGAGAGAGATAAACATAAATGGACGAGCAAGATGGTTATAGAGAGTAAAAATGACAGGGTGGTAAGAGATAATTAAATAACTAGGAGTGGCTAATTTTGGATTGTATGGTCACCCACATAGTCAGGTACATTTTTTTTTCATTGATATATAATTGACATATAACATTGTATTAGTTTCAGGTGTATAACATAATGATTCGATATTCGTAGGAGGGCATATTTGAGCCGAGACATAAACTACAAGATGGATCTAGCCATATGCAGGGCTGGTGGAAGAGCCTAGGCAGCGGGAATGGCAAGTGCAAAGGCCCTGAGGCAGGAACAAGCTTGGCATAGTAAAGACAGAAAAAGAAGGCCGGTGTGGCTTTTGAGGGGTAAATTAGTGAGTAATAGAGAAGATGAAGTGGAGAAGGTGAGCAATGTTCAAGCAGGGTCTGTAGATTATTGGTGAAGAGGTCGGATTTTATTTTAAGTTTAAAACCAACAGTACAATAGCCTACACTTAATTATGTACCTACTATGTGCAGGTACTGTTCTAAGCATTTTATAAGTATTATTTCTTTTAATCACTACAACAATTCCGTGAAGCAGATACTATTATGCTCATTTTTCAGAGAAGAAAACAGACAGAGAACTTAACTTGCTTCGAGTTACACAATGAGTGGCTGAACTTGAATTTGAACTCTCAGTGGACTCCTACTTCTATAGAATGTCCAACGAGCCAGTCTTATGATCCTTACATCTTATCTGACTAGCAACAGAACAGTCATTCCAAACAATCCAGTCTTTGCAACTGTGAGATCATCATAATAATTAGTATAAATAGTTGAGAAAATCACTTGCCTATCGAAAGCATATCAAATACCTTCCATATGCCACGATCGTGTGGATCATATATATATATATATATATATTTTTTACATTTCTGTCATTCTGTCTCCTCAAAGCCAGCTTCTTAAAAAGAATCTGATAAACTTATTTTGAACTTAACCTTACAGGTCGTGACTTCTTGTTTTAGAACTCAGCATCATATTTCCACCATCCTCAGCCATCACTTAACGATGAGGACAGATCAGTCAGGGAGCAAACCCTTTCACACAAAGAGTAGAAATAATAAAAATAATCTCTTAAATTAGGATAGCTTGTGCCAGTTCTCAAAAGGCTTCCCTATCTGCTATTTTAATTTGATCCTCTCGATAATTCTATACAGTAAGTGTGGTGCTCTTCTCTACTCTCTTGGGGTTGGATGTGCCCATGTGGCTTGCTTTAGACAATGAATTGTGAGCAAAAGTGCTATCACATCTGGGCGGGGGCTTTGGAGAGCCAGTCTGTGATTCACCACATCTTCTTGTCCCCTCTGTCATGGCCACCAGTAGCTTTCAAGATGGTGGCTGCTCCATCAACCTGAATCCCTAGGTGACTATGATGAACAGAGCCTCATGTCAAGAGACATTGGGCATTTAGTGTGAATAAGAAATAAACCTTTGTTGTATTGAGATTTTGAATTTGTTACCTCGATATAACCTAACCCAGTGGTTCTCAAACTTGAGCATGTGTCAGAATTAACCGGAGGGCTTGTTATAATGCAGAATGTTGGGCCATTCCTACAGTTCCTGACCCAGCAGATCTGGGGTAGAGCCCAGTAATTTGCATATTAACAAGTTTCCAGGCGATGCTCTTGCTACAGGTGCAGGGACTACACTTTGGGAATCATAACCTAGTCTAGCCTTACCAATTCAGTATTATCCTAAGGAAACCAATGCTCAGGCAAAGCTCGTCCATTCATTCATGTACTCAGGAAATATTGACTGAAAACCTGCTACGTGCAAGGCACTATCCCGGATGACGCATAATCAGCGATAAAGCAGACATGCAGACAGAGAAAGACAAATACCATACGATTTTACTTATATGTGGAATCTGAAAAAAAAACAACAACAAGCAAACAAAACAGAAACTACAGGCTCATAGATACAGAGAACAAACCGATTGTTGCCAGGTGCGGGGAGAGAAGGGATTGGGTGGAAAAGGCACTCATAGATACAGAGAACAAACTGATTGTTGCCAGGTGCGGGGAGAGAAGGGATTCGGTGGAAAAGGCGAAGGGATCAAGAAGTACGAATTGGCAGTTACAAAATTTATGAAGATGTAAAGTACAGTATATGGAATATAGTTAATAATACTGTAATAACTATATTTGGTTCCTTGTGGGAACTAGACTTATTGGAGGGAATCGCTTCGTAAGTTATACAAATGTCTAGCCATTATACTGTACACCTGAAACTAATGTAATGTTGAAAGTCAACTGCAATTGAAAAAACAAAAAGCAAAACAAAATAAGACTAAACAAAGCAGACACAGTCCTTGCCCTCTAGTCCCGTAGACTAACGATTCGCTTGGGGTTACACAGCTACCGGTGGAGCTAGCGCTTGAATCTGCGTCCATCCGCAAGGCCGAGAAAGAACTTCAGTGGGGGCGAGGGATGTCTGGGGCCCTGAGCACCATGAGAAAGCAAGAGAAAAAGAGAGCCTTGCCCCATGGCAACTGTGGGAAGAGAGAAGTGACTAAGGAGGTGCGGTGGACACGGTGATGCACTTCCTCCCCTCGCCGCTGGGAGGATTGCCCGGCAGCCCTCAGCTGTCAGCCCCTCGATAGGGATTGCTTTTCCTAAATCGAGCCACTTCACCCACGGTCACACCCATTTCCTGGGGAGCCCACATCCAACAATCGATGGGGAAAGGAAGGCTCTGAAGGGCCATCCCAGCTCTACAGGTCGTCACAGGGTCAGTCCATGGTGTGGCTGCATCACGGTTCAACTTTTCCCAGACCTGTGTTCTGCTTCTCCCTCCCTGAGGGTTGGAATCCTAAGAGCCCTCTTTCATAAACATCCTTCACGCATATTTTCATCTCAGAGTCCGCTTCCCAGGAGCCCAACCTGCAGCAGAGGGATGTCAAGTTTTCTGCTGGGGGCTGAGTAATCTCAACCTCCTCCTCCTCCCTTCCAAAAGCTTTGGTGGAATTGGCGTTGTTCACTCATGCTTTTGTGAGACAGCATTTATAGTGGGTTGAATAGTGTTCTCCCACACCCCACAAACTCATGTCCCCCTGGAACCTCAGAATGTGATCTTATTTGAAAATAGGGTTTTTTGCAGATGTAATTCGTTAAGGATCTCAAGATGAAATTATCTTGGATTTCGGGTGGCCCCTAAATCCAATGACTGGTGTTTTTATAAGACAAGGAGAGAGCACAGAGACGCACACATACACACACAGGAGAAGCCACAGGAGAGGGAGGCTGAGACTGGGGTGATGCAGCTACAAGCCAAGGAACGCATGGCACTACCAGAGCTGGAAGAGGCAAGGAAGGATCCTCCTCTAGAGCCTTCGGAGGGAACATGGCTCTGAAGACAACTGTCTTTGGGACTTCTTGCCTCCAGAACTGTGAGAGAATAAAATTCTGTAGTTTAAACCACTCAGTTTGTGGAAACACTTGATTCGTGGTACTTAGTTATGACAGCCTGAGGAAACTAATACAGTATTCTGCTTGGAAGGGTTTAATGAGAATGAGGTGACAGCTGACCGTGATATGAATGGAAATGAAATGCCCAGCGCTGGGCACGTAGTCGGCATTCAGTAAACACTTGAACTAAACTGAACCGAATGCTAATGAAAAGAAAAGCAAAGGTTACTGAAAGTTATCTTAGGATAGCTTCTTGATTTATTTTCTTTAGACCGTGGGCATGTGGGCACCAGCTAATTTGCATATGTATTCACAGTATTTGATTCTACCCATGGAACTGTGGAAGGATCGGATTTCGTTTTTGGACAATTTTAATAACTCTAAAAGTCAGTCACTACCTGCGCTGTGTCACTGTAATGCATATCCTGATCATTTAAACTAGATTTGTAATTTTAAAATGCCCCTGGGCTTTTTGTTTCTTCGCTTTTTTTTTTTGGCTACTCCTCTTGGCCCCTCAGGAGTTTTCAGTTCTATTTTTAGGTGTGTAGGAAGGTGCAGATTGAGCCCTTGGGTCAACATCGCTCAAAGGAGAGTTGAGTTTATCAATGGCCAGAGATGTAAAATAAAAGAGTTTTGGAGCTTTATGTGAATTATAAGAGCCCAGAATGAGCCCAAAGACACTTGCTCTGTTTGATGTTGCCTACTGTTCAAATTTAGAGAGCCAAACCACAGAATGATTTTCAATAACTAAATCAAAATGAAAGTGTCCAGTCAATCAGCAAATTTATCGAGTTCTTGCTTGTGTAGGGCATCTAATAGTTTCTATTGGAGGACTCAGACATAGGTTTCTATAAGTGAATGGGCTCAAGAAGGATCTGTGAATATCACTTTGGTGCCAAAAGAGCCTGTAGAGCTTGCTTTGGGAGTTAGGTCCTCCTCAATGGTCCATGGCCTGAAGTTCCCCGATGTATTACCCCCTAAAAAAGTAGTAAGAGATAGTTATCAGTGAGGGTTGTAGCCTAACTCGAGATGGCTTAAACAATACAGGAAATTTATTATCTGTTTGCTTATGTAACTGAAAACCTGTAGGTTTACCCACTTCAGGTAAGGCTTGATTCAGTGGCTTGCAGGATGTCACCAAGCTCGTGTTTTCTTCCTGTCTCTCCATTCTAACTTCTATAGCATTGGCATCATCTTTAGAGTCTACCAAGTGGTCCTATGGCTGTTCCAGATGCTGCTGTTTTTAGCACATCTCACATCTTCATGCCACACCATCCAGAGAAGAAGGAATATATCTTCTGATATTTCTTACCTGAGACTTGGAATTCGCTTTCTCTTGTTGACCTGAATCCAGCCATTTGCTGATTCCTGAACCAATCTGTGTGGCCAGGAGATGTGGACCAAGGACCAGAAAGCTCTCATGAACCGAGTATCTCTCAGGCTCTCTTTTTCAGATGCTGCCCATTCTCTCACCTTTCTCCCCTCAGCATCTCTGCTTCTTTCTTTCTGCACATCAACGTTCTCTATTTTTTTTCTTCATAGGGTTGACTATCCTCAATCTTTAAGGTTACATGGCCTCATTCAGGGGGTAGTAGTGCCCAATGGAGTCTCATGTCCCCATTTCAAGTGTTAGCAGAAATAATCTGATTGGGCTCAGTAGTGTCTGTTTCTATTCCTGGTTCCAGCGAGCATGGTCAAGAAGTTGAGATTGCATTGTACAGACATAGACAAAAGGAGCCACTGCTGGAGTTGGGAATGAGGAGAAGACAGTACTCAGAGACTTGGTGTCTACTCCCTATAAATGGTGCAGAAAAGTAAATGTATGCCTTTATATAGACTTGATACATGTATCATTAAGATTTTTTTTATTGCAAGTGACAGAAATAAACTCTGGCCAACCCAAAACACACACACACACACAAACACACACACACACACACACACACACACACACACATCTGGAGTCCCAGGAGAGAGTATCTAATTGGAGTGACCTGGGTCACTTGCTGTGCTAGATCATTATAATAATGGCCCTCAGTGAAGCACACTTTCCTCTGCCCACCCACCTTTGTAATGTGGTGTCACTACTCTTCCCTTCACGAGGTGGAGTCTATTTTTCCACCCCCTTGAATTGGAGTTAGCCTTATGACTTGCTTTGACCAACGGAATGTGGCAGACATGATGTTATGTATGCTCCAGATCATAGATTTTAAGAAATCTTGCAGCTGCTGCTCTCACCCTCCTGAAGTCCCGAAACCATGTTGTAGGGCTAGCCTACTGAAGAGGAGAGGTCACGTGCAACAGAACTGAGACTCCCCAGAGGACAGTCAGCCCTAACTCCCAAATACCGAGCGATCTGGGATCATCTAGCCCAGCCCAGCCCAGCTTCAGGCAACCATGTGGATGAATGCCCAGGTGAGACCAGCAGATCTGTTCAGATGGCTAACTCACAGAATCATAAGAGATTATAAATAACTATTGTCTTAAGCTTCTACGTTTGGGATTGTTCGTTGCGCAGCAATGAGTAACTGAAACACATGCCCACCCCCTGGAGCTGGAGAGGAGGGACCTGTGAGGAGGGGTCTCCAGGGACCTCTTATGGCTTCCATAGTGCAAGGACCGCATCCTAGATGGTAAATACAACTCCTGGGTATTTACCCAAGAGAAATGAAAACATACCTCCACACAAAAGCCTTGCCCATGAAGGTTCATAGCAGCATTATTCATAATAGCCAGAATGTGGGAGCAACCCCAAACCCATCAACTTGGTGAGCGGATAAACAAAATGTGGTCTGGCTTCACTATTCAGCAATAAAGAGGAATGAAGTGATGACATATGCTGCAATGTGGATGAACCCCCAAAACATTACGCCCCTCGATAGAAGCCAGGCACAAAAGACCACACATTGTATGATTCTGTTTATACGAAATGCCCAGAAAAGGCAAATTATAAAGACAGAAACTAAGTTGCCTGGGGGCAGGGATGGGAATGGAGATTAATTATAAATGGGCACAAAATACCTTATTAGAGTGATGAAAATGTTTTCAAGCTGCCCATAGTCAGGGTGAAGTTCTTCAACAGGCAAGCAGGGTGCTGTCTGGAAGAGAGAAATATATCTCTGGTATTCGAAAAACAAATATCCACTCTGTTTTGCTTCTTGTAAGCAGAGATGTATAAACACTGAGTACCTATTACATGTCTTAAACTCATACTTTTGGAATAAATTCCACCAGGACGGACTGATCTGAATTAAATAAGAGACTACAGCCGGTGCCATCTGCAATCCTCTACTTCTTCTCTTGGCCCAATTTGAGAACAAACACATACACACCGAACCACAAGAGAACTACTGATTTAGAACAAATTAAATAAAGCAACATGTAGGACGTCAATGCTGAGCGCTCCAAGACAGGACCCACACACCTGTTCTGCGTGTGGAAGACAGGACTGGCCGGGTGCCCAACCACTAAATATCTCCAGGTCGGAAGCAGAATCGGAACAATTTGCATTTACTAAGTAAACTCTAATACAGTGATTCTCATCCAGGGGTGATTTTGCCTCCAAGGGGACCCTTGGCAATATCTGGAGGCAATTTTGGCTATGATAACTGAGAGGCAAGGGGTGGGGGACAGGCTAGTGGCATCCGGTGGGCGGAGGCCAGGGACTTAATGGAAATAGAATTGCAAGGTAGAACAGGAGTTGTAAACACATCCCTGGGCCTTAGAATAGTCATCAATAACAACAAAGCCCTGTTTTTCAATGGCGCACTGTGTCTGACATTTTCCTGCGCTCTGAAAACTTATGGCCCAATAGCAACACAACTCCTGGGTATTTACCCAAGAGAAATGAAAACATACCTCCACACAAAGCCTTGCCCATGAAGGTTCATAGCAGCATTATTCATAATAGCCAGAATGTGGGAGCAACCCCAAACCCATCAACTTGGTGAGCGGATAAACAAAATGTGGTCTGGCTTCACTATTCAGCAATAAAGAGGAATGAAGTGATGACACATGCTGCAATGCGGATGAACCCCCAAAACATTACGCCCCTCGATAGAAGCCAGGCACAAAAGACCACACATTGTATGATTCTGTTTATACGAAATGCCCAGAAAAGGCAAATTATAAAGACAGAAACTAGGTTGCCTGGTGCCAGGGATGGGAATGGGGATTAATTATAAATGGGCACAAAATATTTGATTGAGGTGATGAAAATGTTCCCAAACGGGGTTATAGTGATAACCAAAAAGTCCTGAACTGAACTGTACACTTGGAATGGGTGAATTTTATGATCTATAATCATAAAACCTTGCTGTTCAAAGTGTGTCCATAGACCAGCAGCATCAGCATTACTGGGGAGCTACTTAGGAAAAGAAAAGTCTTAGGCCCCAGACCAGACTTACTGACTCAGAATCTGCATTTTTAACAAGATTCCTCGGTGATTCATAAGCATGTTAAAGTTTAAGAAGCACTGCTTTTACACTGCGACTTGGCCAAAATGGGCAGAACCCAAATCTAGCCAAAAAGGCTCCCGTTTGTTTACTAATAGGACCCGAGCGTACTGATTGCCGGTCCCACCGATAAGGAGAAAGACAGCATCTCTGATGCAACTTAGACTTAGGTTAAAGAAGAGCCACTGTGTTTACACTTGGGAAATAATAACTTCTGTCACGCATGGAACTCAATGTGCCAGGCATCAGCTAATTTTACACAGCACTTCATTTTCTCCTTACAGCAGTCCTGCAAGGTAGGTACTATATATTCGCTCCATTTCATAGTGATGAAATTGAGGCACCGAGAGGTTAATTGACTTGTTCAAAGTCACACAGCTTGTATGAGCCCCTGTCACATAACTGTAGAAAGGGAAGGGAATTCATTCACACAAACAACAATGTTGGAATTTTCCTGCAGGGGGCACAATTCACTTTGCATTCTATGTGTACATGGTGGTTGATTTCCAATTTTGTGTTTTTTTTTACCCATTATTCTTTATTGACTCCTGTTGTTCCTTCTAGGTGCACAAATAAGGCCAACAGAACCTGATGGAGGATACAGAGTTGAGGTTTAGGTCTGGGAAGTGACCTGACTTAGCAAAATAGGGTGACACTAGCCATTAGCTCTATGCTGGGGAGTTAGAATCTTGGAAGCGGCCCTTAGCCAGGGAGCTTAGGCAGCAGGTGGAACCAGGCAGCAAACATTAGCTGAAGCTATAGCTGGGAACCCCAGGCCAGGCTGTGCATCAGTCTAGGCCAGCATGCAGAAACTAGGACAGAAATTTTAGAAGGCAAAAAGAAAGAAAGTGATCCAGGCTGGGTGGCTGGTTAGAACCTGGAAAATACACTAACAGAGGCAGACAACGTCAAGTCCTGTGCCTTTGCCGCAAATTCAAGCGCTTTCTCTCCCAGGTTGGTTTGGTGGGTCCCAGTGACAGGATGTATCCATACTGGGAGCAACTAAGAGGGTAAACTTGAGAGGTAACCTGGTGCTTCCTGGTGGGAGTAAATTGTTGGAATAAAAGTACCAGTGATGGTGGTGATGGTGTTCACATAGTTACATTCTCAGAGACAGGTGTACCCCACTGGGGGTACCCAAGCAATGCACTCAGGGACGTGTGCCCAGTAGAGTAGCAGTGTGGATTCTCAGTGTTTGGAGAGGAAGTAGAAGAAAGAGTAAGAAGGAGCAGATAAGAAGATGGAAGAATCACTTAGCATTGCCCTCAATGGTGTGGCGAATGCTAATCTTGAATTAAAGGATTCATGGCAGAGAATGGTCCACCTGTCAGCCGTGAGGATGGTGTCATCCCCATTAACACCAAGTCATTAAACCAAGGTGGTGGTGTCAATCAGGTAAGACAACACGGAGGACATGCTTGAAGGTGACTCTTATGATCTCCACCTCCTGGTGCTCATGTCCAAGTGGGATCCTCTCCCTTTGAGTGCGGGTGGGACCAGTGACTTCCTTCTAACCAGGAGAATATGGCAAAAGTAACGGGCTGTCACATCTGTGCTTAAATTACATAAGATTTTAATATCTGTCTTGCTAGACTCTCTTCCTTGCTGGCTTTGAGGAAGCAAGCTTGTCTTGTGAGTTTCTCTGTGGATGAGACCACAAGACAAGAAACTGAGGGTGGCCTTCGCTGACAGCCAGCAAGAAACTACAGCTACAGCTTTCAAGGAACTGAATGCTGCCGGCTACCACACGAGCTTAAAAACAGATTCTTCCCCTGTCAAACCTTGATATGAGACTGCTGCCAAAACTTTGATTGCAGCATCTGGCTCGGCCATGCCTGGGCTCCTGACCCAAAGAAACTGTGAGATAATAAATATGTGTTGTTTCATGTTGCCACGTTTGTGGCAACATTGTTACATGGCATTAGATAACTAATACAGACAGACCTGAATGACCCACTCCATTTAATATGCAGTGGGCATTCAGGAGCACCTTATAGGGTTGATCTCATCTTATTGACTAACAGAAGATAGACACTCTAGTGGCTCAGAAAACAAGACTACTTCAACTAGTTCCCATGGAGAGATAGGCCCCAATTTTTGTCATTGATTAACTGCTATGAATATTGCCAATAAACCTTGAATCATAATGGTTTATTGTTCCTTGAAGAATCTTAGTTACACAGAGGGAAAAACTGGTAGAGCATCTCAGACATATGACCTTTTTGTTAGTGCTGGAAACAGTTTTTACTTGGCAAAAAAAACAGTCAGCTGGGAATTGTGCTCCTGAAGACACAAAGCCTTCATTTTCCAAGTCTGCCTTTTAGATCCCGCTAATGGGGAGCAGAGAGAAAACGAGCTCGGAAGAGTAATCATCTTCCAACCACATCACTCCTTAACGAGAAATCTCAGTTCTAAAAATATACCATCAAGCAGGCCAACTGAAAGAGAAATGTCTAAACAGTTGTGGAAAATCTCTATGCCCAGAAAAAATTGGTCACATTAAGGTGCTGTCTTGCTTTCGTCTGTAAGGAACACAAAGTATGTCGAAGCATCAATTCATTGTTCTCCCTTTTCAAGCGTTTCTTCCTAAATAACAGCAAACTGTGGGAGTTTACAAAATCAATTCATCCCTGTTCTTTTTCCAGCTTAGTGTGTACTGGCATCTACCATCTGATGTTTTCTCATTTCCCCTCTCACATCCCTAGAATTTATTTCAGTTTACAGGTGGCCCTTGATTTTATGCCATGAAATAGTATATTCTTGGAAGCCTTTATGATAAAGAGCATCCTAGAGGAATTTGAACCTCTTGCTTGCTTGCCTTTTGTAATAGCATGACTGGAAGAGGCAGTAAGGATCCAAGCTGAGAACAGAAAAAGCTTCACGGACCCCACATTCCAAAGAGAGAAGAAAACCGCTGGAGTCCCCCTTTTCTATGGCAAGGAATCAAACTCCTTCAGTACCTGCAGCCTTACTCTAGCCCTTAAGCCCCACCCCGGGCTGTGAGGTGGGTACATACAGGGCAAACCTTTCTCAGAGATGGAAGGGAAGAGGGCACTTGCCAGAAGGGAGACCTGGAGGCATCTCATTTCCAGGATGGTCACCTACTTGGGTATCAGACTGGCGAAGGGGCTCCCTGAGTTTATACTTTTTTTTCTTGGCTGGTCTCATGCATTTATTCTCCCCAAAGAATTTTATTTTCACTTTCCTAAGTCTCTGCTACACCTCTCCCCCAAACTGTAACATTTCGACTCTCCCCCAAACCGTAACATTAGGGGTTTTCTTGAATTGCATTTCGATTGGAATTGCATTTCATTTTTTTCTACTTTATCGGGGTATAATTTACATAGAATCAGTGCACCATTTAGAGGTACATTTAGATGAGTTTTGACAAATGTATACATTGCGTAACCATCAGGCAGTCAAGATATAGAACATTCTCATCAGCCTCTGAAAGGTCCCTCATGCCCTTTTGCAATTAATCCTCATCTCCACCCCCAACCCCAGCTGCTTTCACTTTTCCCCCTTCCTAGAATGTTATATAAATTCAATAATACAGTACATCCTCTTCTGTGTCTGTCTGCTTTCATTCAGCATAATGGTCTTGAGATTTATCCGTGTTGTTGCATGCATCGATAGCTCATTCCTTCTTCTTGATGAGTAGAATTCCATTGTATGGATATTCCACACTGTGTTTATACCGCTTTTTATTTTTATGTTAATTTGGGAAGAAAAGGAATTCGTGCAATGTCAGTGCTTCCTGTTTAGGAACAAGCCACGCTTCTCCATTTTCTTATTCAAATCTTGTTTTTATGTCTTAGTCAAGCTTCATAGTTTTCTTTAGGTGGCCTGTGCTCTTTTGCTGTTAATTTTCTTTCTAGGAACTTGATATTTTGTTGTTACTGGAATAGAATCTTTTCTTCACATCGACTCAGTATTTGTCGCTGGTATAATGGAAAGTTATTGATTTTTCTGTACATTCATCTTACATTGGGCTATCTTTTGTAACTCTTGGTTCTAATAATTTCTTAGTTGAGTCTCTTGAATTTTTTAGGTTTACAGTGGTATCTAATGATAACATTATCTCCTTTACTAAGAATGATACTTATTCCTTTTTCTTACTCTTGTGATCTCTGGGGAAAGGGAGAAAAATGGGAGGAAGATGGCTGGGGTGCACAGGCAGAGAGGCAGAGAGAGGGGGACAAAGTGAAGATGAACTCTCAGTGTTGGATGGGGCATAAATGAAGTATGTGGATACCTCGGAACGTAGTTAAGGGTGAGAGCTGAGGGCAGGGTAGTTGGCAAAGGCCAAGTGGGCGTCCATTGCGTATGCCAGAAAATTGTGTAGGGTGGGGCCTTTCCCCCTAATTTCTAGTCTCTGCTTCAAACAGAGAAGTATTAAAGGAAGAGTAGGGAACATGAGAGTGTGAAAAAAACACGCGCTTCCTCCCCACTCCGAAGCCCCGCCCGTCCTGGGGATGGGGGAGGTGAAGTATCCAATGGCAAGGGACTTTGTGAAAACTCAAGAAACCCGAAAGCTATGTATGGGCTTTGTGAGGGACATCCTTCAGGGATGGAAAAGGGAGAGTCTCTAGACAGTGATCGAAGGAAGAGACTGGAAGAGAATAAAATTGTTCCTTTTTTGGACAGATTGTTCAACACAGCAGTTGAGTTTAAAGTGTCAGCGGGACTTCTATTATTCCTATTTTAGGCACCGGTGCCATTAAGAGGACCCTGGAGAAGGGATCGTCATTTGGGGTGAAAGTCCATCTAAGTAAGCATCTCGTTCTGAATTGGACTTGGACTTTGCCTTTCATGGCACTACCAGATGGGCACCACCGAGTGAATAAAATATAATCAAGGACTGGGTGTTGTTAGGACCGGCGCGAGTAAAAAGTAGGGGCTGCACCTGCAGTTACCCAATTTGGACACTAGAGGGCGCCTCTACTTCAGTGAGGCAAAATGTAGAGCAAGTAATGGTCCTTGCTGCGCTTTAAATAACTGGTAGCCACTGACGGACGTAATTTCGAAAGCGGGAATCTAGGGGCTACTGGAAGTGAAATATAAGTGTGTTCGTTAGACAGTGTGGAATGAGTGTGATCTGGAGAAATGTCTGCATTTTATATGAAAATTTTCTATTGCTAAACAAGGAAAGTAAAAACAAGTAGGCACAATGAGAGAGCGCTTCTTATCCATTAGGATACACAGAAAATAACAAGTGTCGGTGAAGATGTGGAGAAACTGGAGCCCCAGTGCATTGCTGTTTTGAATGTAAAATGGTGTAGCTGCTGTGAAAAAGTTTGGCAGTGCTTCAAAAAGCTCAATGTAGCATTATCTTATGATCCAGCAATCTCACTTCTAGGTGTATACACAAAAGAATTGAAAGTAGGGACTCAAACAGATACTTGTGTGCCAGTGTTTAAGGCAGCGTTTTTCATAATAGCCAGAAGGTGGAAACAGCCCAAGGGTCCATCGACAGATGAATGGATAAACAAAATGTGGTATATCCATACAATGGAATATTAGTCATAGAAATGAAGTTCTAATACATGCTACAATGTGGATGAACCTTGAAAACATGATGCTAAGTGAAAAAAACCGGACACAAAAGGATAAATATATGATTCCAGTTATATGAGATACTTACCAATAGGCAAATTCCTAGAGACAGAGAGAACAGAGGTCACCAGGGGCTGGGGAAAGTGGGGAACGGGGAAAGATTGTGTAACAGGCACCGAGTTTCAGTCTGCAAGGTGAAAAGAGTTCTGGACATGGATGGTGGTGATGGTTGCACAAGAATATGAATGTACTTAATGCTCCTGAACTGTACATTTAAAACTGGTTAAGACGATAAGTTTTATGTTAGGTGTATTTTACCACAATTAAAAAAAAAAAAAAAAAGCTGTGCAAGGTGGCACAGCATCTTCCCGAATTTATACAAGCCTTCAAATAGAGATCTTGGGCTTTTCTGCAAAGTGGTGCTGCTGGACAATAGAATAAATCTTTCTCTACCTACCCCATGTTTTATGTTTCCTTTCTTCCCAAGGTCCTCCCAGCTAGGTTCGCTTGTTGGGATTGGACAGCCTTTCTCAACACCCACGTATGGAAAGCTGAAATGATTTATACTGCACTCTCTCCGAGAGTTTTAACTTTATTAGAAGTTGAGAAGTAAAGAGAAGATTGCAAAAGCTGTCTGACAGCAGGAGTGGAAAAGTGCAACCCAATGTTATTTACTGTGGAAAAGGCCAACTCAGTTAGTTTTAAAGAACAGAATTGCAAAGACAATTCCTTTTTAATGAATAAGCTTTTAGTCATTAAAAAAAGTATCTTTGACCTTATCTCCTACTATTCTTGCCTGTACAAATTCTTCTTCAATGTTGCTGGTGTGGAAAGCTCAATGATGCACCCCCCACTCCCCCGCCCCAATGTCCATGTCCTAATCCTCAGAATTTGTGAATATGTTACTTTACATGGCAAAAGGGACAAAATTTTTGAAAGTAACACTTAGAGTGGCTTTTTTACCTGAATTTTAGATCTAGCACTTTACTAAATGCATTTGTTTATTCACACATTAATTCAGAGAATATCAATTTATTAAGGGCCTACCAAGATCTAGACACAGGAACAAGATGGGCATGATCCTTGCCCTCATGTAGTTAGACTGGAGGGGGAGGAGAGGGGGCAGGGAGGAGGGATTAAAAAAAAAAAATTTCTTAGGTTGACAAGAAAGACAGAGAGCCAATTTAAAAATAAGATTATTGTTACATGTAGACTCAAGATAAACCCAAGTGATAGATATGAGACAATATTCCCAGGATAAGGTATTTGTCTTTTTGGACCTTGGCTAAGGCATGAGACACAGTTTGTAATCAGTATATACTTGCATTAACTTTGAGATATTGACGTTCATCCAATCTCTTTCGAGTGTGGGTTTTCCAGTACAATGTCAGTTATAATTATGTTAAATATCCAGAGAGAAGGGAATTGGACCATTGTAGGACATTTTCTTAAGACTTTATTTGTTTTGAGCAGTTTTAGGTTTACATCAAAATTGAAAAGAAAGTACAAAGATTTTTCATAGATTCCATGTCCTCACATACCCGTAGCCTCCCGCATTATCAATATGTCACACCAGAGTGGGACAGTTGTTACAATGAGTGAACCTACATAGACACATCACTATCACCCAAATTCCATAGTTTACATCAAGGTTCACTCTCAGTATTGTTCATTCTATGGGTTCAGACAAATGTATAATGATGTGTACCCATCATTACAGTGTCGTGCACAATAGTTTCATTGCCCTAAAAATCCTCTGTGCTCTGCCTATTTGTCCCTCTCTGCTAATCCCTGGTAGCCACTGGTCTTTTTACTGTCTCCATAGTTTTGCCTTTTTCATAGTGTCATATTGGTAGAATCATATAGTATGTGGCCTTTTCAAACTGGATTCTTTCACTTAGCAATACGCATTTAAGGTTCCTCCATGTCTTTTCGTTGCTTGATAGCTTTTTTTTTTTTAAGTGCTGAATAATATTCCGTTTTCTGGATGAACCACAGTCTATTTATTCATCCTCCTACTGAAGGACATCTAGGTTGCTTCCAAGTTCTGGCAATTATAAATAAAGCTGTTATAAACATCCGTGTGCAGGTTTTTGTGTGGACAGCATATGGCATTC
>NW_006433949.1:5531477-5564486 GCF_000325575.1 Pteropus alecto | reverse complement strand
CATTCATAATAGCCAAAGTCCTCTGGGCAAATACCAAGGAGTGTGATCGCTGGATTGTATGTTAAGAGTATGTTTATTTTGTACAAAACTGCCAAACTACCTTCCAAAGTGGCTGTAATATTTTGCATTCCCCAGCGATGAACAAGAGATCCTGTTGCTTCACATCCTCACTCGCATTTGATATTGTCAGTATTTCTGATTTTGGTCACTGTAGTAGGCGTGTAGTGATATCTCATTGTTGTTTTAATTTACATTTCCCTAGTGACATATAATGCTTAGCATCTTTTCATAAGCTTATTTGTCATCTGTATATCTTCTTTGGTAAGGTGTCCGTTTAGATTTTTTTTGCCCATTTTTATATTAGAGTCTTTGTTTTTTTATTGTTGCATTTTAAGAGTTCTTTGTATATCTTGGATAACAGCCCTTGATCAGATGTATGTTTTGCAAGTATTTTCTCCTAGTCTGTGGCTTTTGATGTGAGTCAGGTGCCTGAATTTCTTATATTTTAAATGGACTGGAGGTTATAAAACACTCCTGAAATCAGGTGGCTGAAGGATGAGAGGTATGTTTTATAGCTTATAACCATTTTGAAGAAACGCAATTAACTGACATGCCTAAGCATCATAGAGTAATTTTCTAGACTCAAATGGCAGGAAGGCTAATTGCCGTTTAATTGAGTTTTAAAATTTATCTTTCCTTGTTAGAAGCTTTGTCTAAGGTCAAAGAAGGGAAAAAAACATAGGTAGGAAATCGTGCATTTAAACTTGGATAAAATATTAGTAACGGTGTCAGAATGAAGGTTATAACAATCAGTTAAAATTATCATAACCTTTAAAATGTGGAAGATGTATTTTGATTTGTTTGTGAGCTCTGTTGGTTTAAATAAAGTATATTTAATGTTTTCCATGGGAATTTTTACATCACACAGTTATAACAGTTCTCAATCTGGGGAGATTTTGTACCCTGGGGAACATTTGGCAATGTTTGGAGACATTTTTGGTTGTCACGACTGGGAGTGTGTGCCAGTGAGTGGAGGCCAGGGATACTGTTAAGCATCCTGCAATGCACAGGACAGTGCCTCCACGACAAAGAATTTTCTGGACTGAAATGGCAATAGTGTCCAGGATTAGAAACCTGAGTTATATATGTTGTAATGTTTCACATTTATATACTCATTTTAGAATTTTTTACATTTAAAAGATTGAGATATAATTTGCATATTGTAAAGCTCACGCTTTAATTGTACAATTCTGTGGTTTTTAGTATATTCACAAAGTTGTATAGCTATCAACATCACTAATTCTAGAATATTTTCATCACCCCAAAAAATAAACTTCGTACTCATTAGTAGTCACTTCCATTCGTCCACCTTCCTAGCCCCTGACAATTACTAATCTGCCATTTATCTCTATGAATTTACCTATTCCAGACATTTCATGTAAATTGAATCATACAGTATTTGGCCTTTTGCATCTAGATTCTTTCACAGAGCATAATGTTTTTGAGATTCACCCATGTTGCATCATGTATCAGTGGTTAATACCTATTATGGTTATGAACCATAATGGTTCATAATGGAATATATTATTCCATTGACTGGATGGACCACCTTTGTCTCTCCATTCATTTTTTGGTGGACATTTGGTTAGTTTCCACTTTTGTGCTATTATGAATGCCAAATGCTGTCAGGAAAATTTGTGTACAGGTTTTTATGGGGATATATGTTTTCGTTTATCTTGAGTATATATATACCTAGAGGTGAAATTGTTGGGTCCTATGGTGACTCTATGTTTAACTTTTTGAGGAACTGCCAAACTGTTTTCCAAAGTGGCTGCATAATTTTACGTTCCCATCAGCAATGTAGGAGGGTTCAATTTTTCCCCCACATCCTCACCAACAGTTGGTATTGTCTGTCTTTTTGATTATAGCCATCCTAGTGGGTCTATATGGAGTGGTATCTCACTGCAGTTTTGATTTACAATTTCCTAATAACTCATGATGTTGAGCTTTTTTTTACGTGCTTATCAGACATTTGCATATCTTTGGGGAACTGTCTTCAAATCTTTTTTAAAATTCAGTTATTTATCTTTTTATTGTTGAGTTGTAAGACTTTTTTTATGCACTGGATACTAAATCCTTATCAGATATTTAATTTATAAATATTTCCTCCCAATCTGTGGGCTGCTGGTTTTAGATATTACAAAGCATTTTCACATCTCTTAGTTCTCAGCGTCACAATAACTAGGCATAAATTTAAGCTCAAAGGGGTTAAATGATGTGTTTACCAAATTTTTAAGATTTTTAAAAAGCTATATCCATGTACTGCTTATACTACTGTTTACTTAACATTTTCTTTATTCACGCATAATTTTCTTCTTAAATACCTTCTTTAACCTGACCTCAAGTCATATAATCTATGAAATAACTGGTTTGATGGATTAGCAGTAGTTTCCTCTAAGTAAAATACGTAATTTTAAAAATGACATTTGTATGTGACCTACAGTGTCTCTCACACCAGCAGGGGAGGCATGTTTTTGGAAAATGGGTAATACCTGGGATATGTCTTGCTCTTAGAAAGCACTCAGCTAGTGGTAATTATTTTTATTATTTTGAAGTGTCACCAGCAGCTAAAATAGCTTGAGAAACTCTTTCTTGCCAGAGCGACCAGAATAGCTCTGTCTCTTTATGTCTAGAATGGGGTTAGCTTCTCAGATTCTTTTTCTGTCTTTTGGGAGGATGGTATGTACAATTCTTAATGTTCCACTAAGTCTAGTTTGAGACTTGCAGTCATTCATCCTGTCTCTCTAAGGTGCCTTGGCATATCTCTGCTTGTGCTATCTCTCAGTCAGATGCTCGGAGGGCAATCTCATTCCTCTGATTTTTAGATTTTGGGCATTTGCTGTCACACACCATCTGCCCTCCCCTCCTTGGTTGCCACAGCCCTCTGTGGTCTCTACCGGGGCAGGACTGTATCATAGTTTTTCACAATTGTTTTCTTATAGCTCCGTTTCCTCACCACACTTGGCTTTTCAAAAACAGGCAAGGTGGGTGTCCTTTTCATCTGGTACCACCAGTGTTTGGCACAACACAAAAAAATGTTTGATAAATGAAGGATTAAATACAAGAACATTATAATGTCCTTCATTATGACTCAGTTATGATGATCTTCTTGTAGAATCTCCATCACAACCATTATCATGGATTCATTCTCGGCATAGAACTGGTCATAGTTTCATTTTGATCAAGAACAAATATGAGGTTTTCTATCAGTCTAGTTTTAATGACAGTTCATTCTACTTGGCAGTGGCTTGTCCTTTTAGGATTGGCACAGCCACAATTGGTTTCCTTTTCTTCTCTTTCCCCCTACACTTTCTGTGCAGTTACCACCCCTGAAATAAAGGTGGTAGAGTTAATGTGGGTTTTGTTTTGTTTCTTTATTCATTTTATTTGTTTATGCCTTGTCTTGTTTCACAAAGGATTTGCAGAGGCTAGGAATCGTTCTGATGGGAAATTAGGATAGCTACGCAGGATTGAGGGCAGTGCAAAACGGTGTGGTTAGCCCTGCAACTTATTTAGGACGCATAAGTTGCAAGATTCTGGTAAAGCCTTCTATTTGTGATACCTGGAAACTAACAGGTCTGCTGGACTAGAAAAATCAGCAGAATCAAGGACTAGCTCCACACTGACAGCTTTTCTGCGATTCTTTATATGAAGTCAACAGCTGGCCACAACCCTTTTTTGTGTCTTCCTTCACCTCCCCACCCCCAAACTTCGGTTAACCGAATGTCCTTAGAAGCATTTCTTCTTTTTATACATCTTTCTGCAACATGACAAAAGCAGAGGCTGGGAGAATTTCTAATGTCTTCTGAGAAGCAGGTTTTGTGTAGAGGAGAGGATTTGGAGTCAGATAGCCGCAGAGTTCCAAACCCAGTTCTACCACCTAAGGCTCTATGGCTCCTAGTGTCAGTGTGTAACATGTGGGTTCTAGTTCCTCCCTCTCAGGGTTGTGATAAGGATTAAATGAGATGAAGTGCTTGATAAAGGAAGGGGGGGCTTAATAAATTGGAGCTATCATTATTTTCCCAGGAATGGATAACAAGTTACGTTTTGGGGAAAAAACTGTATTAAGCAAGTTGGTAGCTTTGGTTTTGTACTGATGTGCTCACATGGGCACGTGTGTGTGTGAGTGTGATAACACATTTCCAGTTCTGTTTAGTGTAGGGATTAGAACAGAAAGGACTGTCCCCTTAAAATTTTTTATATACATAAATAGAACATATATACATGCATTTTAATAATTATCAAACAAACCTCCATATTATTACCACCCAGGTTGAGAAATAGATTACAGCAGCACCCTAACACCCTGAAAGGCCTCTGTCTCAACTCCAGGTAACCACCATCCTGACTTTTGCTTTCCTTATGGTTTTACCACCTGCATGTACATCTGTCCCTAAACAACATTGTTTTATGTCTGCTTTTGGAATTTATACTAATGAAATCATTCTTTATTGTCTTACTTCCTTTATTCAGCAGTGTTTTGAGACACATGTCAATGTGTTTAGCTGTAGTTTATTCCTTTTCATTGCTGTATGAAAACACAGCAATATAAAAAATTATCCTTTCTACTACTGATGGACATCTGGGTTGCTTACAGTTCTTTTTTTTTTGTTATGTGCCATTATGCCACACAATGCTATTTGTACATTCTTGTTATGCCTCTTGGTGTACATAATTAGGAGTTTCTCTAAGGTATATATCCAGGAGTGAGTCAGAATGTGCATATCTTCAATTTTAGCTAATAGTGCCAAATAGACTGTACTCATTTATACTCCTATCAGCTATGTATGAATGCATGTAGCTCCATTCTACGTGGAGCTTTGAAACAGTCACACCCCTTCTCCCCCTCCCTTTTTTCCTAATCTGAATGCATGTTACTGTATCTCATGGTGGCTTTATTTTTATTTCGTGATTGCGAATGAGGAAGAGCACTGTTTTATACGTTTGTTGGCCTTTTGGATTTCCTCCTTCGTTTAGTGCCTGCTTAAGTCTCTTGCCTTATTTAAAAATATCCTTTGACAGTCTCAATATCTTTACCTACTCGTTGCAGGACAATTAATCCAAAGATGCTGTCACCGAGGCAGATGGAAGTTCAAACTCAAAACACTTGCTGCCTTAGCTGCCCAAGTGACAAGTATTTCTACTTTAGCCAAGATTAAGGAACGAGACCAGGCAGAGACCTGGCTGTCTTCTTCCTCGCGGGTGGCCATGAAAGCAGGGGAACCGCCCCGGCGACTTCCCCAAGGCTCCTAACACAAACAGATGTGTTCGCAACCACCACTTCCTGCTTAACCGCCAATTTCAAACTTCCGAGACCTGCCCTGTAGGGTTTGCCCTTCCCTGTTTCCCATTGGTCACGAATCAAAGGCAGAAACAACTTGATTGGCTCTCCCTTTCACTTCCTCCGTCTCTTTAAGGACTTGGGTTGGGGGGGGCCTGGCTGAGTCGCAACTGTCCATCATAGGAACGGCATTCTGATTGGTCCAGAGTTCTGGGCCCCGCCCGCGCCGTTCCCTGCATTCAAACGCGGCGGCGGGAGGCACTGGGAGGAGCAGGGAGCGGACTGGCGGGGTCCTCTGAGCGTGAGTCTGAGCCCCCCCACACCCAGATTTCCCCCCCGCCCCCACCTCACTCTGCAGGACCTAGGCAAGGGCCTCCTCCACCTACACCAGTCCTGCTTTCCCTTCCGTGGCGGGCGGCGGTCCCTCCCTCAGGGCTACTGGTGGTAGGGAGGGTCTGACCAGGCTGGCGGTGCGCGCGCTTATGTCCACGAGAGCCGAAGAGTCTGCTAGGGGCGTGCCCGGGGCTGGAGGATTTCTTCCTCTGTGAAACCGGGTCGTGTCCTATGGTTTTCTACCCTGCCTTCTGTTAGCATTACTTGCATTATCCTACCTAGTGGGGTCCGGCAGCACCTTCTCGCTTACCTGTGTGACCTTAACAATTTACTTTAGTGTCTTCATACTCTCGGTATCCATCCATCACCCCTCCTGCTTCCGGCCTCTTTTACTCTGCTTTTGCCCTTCTGGTCTCCCTGCTATTGTTGAAGGCCAAGTCCTGCCTCAGAGCCTTAGCTCTGGCTATTCTCTCTGCCTGGACTTTTCTTTTTCCAGATATCAGCAAACCTTGCTGCTCACTCCATTCAGGTCTTGGTTCAAATGTTACCTTCTCAGTGACGTCTACTCTGACTACACTGTTAAAAATTGCACACACACACACACACGCCCCAATTGCCCTCTCTTTGCTGAAAAATTTTTTAACCCCATAGCACTTCCAATATATTTTCTATTTTCAGCCATTCATTCAATAACTATTAGCACCTACTATGTGCTAGGCTCTATGTGTACCCAATATGTGAGGATAAAAATCCCTGCTCTCGTGGAGCTCACATTCTAAGAGGGGCCAGATAATAAACAAATTTGTAAGTAAGTGAGTATGTCAGATAAATGTACCGCTTCCTGTTACAGTGAGTAAAAGTCTGGTTTTTAATTTCCATCACCAGTATGGTGGCTGATCTTCACCTCCCTATCTGTGATACCTTGAGGGAGATCAAGATCTCTCAAGCTCTTCCTCAAATCGGCAGTACACACTTGACCTTCTCCCATTTCCCTTCAGCACCAGTGAGGATGTTGAAGTTCAAGTATGGGGCGAGGAATCTGCTGGATGCCGGTGCAGCTGAGCCCATTGGCAGCCGGGCCTCCAGGCTGAATCTTTTCTTCCAGGTAACAGGCTGCCAGCTCTGCTCACCTGAGTTTGTTTCCTTGGAACCACCTTGTCCTTATCTTTGCTTTTATTATAGGACTGAGGCTGATCTTGGAGAAATCTCTTTTGGTGTTTTATATGTGCTGATAGTATTGGAAAAAGGAGCCACTGTGCAGACAGGAGTAGATAGCTACGCTTGCAGATCTTTCTTCTTTTTTTTTTTTAACATTTCATACACTTCACACTTTTGTACTCAATTTTGTCCTTTTATTACAGAAAGCAGAACAAAAGAAGAAAGGCAGTCTTTTAACCAAAGTTTCTGTCTGTGTAGTTTTATTTCTTTTTCATTCAAGAGATGTTTAAATTTTAGATGAAAAAAAAAACCCCACAGTTTTGATAAATACCACACCTGTGAAACTCACATTTCTCTTAAGATATAGAACATTTCCATTACCCTGGGAGTATTAAAACTTAACATCATGAGATTATTTCTAAGTAGATTTCTAATTCTTTAGTTTCTGATGGAACACCGTTGATATAGAAATCCTCGTTTGACCCACATATTCACGAGTCGGGGACAACATAGATAGTGGTGAAGATTTAGGTTTGAATCCTGGTTCTAGCACTTGTTAGCTATATAACCTTGGGTGAGTCACTTGTCTCCTCTGAATCTATTTGCCACTCTTTAGGATAGAGAGGTTAAAACACTTAATTCACAGGATTGTTGTGAGGATTAAATGAGAGAATCCATGTAAAGCACCTAGTTCTTGCCTAGCTCTTGGTGAGCCCTTTATAAATGGTAACTATTATTTCTACTAAGTGTAGAAATATAATAGCATTAGTTATAATAACAATAAATTTATGTTCACTTAGCAGTGATTATAATATATAGGAAGGTATTTAAATGGGGTACCTGTGAGATGATAAATACTAAAATGTTCTTAATGACCTTTATTCAAAATATTTGCAGTGGGGTATGTTCAAAAAGATCAGGATGGAGACAGATTGAAATCTTAGGTTGTTCTATGGGTCCGTCCCCCTCACCATTTTAAGTTATGTGATATTTTTCACAAATGAATAGCCAGTCTCTAACCCTAGCTGACTGAAGTGCTTCCACATTTTAGCCCTTTTATCATTTTCCTCCAAAGCTTTCCCAACTTATTACAAAATTTATTAAGGGCTTATACCGTGCTGATTACATAATAACTATGGCTTCTAATGTGCTGGGCACAGAGCCAGCATGTTCCCGATTATCTTTCTTTAGCTTCATAACAGAAGTAGGGACTATTCTTAGTTACATTTCAGAAAAGAGGAGACAGATACTTAAGGAGGCAAGTACTCGCCCAGAATCATGCAACTTGTAAATGGCAGAGCCCGGCTGCATTTTTGGTCTGACTCCAGAGGGTGGTCATGTAACCGTTGGCCAACACTGCCAGAGTGTGTCAGTTTATTAAGTGTGTCTTATATTTAAATGTCATTATAACAGGAAAAATTGTGGGCAAATCCCCAGTTCATCTTTTTTTTTAATGATTAGTTCCTCCCCACCACCAGGAATGCTGTTATTTTCAGGTGTAGCTTATACCTAACATTTGCCTTAACGTAAACAGAAGAGGTTACTGTTCTTTGCCCACACAGTGCCGTTTTAATAAGGTTTTACTAGAGTACTGATTTCATTTCCCATTTAGGTAAATACTTTAGACTGGGTCTCAGTTTCTACTTAATAGTACTTCCCAACGAGCTCTAGGTCAGAGTTTAGGAGCCTTTTAGATTTTTGAACCAATAGGATTTCCCAAATTTCTTGGGTTGACTTAGGTTTGCCAACTTTTTATTTTGCCAAGTAAGATGTAAAAAATAAAACAGATAAAGAGAAAAACCTATTATTGTCTGGTCCTTTTATTTCATAAAGAAAGAACATTTTGAGAAACACCAAGAGAGGAAGGATATCATTTCAGAAAAAAGGACTATTTTAAAATTTGAATCCTTTTAGCTTTATAATATAAAAGAGTCATTATGTGGTGTTCATTTTTTCTCATTTCATGGCAGACTTGAAGACAAGAATCACTAATGTGTTTGGGAACTGCTACTCTAGTTAGTCTACACTCAATAAAGAACAGGAAAAACAAAGAATCTTATTTTTCTGAGCTAGCGGCAGAATGGTAAAGTAATTGATATGGTGGCCTTGCCAGATATGAAAACACTTGTGACCCAGTGCTTTGCAAACCTGGCTGAAGTTTGAATCTTTTGGGAAGCTTGTTAATAAAACAGAGTCTAAGCTACAAACTGGAAAAGTCTAATTCAGTAGGTTGGGGAGAGGACACCAGAGAATCTGTTTTGTTTTGTTTTGTTTTTAAATTCTCCAGTTCTCCAGATAATTCAAATGTAGCCAGACTGTTTCTATAACCCAGTGCCATGTAACAAACTACTCACAAAGTTTAAAGCAACAGTGATTTATTTTTTTCTTACGATCCTGTGGGTTGGCTGGATTCATCTGCTCTGCCCTATGACATCAGCTGGGGTCATTCAAGGGAGCTTGAGTTGGGAGCTTGGTCAGGACTGGAACATCTGGGTGCTGACTGCTGACTGGGGCACTTCAGAGTTCTTCCACCTGATTTTTGGGCTGTGTGAGGTCTTTCATTATTCGGTAAGTCTAACACGGGGCTTGTAATTTTTTCTGTGATAATAAGTGTTTTAGACTCCATAGGCCATACAGTCTTTGTTGCAACTACTGAACTCTGCCATTGTAGTGCAAAAGCAGCCATAGACAGTATGTAAATTAATAAGTGTGGCTGTGTTCTGATAAAGCTTTATTTATAAAAACAGGTGGTGGGCTAGATTTGGCCCATGGGCTGTAGGTTTGCTGACCCCTGGTCTAGCCCAAGCTTCTTGATGTGGTGGCTGACTTCTCAAAAGAACAAAAGCAAAAGCTTCCGGACTTCTCAAGGGCTCTACCCTGTGCTAGTACAGTGTCACCTGTGTCACATTCTGTTGGTTGAAGCAAGGGGAGGGGAAATAGATTCCAGCTCTTGATGAGAATAGCAGCAAGTGCCTTCAGAGTTAGAGGAACTGTTGGTGGTCATCTTTGCAGAGGGACCTCCACACAATCGATGGCCTGTCTATAGACCAGACTCATGTTTTAAGGGGCCAGAAAGAGTGCAAATGAGTCAGGTGAGCCAGATGGAAGACCTGGAGTCAGTTAAATGCAGAACACATCCCCTACCCAGAGGGGCAGCATTATGCAGCTACAGCTCAGAGTCACCGGGCAGGAGTGTGGGGCAACGTTCCT
The DNA here is from genome assembly GCF_000325575.1 of Pteropus alecto. Lineage (NCBI taxonomy): Eukaryota > Metazoa > Chordata > Mammalia > Chiroptera > Pteropodidae > Pteropus > Pteropus alecto. Next base: position 5,554,444 of record NW_006433949.1, on the reverse strand, counting down.
AGATCCACCTGTGCTTTAAGAGAAGCCAGGAATCCCCTTTCCCTCCATTTTTTTTTTTTTTTTTTGCCGAAATCTGATTTTTCAATATTGGCAGATAATTCAAATTATTTTAAATACTACAGACCAAACAAAACATGTCCGTGGGCTAGATACAGTCTGCCAGTTTGCAACTGTTGCTCCAGATTATGAATAAATTCAGCTTTAGTATAGTCACTCCATTCATATTTCTCTAATTATTCCACTGAATTCAAGAAACTGAAGTTATATTAATAAACCTCTGGGCACACGCGAAAGAAGAGGCAATCATTGTTTCCTACCATAGAGACAGAGACGGGACCAGTAGAGTCCAGAGTAAATGCTCCTGTGAGCTTCAGACTGTTAAAAAAGAAGGTCCTTATTTTTTTTCTTTTTTAAAATTTTTATTTTTATTATGATGACATTGGTCAATGAAATCCAGCAAGTTTCAAGGGTACAATTCAACAGTAAGGCACATATATACCTTGCATTGTGTGTTCACCGCACCTCCCTTTTCTAATTAATGTCGTGTTTGTGAAGTTTTTCTTAGGTGCTGATGAAAGAAACAGTAATGGAATCGTACAAGCGATAACTTAATAACTGTCAATTGAAGTCTCTTTAAAGAATGAAGCCACAGAATTGTGCTGTTAGCATGTGTCGTGAGCAGTTAGTCGAGTTGGTGGCTTGTAATGTTCTCTGTGGATGTTATTGATCAAAGCATTTCATTATTGACAGTGTCTCCATCTGCTGTTTGCTGTTTTTAGGGAAAACCACCCCTTATGACTCAACAACAGATGTCTCCTCTTTCCCGAGAAGGGGTATTAGATGCCCTCTTTGTTCTCTTTGAAGAATGCAGTCAGCCTGCGCTGATGAAGATTAAGCACGTGAGCAGCTTTGTCCGAAAGTGTAAGTTGGGAGACTTTGTCTTGAAATCTGTCATGCTGAAGAAACTGGAAGGGTCTACGGCCATGCTTCCCTGAACAAGCCTGATCCCGTGATCTTGGAAGCTAAGCAGGGTCGGGCCTGGTTAGCTTCCAGGATGGAAGACCACCTAGGAAGACCAGGTGCTATAAGTGTAAAAAATAAGGGATTATAAGATGACAAGGTCCTTGCAATCTGTGAGGTCAACCAAGGGTTGCCTCACCTTAAAAAACAAACAAACAAAAACTGGAAGGATGCCAGACGCAGAATGAGTTAGTGGTTGGTGGTAGTAAGTAACTCTGCTCTTAGGCAGACCTACTTCAAGGTCAGGTTCTACCTGTTGTAGTCAGAAGACCAGATAAGTCAGGCCTCTTAACTGCAGGTGCCAGAAACTCAGCTCAAACTAGGTTTAGGCCAAAAAGTGAATTTATGGCTCATGAAACTGAGAAATCTAGGGGTGAGTCAAACTTTAGGCATGTCTGATTCCAGAGACCTAAATAATGTCCTCTGGCCCATCCCTCCACTGACTCGGTGGACTTATCCATTAAGCATAGTGGGGACAGTGCTAAGGTCCCACAATATTTAATTTTAATGAATTCATTTTATTTTAATTAGTTTAATTGTGATTGATTTTTAAATCATAAATATGAATACAGAAATAATGTATAATGGTTCTTTATTACATTTATCTTTATGCCACTGTAGTCATAAAATATAATTTTTGATTTTTTTTTTTAGTGCAGGAAGGGTCTGATGAAAGCAAAAGTTTGTAGGTCCTGTAAAAGTCATAAATTGGTTCTGTGCACACCCTTTTCTTGACTTTGATTAACTTCCGCACGGTATGGAAGTTGGCTACTGGTGCTACAGTTTCATATTCTTTTACCTTACACCAGTGTTTTTTGACCCGGTGGTGATTTTACCCCTTAGGGATACCCGGCAATGTCTGGAGACATTTTTGGTTGTCAAAATTTGGGGCGGGGGTGGAGGTTGCTACTGGCATCTAATGGATGAGGCCAGAGATACTGCTGAGTGTCCTATGATGCACAGGACAGCCCTCCACAACATAGAATTACTGGTTCCAAAATGTCAGTGGTGCCAAGTGTGCAGGTTAATCAATGACCCTAAACTTCAGTGGCTTAAAACGATAATCATCGTATTACCTCTTGTGATTTGGTGGATCGACTGGGCTCAGCTGAGGATTCCTCTGCGCTGTCCAATGTTGGCCAAGATTTCAGGCACCAGGGACTTTCCTGGTTTGGAATGTTCAAGGTGGTTCACCCAGTGTCTGGCATGTTGGCTGGAAGGCCGGGCCCAGCTGGGAATCCGGAATGACTGGGCCTTTCCCTCTCTCCTAAAGTCTTAGGGCCTCTTGCTATCATGGCTCCTCTGTGTGGTCTCTCCATCAGGGGTGAGCCAGCCACAGCCTGGGATGCCTGTTTTATAAACAAAGTGGCCCGAATACAGCCACTCCCGTTTGTTTAGTCGTTGCCTATGGCTGCTTTCACATTACAGCAGCATTTGAGTAGTGGTGACTGAGACCTTGAGGCCTACACAACCTAAAACATTTAGTCTCTGGCCCTTTAAGAAAAAGCTCGCTGACCCCTGATCTCATGGTCTCTTTAGCAGAGATGTTTGGACTTCCTATATGGCAGCTCAGGGTTTTCAAAAGCACAGAAGTAGACATGGCCAGGCCTTCTTAGGGCTTAGGCCTGGAAGGGGACATAGGATCCCTTGGCTGCATTCTGTTGTTTGAAGTGAGTCGTAGGGCTGCCCACATTCTACCCGTTGGGGAACTACCTGAGGGCATGAATTTCAGGAGGCATGACTCACTGGGCACCATCTTTGGAGATTGGCTACGATACCCCGCCTGAGGTTTACCTTACACTATTACATTAATACAATCTCAGGAGAGATTCTTACTAGCTCTGCTTTGGGTCATTTGCCCACCCCTTGACCAGTCACTGGACCAGGATGTGAAGTTTTGTGATGAGTCTCATCTGGGTTCCCAGGGCACTGTGATAACCGGGACCTCATGGAATGGGGGTGTGCAAATACCCAATGGACCCGGGAGTTTTGAGTAGAAAAAATCAAAACAGTGACTTTAGGTAGTTATGTGTGAACCCTACCTGTTCTCATTTTCTTCTGCAAAATGGGGAAAATGCGTATCTAATAAGGCTCTGTGGGGATTGAATGAGTTAGTGCCCAGACCAGACTTGTGTTGTCTGGCGCATAGAGACACTCAATAAATAGTTACCCATGATAGCCACAAACCTCACCAGTGTTTAGTATATTGTGAATCTTTAACTTTAAAATGTACTTGGGTATTTGCTCATTCTGTATGTGTTTGAATACACTCCCACCTAATTTTCTTGAATATTTAAATTTTCATATAGGAAGTGGGAGGGGGAGGGAAATTATGTAACAGACTAATTTACCATGCCATCTACAGGCACCTTCATTCCTCTTGAGACTGCCCTCTCGTTACCTTAGCAATAACTTCAAGACTCATTCAGTAATCAGGGGGCTAGGCTGGGTGAAATGTAGATTTTCCTAATAGAATTCTCTTCCAGGGAACTGTTTCGTATTTTCGAAGAGGCTTCCTGGAGAATACAGTTGAGAGGTTATGACTGAAGAAGGGTGATTGCGTTAATAATATATAAATTTTTTTACCCATTTGAGTTTCTGTTTTGGAATGTAAGCTTCATTTTCTCATGGGAAGAAGGGTCCAACAGCTGCCGTTGCCTAAATTTCTTGAACCATGTCACAGAAATGGAGATTTTCTTCGGAAACTGTTGGAGGAAATGAGACAGAGTGTAGCCTTGAAGCAGAATCCCTACCTTGGGCCAAGGGAGGGCAGGGGACTAGCATCTGGGAACCAGGGAAGGAACTTTTGTTTCTTAATTCCTATTCTCTCCCCAGTGCCTGAAACAGTGTCTGACACATAGTAGGTGCTCAATCAATATTGGTTGACTGATATAATACTAAGTGAACAAAATAAGCGGCCAAACCTTAAGCACGGCATCTCATAATTTGTGTTAAAACAACAACAACAACAAAAGCGAGTGTGATAATAAAACATGCAAAGAAAAGTGTTGATAATTGTTGAAGTTAGGCTTTTCTTGGTGATTTGATAGTAGCTGAAATTCTGCCCTGTTTCAGTTACAATCACCATAGGCAAGAGCTTCTGATGTGCACAGTTTTAGTACTTGTGAGCAAATTATAACTTTCAAAAGTTTTTTCCCCCTAATTATAAATGTAATATAAAGTTAAATATAAAAGGTCAAAGTTAGAGAAAATCCCTCAAAATCTTAACCTGTCTGAGATAACCACTGTTAATAATTTGGTGCGTAGTATTGCAAATATTTTTGCCCTTATAAATTATTCTGGAAATTTTCAAACATATGTAAAGGTAACGAGAGTAGTATAATGAATCCCTATGTAACAGCTAGTTAGCTCTATCACTGATCAGTCCTTTACCATGCGTGCGCTAACATTACTGTTGTTTAATTTTACACAAAATGGATCACATGTGTTAACTTAAAAAGTCTTTTCAAAATGAGATATAAATGTTTATTTGAGATCAGTGAGAATAGCTATTTGGGAGGCACTGATTCAGGCAGAGGCCCAAATCATGTTCTGATTAGGACACAAAGGCAATGGGGTATTTATGAGAAAGGGAAGGAGAACAATTACATCAATAAAAGGAAGGCGTTTCTATTGGTGCAGATACCATAACGTAGTGATGTTAATTCTAAACAATGTTTTTGATTTTCAGTCCAGTAGTAATCAGTCTAGTAGTCATAATAACTGCTTTTTATTTGCTTTTGCAAACAGTTTTTGGGACACAAGCCTTGCGTAGGCCCAGTCCAAACGTTATTTTGTCCTGTTTTAACATGCCAAAGATTTGAGACTTTTAAGATATGCAAAGCGGTTCCTCTGACCTGGCAGCTCCAGCTCCATTTTGAAGTGGCTCCGTTTGTATTATTGTTTACATATGTGTATAATGTTTTGCCACTAGCTTTGCTCACTCAGCAGTATATTTACTCAGCAAATATTTATGGAGCGCTTGCTATGTGATGCCAAGGTTCCGTTTTAGGTACTAGGTTTACAGTAGTGATCAAAGCAGATAAAAGTCCTTGCTCTTAAAGAATATATACTTTGGTGGAGATCAAGCTATCCAATTCTTTAAACATGTGCCTAATATTCTTTTACGTGGGTGGACTGTTAGGTTGATTCCACTTTGCTGTTGATGGACCTTTAGGTTATTTCTGATTATTTTTCTGTTACAAACTGTGCCCATCACGAGCCCTTTCATACGTATCTTTTTCTAGCACCTGTGCCAGTGTTCCTGTGAAGCATGAATTCCTAGAAGTTGAAATGTTGAATGACTGAGTTTCAAAAAAGGAAGCAATGCACTCAGCTGTGTTGGCTTTTCTCCTCTGGGTGCAAATGTTTATCTGACAAGGTCATTCTTTGACTGCTTTTCATTACAGTGCCTTGGCTCTTTATCTCCACCTCATTATTCAGTACCCATTGAGCTCTTAAATACTGTCATGGCCTACAGAGATGTAGGATGATGTGGTTTTGGAATCACAGAAGTTGCTGGAATGGAGAGTAGTCGTGAAGTTTTTTTTTATAATAGTCATAGACTTGAGTTGAGTATCTCACCTGTTCAACTGAATAATCCAAAGCCTTTGGGAAAAGTCGCTGAAATTTGGAGTGGTTTCTCACAATTCTGAGAGTGTATTGTGGTGTTTTTGCCTGTAAGCAGTTTGTCTACTTGTGTGATTGAGATGCACGATGGTTGGCAGTGACAGACCCAAAGGTAATAAGTTGGATAAGTGCTGTTAAGCAAATTGGGGGCCCAAGGCCTAACAGAATCAAGAGAGATTGGCCTTGTGTGCGAGCAGTAATGAAATCGGGTTCAACCCAGACTGTTGCAAGCCAGTGTATTTGGGGAATTATAATTCAAAACTCAAATGCTTTACCTGAAGGAAACTTGGAAAAGGACAGAGAAGAAAGATGGGACCTGGCGCTGTGATGTCAGGTTAAAAGGAAAATATCGTGCAGCTTTCAATTCTGCTTCTGCATAGAATTCTCCATGTAGGCGCTCTAGATTTATTTTCTGCAGTGGTCACGATGAATGAATTCATGAGACTCCACCCACCACTCTTGCCTGATTCCCCAAGGGACCAAAGAAAGGTGTTTTCAAGATGACTGATTAAAATGAGAGGTGTGACCTGTGGGTGGGAAGAAAGTGCAACAGAGTTCATCATCTGTGCCTTTGATCTGGAGTGAATTCATCTCCACCCATGCAACAAAGAGAGGGCAGGGGTGTGGGGGTAACAACAATTACAGTTGCATTAGCTGATTCATCAATATGCCACTCAATGACTCTGGGTATGAAATGGCTTTTCCCTTTGTTGGACTCAGTCTCTGTCATTGTCAGAACAACTTGCGAGCTGAGTGTAACCCCAGAATGTGGCTTTCAGCCTTATCTGGTGCACAACCTACAGAAATGGTGATCCATTCCAGTGCCTGGAGGACTCCAGTGTCCGTCTGGGATTGCAAGACAGTCTCTTGGTCTTCAAGGTGGAACTTTTCTGAGGGATTCTCCAGGGTAACTTTGATTATGTTTTTTTCTTCCTTTGGAGTATAACCCTATATATGGTACAGTTTCCCTATACTGTGCAGGACTCATTTAATTTTTCAGTTAGTCACAGCTGTTCCCCTCCATTCTTGCAGGTCATTAGAATTGTCGCATATCCAGTGATGCCCCAGCCTAGTGTTCTTAGAGTGTTAAAAAAATGTATGTTAGATTTCAAATCTGCTCTCCATTTATTTAGTTCATACTTCATGCATGAAGGATCCATGACTGAATGTTTGTGTCCTGCCCAAATTTATATAACCCTCAAGGTGATGGTGTTTGGAGGTAATTAGATTTAGATGAGTTCATGAGGATGGAGCTTCCAAGGTGGGATTAATGTTCTTATAAGAAGAGAGAGAGAGAGACCAGAACTCCCTTTCTCTCTGCCGTGTGAGGACACAGTGAGAAGGTGGCCGTCTGTAAGCTGGAACGTGGGCCCTCACCAGGAACTGAATCTACCAGCACCTTGATCTTGGACTTCCCAGCATTATGAGAAATAAATACCTTTTGTTTAAGCCACCTTGTCTATGATATTTGTTATAGCAGCCCAAGCAAACTAAGACACCAATGGAAAGATTGCACTAGGAAAAGGGATAAGACTGCATGTTAAGAGAAAGATAGTTGCAAACCCTTCCAGGTGTGTGACATGTCAGCTCTGCAGAGCAAATGTCAGGGCTCCATTTGGTTCCTTGGGCTAAGGCTTTTTTTTTTTTTTTTTTTTGAGAGCATTACCATGTATTAAGGTAGGGAAGGCCTCACTATTTCTGACACAATTCAGGAGAGTTGAAAAAGGCTACCGGGAGAAAACCGGGCAGAGCACATGTAGACAGAATGAAATGATTTGGAAACCAACTTCCAAGTTGATTGAGATGGGAATCATGGTGCTTACATCTTCTTGTAAACTGGACTAAATGTGGATAAGCAGCTTTGACCAGCACTGCCCTGCAGCCTTCAGGGAGGAGAAAGAAAAGCATGTTCTGTGTTCTCCTTCCCCTATTTTCTAAGTCTACAGGATTCAAATTATAGCTGCCATGGAAACTGTGCTTTGGAATTTCTGGAGCCCTTAATTTTAACATACAAAAACACTTTTGTGCTGATTTTATGATTATTCACGATGATGAGGAAGTGACTAAATGTCTTTTGACTGTGAGGGCAGACATGAGAACACTTTCATCTTTCTTTTTTGGCTTTCATAAAGATGCATGTATTCAAAGAGCTTTATTTACCTGGGAGTAACATTCCCATCTTTTGCAGATTCCGACACTGTAGCTGAGTTACAGGAGCTCCAGCCTTCAGTAAAGGACTTTGAGGTCAGAAGTCTGGTAGGTTGTGGACACTTTGCAGAAGTGCATGTGGTAAGAGAGAGAGCTACTGGGGACATCTATGCCATGAAAGTCATGAAGAAGAAGGCCTTATTGGCCCAGGAACAGGTAGGAGCATTTTAGCGTCACACCCTTTCTGCTTTCTGCACCAGAATGTTCGTTGCAGAGACAGTCATCTGCTGAATTGACATCTGAGATGAAACACGTTTTCCTCTGTGCCTCTGTCATTAATTAAGGTTGCATGGGCAGAAAGGTCTCTCGTGTTCTTAGCTCTTCTTCTTGTACTGCTATTGACTCCTTTGAAGGCTCACAAGCTCCCCTTGATTTTTTTATCATGTTTTTATAGTTGTACTTTATTTAGAACCAACTTGGCCTTTTAATTAATGAATTTAAGATGATCTTTTATGGCTGTCAGCTGGAGACTTAGAGATATGCATATTATGGGGTGAGTCAGCATTTGTTTTTACACACATTTTATATATTTCTGTTATGGGCATGTATATTTGATTTTAAAACAAGCCTTTGAAGAAATTAAATAAAATTGATATGTGGCTAGGGCGTTGCTTGTTTGAGAGCAAGTAAGAAGTTATCTTTAAGGTTGTGGTGTTTTTTCTTTTAAACAAGCCTGCTGCTCCAGATATATTGATTCATTTGCTGTGTTTCTGGAGAGACAGCCATCAGCCTTGGAGTTCAGAGAGTAATTTATTAGTTACAGACGTTCGAGTGTGCATCATGTGTCTAATAATGTACCCGGCTCCGTGGGAAGCCTGCACAAGGAATTGAAGCTCTATGGCTGCTAGTTTCAAGGTTTAAAAACAACCTTGGAAAGCAGAGGGAAAATGCAGATATATAAAGCCGTCGCTTACCAGCCAAAGCGTCACAGAAGATGGAGCAGTTAGCAAATTCGAGAACGATGGAGTGAGGAGAGATGTGGGTGAGCCAGGGACAATTAGAGCAAGTTCACACTGCTGAGAGGGAATGTAGGATTTGGGCAGAGAGAAGTGATGAGAACGTGCCAGGTACAAGTGTAGTGTGTGTGACGTTCTGGAGGTTTGAATACTAGAATGCTGCGTATAGTGTTTTTGTTTTTAGTGGTTTAGAACAAATAGATTGGGCAATGGGGAGAAATGAGGGTGTTTGAGTGGGATACGGTAATTGATGGGAAATCTCAAGAACCTTATTTTTTACTGTGGCAACATAAACATAAAATTGATCATATTAAACCATTTTTAAGATGATTCATTGGTGTTAGTGCATTCACAATGTTGCGTAACCACAGCCACTGTCCATTTCTAGAACTTTTTCATCATCCCAAACAGAAATTCTGTACCCATTGAACAGTAACTCACCATTCCCCTTGAAACCAGTTTTTGGAATGGCAGTTTGATTTGTGAGATGGTCGAGGATCACTTAGGCTTTTGGAAAGAAGAGGTTAGGATCAGAGTCTGAGGACGTCAGTGATTTTGTGTGGCCTCCAGTGAAAGAAGTAGCAGAGGGCAGGAAGCTGCTTGTCAGTGTCCAAGAATGATGTAGCCTGTGTTTAGTAATGCAGTGTGAGCAACTTCACAGGAAGGAGAAATGACAGGATGTGGCAAATCATTTGGAAGAGAGGAGTGGGAGATGCCCCCTCAAACTCTTAACACTTAAGCATCATCTATCATCTGTACACACTTACTAAGCACCTGTTGTGTTGGTGTGTTTCTTCGTCTTTGGGAAGAGGCATTAGATGTAGCCCTGACCTTGAGATGCTTATGTTTTAGATGGGTAATAGTGCATATGTAAAAAGAAAGCTATCCAACATACTACACGCAGGCAAGCAGTAGAGGTGTCCAAATAGCTGTGCCTTCTTCCAGGCGAATGTCTTGAGATGACCCCTTTTGAGATATGGGTTTTTTAAAAATCATTCACATACAGGGGCTAATTAAAGCAACTATCCATTCCTTAAGAGGGTCGATATAAGAAAAGTAGGGTACATGACTGAGCCATGGTGAGGCTTTAGAATTTAAGAGCATGAAGAGAGAGAAGCACAGAGTGAGTGAAAGGAAATGCCAGGGAGGAGGTAGGGAGAGGTAGTGTCCTGCAGACAAGACCTGCCACCCAGGAGGGGCCAGCACACCTCTCCAGAGCCCTGTGAGAAGTGGAAGAAGTCCTCAGAGACCATTTAGTTTAAGGGAAGCTTCAGGGGTCGATAGTGAGCAGGTAAGATGTCGATTCTTCAGTTCAACCAACCTTCACTGAACACTTTTTGTGTGCCAGGAAAAGAAGGGATTAGCAAATGGGGTGCAGTAGATGATGGGGTTGGGTTGTGTTTTTCCCAAATGTGTTAGCTATATCACTGGTGATGTGCAAGATGACTTTAGGTAGTACATGAACAAAACTATTTTAAAACATTTAATAGTTTACTATTAACTAGCATGGCAAAACCTGGGAATTTCATAGATGTTATTGTTAGAACTAAATGGAAGAAGGTATATTTAAAATTCTTTTTATTTTGAAACAATCACAAATTTATCGAAAAGTTGCAAGTGTAGTGTATCAGTCAGGGTTCTATAGTATATATAATAACATATATATACACATTGAAAATATAGACTTATACACATTGAATATACAATACATACACATATACGTATAGCTTACCTAAAATTGTAGGGGCTGGAAAATCTCAAATCTGTAGGACAGGCCAGTAATATGGAAATTCTTGGGCAGGAACTGACGACACAATCTTGAGGAAGAATTTCTCCTTTCTCAGGGAATTCTCAGTTTCTTTTCTTAAGACCTTTCGACTGATTGAGTAAGGCCCACCTAGATCGTCAAGGATGATCTCCTTTACTAAAGTCAACTGATTGTGGATATTAACCACATGTATAAAATACCTTTACAGCAAACCTGGATTAGTGTTTGATTGAATGACTGGGGGCATAGCCTAGCGAAGTTGACATGTAACACTATCACATACAGTACTAACAACTTTTTTTTTTCTGGAACCATTTGAAAATAAGTTGCCAACCTGATGCCCCCATTGCCTCCAAATACTTCAGTGTGCATTTTCTACAATAAAGATGTTTTCCTATAAACCATAATATAACCATCAAAATCAGAATTTTAATAATGATACATTATTACCATCTAAGGCCCCACTCAAGTTTCACCAATTGCTTCATTGTCTCTTAGAACAAAAGAATTCACACGTGGCATTTCCTTGTCCTGTCTTTTTTAGTCTCTTCAATCTGGGACAGTTTCTTAATTTTTCCTGGACTCTCATGACCTTGGCGATTCTGAAGATTAAAGGCCAGTTATCTTATAAAATTTAGATTTGTCAGATGTTGCTCCCTTTAGATGCAGATTATAGATCTTTGGCAGGAATATCACAGTTCTTCTCATTGCATCCTGCCAGGTGACTCTGTTTCCGTTTGCACATTCATGATGAGGTTCACTTTGGTGTCAGCCATGCTTCTCCACTATGGAGTTACTCTTTTCTCTTTGTAATTACATAAATATTTTGTAGGAAGCTTCTTTCAAGCTATGGAAATATCTATTCCTCATAAAAATTTTAACTTATTCCTGTGTTTATATCTATTCAGACTTGCATTTTCCTCTTTAAGTCAGATTGCTTTTTGCCCTTTTGACATATCCCGGTCTTTGAGTACTATCTTGCTTTCTGGTACAGTAAGATGTTCAGGCTCTTGTACTCCTACTTTATCTTCCCCGGCCCTGCGATCAGTCATTTCTTTAGGGAGCCCTGTTCCTTTTAGTATAAAATGGTATTTAGAAGCCAAGATCTGGGCCCTAGGTGTTCTCATCGCTATTAGGGTGTCACAGACCCTTTTCAGTGGACAGAGCTAGGGAATATATGTATAGAGTGTATCTTCCTACCCCCTCCCAATACATTTACATCTCTATTTCTATATATATTGGACACCATGTGTTCCCACCAGTACCTCCAAGTCCAGTCCAACTTCACAGGGTTCATTCTAGTTTTCACCTTTTCCATGTTTATGACTCTCTTCTGTGACATTGCCCTTCATATTTTAACTTCTTTTATGTATTCGTGTACAGCTACTCTACTGTCTTTGCTGCTGCCCCCTCTCCTTGGTGGGCTCAGATGCTCTCTTCCAGGCCGTCCCTACATGTAGATGCCTTCCTCACCCTGCGTGGGCCGTCCATACCTATATTGGGCTGCCCCCACGCATGTTTGCTGTCCTTCTCACCTGGGGCTGGCCCCCTGTTCTGGGCCACCATGGCTCTCCCCCCCACCTGTCATGGATGCTGAGTTTGTTCTGCTCTACCTAATGGCTTTAGGACTGAATTGTTCAGGAAGTGAAGGTGAAGAGGAAGAGAAAGCTATTTGGATTTAAAAGAAGTGAGTTGACTTTAAAGAAGGACGACAAATAAATAATTGAGCAGGTAACTTAGGGATCGGGCAAAAATTGTGAGTAACGTAGGCAAATGCTGGGTTAAGTGATTTTTTTAAACTAGAGACATCAGTTTAGGCTTAAAGAGAGAGAAAAGGGCGTTTTTCCCCTCCCTCCTACTTAGTTTCTTATATTACAGTTGTCTAAATGTTTCTTTTCCCCCAGGTTTCGTTTTTTGAGGAAGAACGGAATATATTATCTCGGAGCACAAGTCCTTGGATCCCCCAATTACAGTATGCTTTTCAGGACAAAAATAACCTTTATCTGGTGAGTCTTTACATCCATCTCTCTGGAGTTACTCCAGTGCTATGATACTCAGATATCATAGTCCTAGGACTGAATGTAGTTCTTGCCCATATGGTCTGTGACACCTCTCATTTGTTCAATTGCTTTCCTCACTTTGAGGTGTCTTCCTATTTTCCTTATCCTAAAGATTTAGGGCTAGCTCATTTAGAAATAGCCTCACTTATTGGTGGATATCGTAGTTGTGGATTAAAGAGCAATAATGAGGAGTCATTTATTTGGGGATAGTTTGATACCACCTTTTATAGAATCTTGCCTTAATTTGTTTTTAATGGAGGTATAAGTGATATATTAGTTTCAGGTGTATAATATAATGATTCGCTATTTGTATATATTGTGAATAAGTCTAGTTAATGTCATTAAAATTTTTAATTTTTAAAAATTGAGATAATGTGTGGTTATTATTAAGAAAATGCAAATACTGCAGAGCTGTATGAAATAGAAGGGAAAATTCTCTACTTTTCTTGCTAGTCCCTTTCCTTAGGGAAACAAATACTAGTGGAATGTATGTTCTTTCTGACCCTTAACTACTCATCATGGAGGGAATAGTTCTAGGTCGGTATTTATAATACATGTGTATAGTTTGTTTTAACAAAAATGGTATATTACACTCTGCGCTGCTCTTCGGCTTGCTTTTTGCCTTTCAGCGATTTATCTCGGACAAATTTCTATGTCAGTACATACAGATCTGCCTTGTTCTTTTGAGCAGTGCCATAGTATTCTTGATGTACATGTAGCATAACTTATAGAGTGCTAAAATTAATTTTGGGGCCTTGTTTAGGTTCTTGGGGCTTTAGATTCCTAGAGTAAAAAAAAAAAAAAAATGTATCCTAGAAATAGTTTTTGTCCCTGATTCAGCCCTTAAAATATCTTTCTCTTATAAAAATATAAACTTTTATAGAGGTTCATATAAGAGAGAGATGGACTCCTATTTATCTTGAAATTTGATGGGGCATTTTTTGGGGACTTTACTGCCTTTATATCTGACCTGGAATAGACAGTTTATTTGCCTTGGTTTCATATTATTCGAGAACCCATGCTGGAAGAGAAGGCCCCCAAGCCCCACTCCACCTTGCCTTCTAAGCAGGACATTCTCATAGGAATATGTTGGGAGCCTGGCCTTGCACCAACCACATGCTTCTTCAGAATCCACCCTACTCCTGTCGTGTTTATGGTCTGAAACTTCCTTTCTTTGAATGTGATCTCGGAAGCTCTCCTGCCTTGAGACTTGGGGCATGGAGCCCTGACCTTCATGAATGACCTTGGTGTGTTTCTAGGCTTACTGATATTCCAGGATGTTTGTTGCATAGGCGGCATTTGCCTTGTGCTCTCTGTATTTTACAGAGCCCCTCATATTTGGATGTCTCAACAGGCTTCTTCATTAGCCCTCAGAAAAGAAGTTCCCTTGAAATAGCAGGGTTGGTTTGTTTGTTATTGTAGCTTTGGATATTTTAACTAGAGCTCTGCCAGTGATTTAGAAGACAAGCTTGTGAGGATAAACTTTGTTTTTAAGGCAACGCAGAATACAGGCAGTCTTGGAAGTAGAATGTGCTCTGATTGTTGGTAAAAGTTGAATCCACAGCTTTCTGGTCTGCCTTGCACTGCTCCATGAGCTCATATTTCTCTTCCTCTCAGGTGAAGAGCTCACCTTCTTGATGTCCAATCTCATGCAGCTTCTTAAAAGTACACATTGTTCAGATGCTTTGTGACTTTCATGCCATCAAGGCCAGTTCAGTAGAGGCGATGACAAATTCTGAGTGTTCTGTGTAACTCAGATGACAACTAGTGATCCTGTCACATGTGGCAAGCCACTGCTCAGTCACTTCGGGGAAACCACTGCTTGTCTCTGGTGGCCAGTGAGGCTGATCAGAGGGGCCCTGGGAGTGACACTCACTCATAATTTTCTTTATGTTGACCATAGTGTGTTTCGTTCTTTGTTTTTCCTGGCTCAACAGTTTCAAAGCACATCTTCAGGAGGATAATAGTTGGGCGTTTTGAAAATTTTAAACTCTTGGTGTTACCATTCTTGTCCCTACCAGTTGGTTTTGTCACAGTGGTGAGAAATTTCTCTTTCTTTTTAATCATGGATATTTAACTGGACTGCTTGGACATAACCTTCTGGAATACCTCACAGACTGGGAATATCTGCCGTTCCTCGGCTCGGATGGCTCCCAGGTGTAGGGCCCTTCCTTTTCTGGGCCTTTTGGCTGTGGGACTTTCCTCTGGATTTTGCTACTGGTGTCAGCATCCTTAGCTTAACAACCATCTTCCCAGATTTTCCACCTGCCATCTCGCAAAATGGGAATGATCTCAGAAGAGCTGCTTTCTGGAGTTCTGGTTGCCCAGCACATTGATACTTGGCTGTAACACTTTTACAGCCTTCTTTAGTAGCTCGGTTGGGTATCACTGGTGGGATCTTGTAATTATGCCCCTGTCTTCTCAAGTACTTTCGTACTTTGGACTAAAATGCTTGCTAAGGGTACGGTTTTCATATAAAAATCCAAACTTAGCATAGGAGTTAAGATATGATTATAGATTCACCATCCCTTGTCTGCAATTCTGAAATACCCAGAGCTCTGAATAACCTCAGGTTCTTTTGTTACTTATTTGGCAGCAACGCCTAACTTGAACTCTGTAGCAAAATCTGACCCGGACTCTCATATTTATTCCTTTTAGTGTGGCGATTCATACATATGGCTGTGCAGTTACAAATGCATTTCATTACAGGGCGATATCCCACACTACCCTAGGATATTACATAATATAATGTATATACACCATTTTACCTTTCCCAATCTGAAAATTTCTGAATCTGTAGACACATGCTGTTGCGAGATCAGGGGACTGTAGATCTTTATTGGCATCGTAAAGTAATGAAATTTCATTGTACCTATTGATAACTTCGAGATCACTAAACTTTGAAGTTTAGGGAAACATACAAATCATGATAAGTTCCCCTGGCAGTGAAACATTAATTTGTAATGCAAATGCAGTTTCATTGAAGGTACATTTAATATTAATGAAAAAAATACAAGATTCCACTTCTGATGTATTTCTCAAAACTATCTCTTCTCTCTAGCCCTGCTTCTACTATGTGACTTCAGGCTGCTATATTCTTTTGCCTGCATTTCTGCAAAAACCTCCTTACTGTTCTCCCTGCCATCTGTTTTGCCCGTCCCTCAGGTCTTCTACACACTGCAGCCAAGTCTTCTACTGTTAAAACCCTTCGAGACTCCCTGCTGCCCTTTGGATGAAGTCCAAACTCTTCCTGGCTTTTACATGGCCTTTTCTGCACATGTCTCCAGCCTTGTTGCTTACCATTTCACTTGGCATTCATCCTCAACTTCCTTTGGTTCTTTGAACTTGGCTCTGACCTTTCTCCATGCCGTAGCCTCTTTCCTTGTTTCCCTGGCTAACTCCTATTTCTCCTGGGCTTGGACAAGATATTACTTTTTCTAGAAACTTCCTGGACTTTTTACTGGACTATATAGCACTCAGTACTTCCTCTTCCTGAGTGGGTGTTGGTCTCCCTCACAGGCTACTCTCTCCATGATGGGAGGGATATATCTTCATTGCTTCCAGTAGAGTTTCCCAAATAAATACTTAAGAAATATTTATTGGGTGAATGCATGATTAATTTCACAGAAATTTGATTTATGTACAGATGTACTTGTTTTTTTATGAAAATCATATGTTAGCAGTGTGAGCTCCTGGACCGTGGACTGGTATGGGTCCGTGGCCTGTTAGGAACTGGAACGCACAGCAGGAGGTGAGCAGCGGGCAAGCCAGCGAAGCTTCATCTGTATTTGCAGCCACTCCCCAGCGCTAGCATCACCGCCTCAGCTCCACCTCAGATCATCAGGCGTTAGATTCTCGTAGAAGCACTGGTCCCTGGTGCCAAAAAGGTTGGGGAACCACTGCTCTAAAGTATATAATTCAAGATAGACCCAGTGAGATTTTCAAAATTGGAAGTGCAATGCAAAGAAATTGAACTTGGGTCTTTTCGAATTTTAGTGCTTAAAAATTTGCCATTTGTAGTTACATACCAATAAATGTTGCTTACCATTTTCTGGTATATAGAAAATTGTAGCAAAGTCTCTTGTGACGTCTGGTTGTATATAACAAAGCTAGTCGTGCATTCTGGCAGGCAGCACATGAAAACAGTGCTTTGTTAATCTGGTTCATGGTGAAATCTGTTCAATTCTGTATAACATGCCTTCGTTGGTGTCCTTCCACAAAGGAGCTGGTCTTTAGAAAGAAAACTGTTTTGCTACTCACCACTTGTAGTATTGTTATATCTAAATTCTATGTGAGTTTCTTAAAGCTTGTTGGCTTTGTATTGATATTTTTCATACCGTGGGTCTCTTCAGGCTGCCCTAGCTCTGAGCCTGTAACTGACCCATGAATCTGTCCCTACGCCAACTTTCCTCTGTTCATTCCCAGTGTTTTTCCCCAGTCACACATAGAGTTGCATTAGTTAAGGTCTAATAGGCTAAGCTACTATAACAAAATGACCCCCACATATGATTCAGGTTGGTGGAGCAGCTCTGTTATATGTAATAATTCAGGGATCCAGGTTCCTTTTATCTTGTGGTTCCCCCATCCCTTAGGATGTTGTCTTCTTTGACGTGCTTGAACTTGGGCCATTTCATGCCTTTGTTCCACCTGGCTGGTAAGAGAAAGGAGCAGAAAAGCAGAGCAAGCAAATTTCTTTTACAAAGAATGATATGGAAGTGGGGCACATCATTTCCTTTCGCATTTTGTTGACCAGAACTTCGTCATATGACTACATACCTGTACTATCTAGCCGCATGGCCTATATCCAGCTAAAATTCTTATTACTTATGGAAGAAGGGAACAATGGATTTGGGGGACAGGTTATCATCTGCCACAGAGATTAAAACAGTGGGTTTGAAGACAGTCTTCCTAGATCCACCTCCCATATTTTTACTCATTACATTATGCTGTCACATCTAAAACCACTTCTAATATGACCCTGGTTCTGATGTCCCACTTCGAATTAGTTCTTTATATTTCCTGTCTCACTTTCAGCCTACAGCCATGCCATTTTGTGGATGGTGTTTCCTTTTTATGTAAGATCAATTCAGAGGTGGGCTGTTTCTTGTGACCAACCTGTATGGAACATCAGCCTGTGCTGTTGTTGGGAGTCTGGAGAGAGTTAAATACAACCTCATTGTTTATTTTAGTGAAATGTGGCAGCTTAGGATAGTTTTGACAGCGAGACATGTGCTGTTTTGATCTCTCGGGTAAAATTATCCCGTTTTTAGGCATGTCTCAAAACTCTCCAGTGTGATCACGTGCTGCTGCTTCAGGAACCAGGGTTTGGAAGACAGCTGCCCGTCAGAAGGAAGCTGTTACTTAGAATATAGGTTCTTGTTTCATTTCTGTTCCTTGTTGGCCTCTCCGGAGTCATTGACTTTTTCGGCTTCAATTTTCTCATTGGTGAAATGGGATAGTAATACCTCTTATTGACCCCAATTCAATTGCTGAGTGTGTTATTGCCTTGGGGGTTTCTTTGAGTTCTCTGTGCCTTTGAAATGCTTGTTTTGTTTCCTGGTCTTTTGAGGCATATTTCAAGCAAGTGCATTTAGAGTGTTACTGTCTTACTTCTGTTGTCCCAGTTTGCCTGGCACTGCCATCAGAGTTTATGATTCAGTAGGTCTGGGGTGGGGCCCAAGAATTTGCATTTGTAACCAGCTCCTAGGTGAGGATGCTGCTGCTGCTGCTGGTCTGGGGACCCCACTTTGAGAACCATGGTCCTATTGCTATAGTTCTAGTTTGTATCTGGTTAATGTGTCTTCTTTTCACTCCTTTGGTAATAATTACACATCTAAGATCCATTTTCATGCTCTTTTTGGCCAAGGAATGGTACTTCTCCTGTTGTTAACCAGCTTCACTGTCCCCAATTTATTTCCTTTAACTTTAACCGTACCTTTGTAAATCGCCCCTTCATTAATTCATGTCCTCAGTTACCTAGTTTGAGTGCGCTGTCTGTTTGTGGCCAAGACTCTGGGTGATTCAGTGCTTAGTGAAATGGGATAGTAATACCTCTTATTGACCCCAATTCAAGACTCTGGGTGATTCAGTGCTTAATGAAGATTATTTTGAATAGATGGACGAATCAGGCTGGGATTCATAGTTTCTGAAATAAAGGGCCACCTGTCTTTTTCTCTTGGTCATCTTGCCAGTCAAGAAGAATAATTTAGGGTCTCTGCCAGGGGCCAGTCTGCTTTGAGGGTCCCTTCCTTACGCCCCCCATGCCAAAGATCCGGAACACTGGGCAGAGCAGATAGTGATGCCAATAGCACTGTTACATTTTCTTGGCACTTTCAGTCATGCTGATTGTGGTGCAAGTATTTCAAGGACACATTTCTAAGTGGTGACCAGCACAGCATGCCTCTAATGACAACCTATGCAAATTGGAATAGAGTACTAAAGAACTATTAAATATTCACACTCCTCCCCTCCACATATAGATACATGTGCATGCAAGTGTGCAGGTATATGCATTGTGCATACACGTGCATGACACGTACACACATGTGCACACACACACATTTGTCCTTTGTTTCAAATGCAACACAACCGATGGGCGTTGCCATTCCTGTACTTGAGGGTATAGATGCAAACACCAGCAGAGAAGCAGCCGCTCCTTCCAAGCCGAACACATGTAAGACTTGCCCTTTAATTAGCATCTGCAGCTGCTGCCATCGGGAGGGTCTGTCTCTGTTGGCCTGAACATCTTTGCTTTAACAGAGCAAGTCCATTATAGCTCCAAGCCAGGCTCGTCTGTCAGCTGCTGTGCTTTCCCTGCCAACCATGGGGTTGTCACATTGTTCAGGGCTATTTCACTCTCGGGCTCTTTTTCCCTCCTCCCGCCTCCCTGGACTTTGATTACCATGCCTTGGTGATCACCACTTGGGTGACGTGCAGTTGTTCATTGCGAGCAGGGACATCTCCTGTCCTTGCAAGGATGGGGGATTGTTGCTTCAGTGCTAATGGACTGGTTATTTTCCAGCCATTTGTTGTCAGTGATCTTGTCTTGATAATGCACAAGGGCTCTAGGTAGACATTCAAAAAAATGTTAAGTGGCAAAAGTGATGGCTGTATTAAGGCCAGGTTTCATACAAGGGCACCTTTGCTGTAGAAACTTTTCAGTTGGTTGGCATAGGGAGCCACATGGGCTCCACAGTTTCATCAGCAGCAGGTCTCAATACAGTGCTGGACTGGCTGCATCACAATCACCCTGGCAGTTCCTTAAAAATACAGATTCCTGGACCCCACCCATGGACCCTGATCCACAAAGTCTGGATTGGTCCCTGGAATCCACATTTTTAACAAGCTCCCTGAATGGTTAAGATGGAAAAGAGGCATACTTTACCCTTTCATACTACTTAATATATTTTTAAAAATTTCATTTCACTAGAATTCCAGCTCCATGAAGGCAGGTATTTTTGTCTGTTTCAATCACTGCTGTCTTCTTAATATCTAGAACATTGCCTGACACATAGTAGGCACTCAAATAATAATTTGGATGAATGTGGTTTATCTATTTTAAAATAGTGCTTCCCCAAAGTGAGTCCCCAAAGACAAGTTTGAGAAGTTCGATCCTAGAGGACTTGCCAGTCTGTTTAGGTTAGAAACCACAGTTTGGTAGGATCAGCACCTCAGTGGGTATCACTGAGTAGTAAGTCAGGGATAGAGTCACACTTTTGGACAAAACTGGATGCTGTGAATGGATGTTCTGGCACAGGCTGGGTGGCGACTTTGGCCTTAATTTGTTCATAGTGTTCTGTCGACCCTGGTCTTGAAGACTCTTAGTTTGTGACTTTTGGTGATGCTTTTGGAGCTTCTTGATTTGGTACCATTTTTAAAAGCCTACAAGTGTTTTCTGAAAGCACTCGTGTCCTGGTTCTTTATTGGTATCTCTAAGCTCAACAGCCAGATGATTGATTAAGCTTGGGTTGGCCACGTGCAAGCTGTCTTCTCGTGGGCCACATTTCTACCAACATGAGCAACTGTGCCCCAGTGGGATAGGATAGTTTGAGGATTAGGGGTAACGTCTTGGGATAGCTAAATTTACTCAGTAAATTTCCAAGGTAAGTTCTCCTAATGGTGCACAGTTGGAATTTTTCGTATGGTAATCTGGAATTGTGTTGATGGGTCAAGTTTGATTAGCTTCTTTAATAAGGATCCAATCTATTTAGAGGTTTGTCATTTCATATGCCTATTTTGGCCTCATGTAGTAGAGCATGCTGCTTAGCAGCTGTTCTAATTTTTGTTGCTCGTTTTCTCAATCAACCCTGGTTTTGAAGAAATAAAAAGTTGTTTGACTAGTAGAAAAGACTAATCTAGTTTGGGTGGGGATTCTCTGCTCAGGAAATTTGATTTTCTGAATAGGAGCATAGAATGCATATCTTTTTGCCATTCTAAGAGATGGTTCTTATTTTCTGAACTATTTTGCTGGTCATTAAAAATATACTCGTCAGGAGTAGCTGGGTACTAACTAAACAGTGGTCAGTTCATGAGTGCTTAAAAGGCAGCTGCTATGGGTTTGACTTTCTCATCCTTAAACTTGAAAGCTGTTCTAAAAAGCTGTTCTATTTTTTTTACATCTTTAATAGAGCCGGATTAGAAACTTTATAACTGCAATGTGTCGTCATAAATATGCACTGTTCTTATTTTAAGAAATTTCTGTTCTAAAAGCATGAGTACTTCAGTTATCTGCGAATTTTTTTTTTTTTTTGGATGTTTAAGACCTTTTTAATGGCAATATATATTTAAAACAGACGTAAAAATTAGCATTCACCCACATACCCAAGGCCTCTGGAGAACCGGTTGGGATGAGTGGGTGAGCTATAGGCAGCCAGGTGGCTCCTTTGGGCTCCACTAGGACTGGGACAAGTAGCTTATGTCTGCTGTGAATTTGGGGGAAATAAAGTCTTCATTTTAGCTGCCACCCTTCTAAGTGTTGCTGTTCTTTTTAGTTCCTAAATCAGATTTTGTCAGCAATTTGCAAATTGTCCAGTATCAGGCTAAATATCTGCCATGCGAAGAGGGGAGAGACTCCCAGGTGACATGGAGCCCTCTGGGAGGACATGCAAGTCACCGATTCCTCCGGGGGTCTCTGGAGTAGGGTTGCCTTGGTGCCGAGCAGAGTTTTTACTGGCCCAGCTTGGGCGCTCTGGGGAATATGTGCAGATGCTCCTCGCCTGCCTTGACTAGAGTTTTCTTCTAATTCTGGACCAAAAGCGAACAGGAGTTTGGAGGAGGGTGGAGAAAATTCAAATCCCAGAGTTGAACTCCAGGATGCAATAGTTTGAGAGATTTAGTGTTTTTAAAAGACATTTATTCAGATTTTGCCTCTTTTCAGAAAGGATTCGAGATACATTAAAACAAATGACATTTATCATGTGGCTCTTAAAATGGGAAATCAGAGCAAAGGACAGGAGGAGAACCCAGTAAGCATTGACATGGTTGCAAAGATGGTCACAACGGGTCCCAGCTTCTCCCAGGCAGAGTGTAAAGGGTCATGCCGTAAAGGGAGGGAAAGGAAAGGACTTGAATGGTGTGGAGGGCCTTGTTGGTGCCAGGATCAGTATTTCAGGGGAATTAGGCTTATCCCCATTTCACAGAGGATGAAACTGAAAGGCAGAGAGGTGAAGGCACCAGGTTGGAGTGTAAAGTCACGCAGGCAAACTGGCCTCAAAGCATCCTGTTGACTTAGGACTATCACACATGGTTTTCATTGAAAGGAGGAGGATTTAAATTCCTTGGGGTGGAAGAAATTTGCTACTCAAACATTGTACCTGAGGCCATACTTTATATTCCTTTTTAGATATTTTGCCTATGTATATATTAACAAATTAAATATATAATTTTTAATCACAAAAAGGGGTTGTACTTTATCCTGTATAGGATATCACTTTATATTTTCATGGACAGTATGAATGGATTGAGTCCATTCATTTTAATATCTGCATCTTATCCCGTTCTTTAGCTATATCATATCTCTTAATGATGGATATTTGGGTGATTTCCAGGTTTTCCCCCACCTGTGTTACAAACAGGGCTGCAGTGAATCTATTTATATCTACTTACAAACTCTTACAAGTTCTTGTAAAATGAAGTATCAGAAGCGGAATTACGAGGTCCAAGGATATATGTTCACGTTTAAGTATTTAATAGAGACAGGTTGCCTTTCCATTGACTTAAAGGAGAAGGTCGCATCACGTTTCATGCGCACCTCCTGTTTTCTGCTGGGTGCTGAGGGGGATGCAGAAGGAGAGCAGCAGGGTTTGTTGCCCTCCAGGGATTTCCATC
>NW_006433949.1:5420394-5531452 GCF_000325575.1 Pteropus alecto | reverse complement strand
GATTTAATTCGACTTTTCAAGTTTGCCTTGCAAACACCGTACATGGTGTCTGGTACCAGTATTTCATTATATTGATTCTCTTGGGGAACGGATGTAATTTCCTCAGGGCAGGGACCTCATTCTACGTGACTTATAATATGTCTCACACATCTTCATTGCTTTGTGCAGACATTGTAATTATAACACATCAGGCAGTATTTGAGGCTCTAATTGAGACATTTCCTTTTATTGCGGGGGTGGGGGGTGGTGTATGAAGAATTAACAGTTTTGGCATTCTATACAGGTTATGGAATATCAGCCTGGAGGGGACTTGCTGTCACTTTTGAATAGATATGAGGACCAATTAGATGAAAATATGATTCAGTTTTACCTAGCCGAACTGATTTTGGCCGTTCACAGCGTTCATCAGATGGGATACGTACATCGGTAAGTGAGACTCTCTCAAGTCTGCTGAGAATTTATCTGTATCACCTAAGAGTTCCTGTAATAGAGTGAATGCATGAATGATTTTAGTAGCAAAATAATGCTCCATCCAATTTTTAGTTATTCTTAACTATAATTGGCTAAAAATACACTTTCCAAAGTGGCATTTCAGCTTACCCATTCCACAGTGAAGTATATCTAGAATTGTAATGTTCTTAAGTTTGCTAGTACGATCTGTAAGTGTAGCTGATAAGACTGGGAACTCTTGTATGGGTTCTTTGAATTATATGGTAGAAAAATGGAATTTGATTTGCAGAAGGAACTGAAATACCACATAGGACCAGAAGACCATGAAGTTGTACTTCTGAACTCACCCGTTAGTAATTCACAAAGATGTTCCGCAGAATCCTCAGTTGAAAAGTGTGTTTTTACATCCTCACTCATCTGATGTTTTACGTTCATCTGAGAATGTTGTGGGAATGGAACGATGGTTAGACGGTTAGACCAGGTATTACAAAATCTGGAATAGAGTCTTAGCTTTTCCATTGACAAGCTGCATGACCCTGGGCCAGTCGCCTAGCTTCTTTTGGTCTCAGTTTACTTAATGTAAAATGTATGTCTCTAGGAGAAATCATCCATCTAATAACCTGTATTTGTTCCCTTCCTTCCCCCACCTCCCTCCTACCCCTCCTTGTTTTCTTTCTTCTAATTCTTCCTTTTTTTCCCCTTAAATTTGTTTTGCAAAATGTATGCTTAGTATTTTTGTCCATCAGTTGGAGAGGTCTGCGTAGCAGAATACAAAGTAAGCGTTCTGACCGAATCAATGTCCTAGGTCAGCAATTGCCTGCTGACTGGCATGGAGAAGACAGCACTAATTCGTGGCCCTGATTTCCTTACAGAGACATCAAGCCCGAGAACATCCTCATTGATCGAACAGGACACATCAAACTAGTCGATTTTGGATCAGCTGCGAAAATGAACTCAAATAAGATGGTAACAAAATGCAGTAAGATAGCTTAATAGAGGCTGTACTGAAAAGCATTCTGTCATCCTCATAAGTTTGGGAAATACTGGGATAAAGCAACATCTTGGAGCCATTGTCTGCCAGTGTGTGAAATGACTTCTCCAGGGGAATGGAAGTGGGGATGGGGACGCAGAGCTATTTCCTAGACTTACCTGACCTTGGCATTCTTATGTATAATACCTCTTCATACCCTTCAAGACATTTTTAGGAACGTTTTTATAATTTGGTTGAAAAGAAAGGAAAATGCTTATTTTGTTTTTCCCTTCATGATTCTTGCCCGTACTAGACTGTCTTCTGTTAACACTATCTTTTTCTACCTTAAAATATTTTTATGAAATGTAACCTTCTTTATTTCAAATCTTTTATTTCCTATGCAGCAAAATTTAATCACCAGAGCATTTGAACTGAATACCCTTAAGCGTTAAGAACCAAGCACTCAAAATGTCAATTTTAAGTCCTGGAACTTTGGTAAAAATTAAAATATGTTCTTTGTGCTAAGTAGGAAGGCAAGAGGGTAGCTATTGAGATCAAGAGTGAGAATACTTTAGGGAAAAGATGACAAAGGAAAAAAATTAGATTTAAAAAAATCTAATAAAGATTATGCATACTAAAATGTGAATTTAGAAGTCATTATGTAAAACATGGTAGATCTAAGAGAAAATCAACTTAGATTTTAAGACTAATTTTACAACTGAACCTCTTGGCGACCTAGATAAAATCCTTATGAACTTGGCCTTTTATTCTTTAGAAAATACTGATTCTAGTAAAAATGCACAAATTAAGAGGTTAGAGAAGCTGCTCTTTGAAATGTCCCCAGTTGTGAGACTTAAGTCCTTACGTAAAGGGCAATATGTAAAATTGCTCTTTTTGTTTCCAGATTCCTTGGAGGAAAGGTAGGTATTATTTCAGATTATGTTTCTTTATAATCTATTCCACCTGATCATTACATTAAGAATTAGGTTATAAAATCAAAGCATTTTATGTTGTAAAAATTTCATATAATTCTGAAACAGGCATGAAAACTTAGGAATTGAATTTAGTGGAATAAAAGTGGAATACAGGAGAAAAGTTAAGTAAAGCATAAGTTTTATCACCTAGGATTAAAAAACTTATACATTGCATTAGTGACCTAAAAAACTCATGCATCTAGAAATAAATTGGAGCAGAGGTACATAGCCTGATAATAATCGAAGCATAGGCACATAGTCAGCACCACTGACAGTTTGCTCCGATAATTCTTTATTGTCGGGCCGTCCTGTGTGATATGAGATGTTCAGCTACATCCCTGGCCTCTATCCAATAGCACCTTCCTCTCCAGCTGCGACTACCAAAAATGTCTCCAGACATTGCTAACTGACCCCCGGGAGGGCAAAAATCATACCTGATTGAGAATCACTGCAGTAGATTGAGAAGCATCAGAAAGCTAGGTAGCTAGGGCTAGCAATATGTATTTGCAATAAGAAAAGCTACTTGGAATGCTAGATTAAGATCTAAAGTCTCTACCTGGTAAATAAATGGGAATTTAGAATAAGGCTTTATCTCTGCATCTGGAGCCGCCCTCTTCAAAGCCCTTGGTGGAGAGCAGGACTCCTCTTCATTTTAGCTTCCTATTTTTCAGTGCTTCAAATTGCCCTTTTCGGGTCTTCTAATTGTAGCAACCTTCACTCCAGGCAGGGAGCCTCCCGGAGGCACTCGGTTTTATTTGCAGCTTAATATGCTTAACCCCTGATTATTTTGGTCAAGGAGACACGGCAACTCAGCCCTGTACATTCGAGAATATTGTACCTCTTCTCCTCTTGGGGAGAGAATCATTTCTCTAGAACTTTCTACTTTTAGGGCCAGAACGTGCCAGCAGAAAAGGAATTTTTAACATTTTTTAAAAGTGCAAACGCTCTTTTATTATAGAAGAGCAAGAATCTGCAAACTAGATCACGTATGGATATAAAATTATAATTTTTTTTGGTATTTTTGATCAATGTTGGTAGGTTAAAAAAATGTTTCTTTTGAATAGAATGTTTTATAGGCCTAAAAAGTAGGTTCTAAATGTTTTTTTTTGTACCCAAAATATACTATATAAAATAGAATCTACATTTACTGAAATTATTATATATTATTTGTGAATCAGATCTGTTGAGTTTCCATCTCTATTGTCTTTATTTCAAGTTTCTTAGAAAATTGCTTTGGAATATTTTTGTTAGTGAACACAGCTGGATCTTACTGCCTGGAGATTTGGGTGTTGAGCTGAGATGTGCCATTGACCTTCTGTGTGACTTAGATCACGCACTTCACCTTATTAGAATCTCAAAGAATGTCAGACGGCTAACACTTCCAACCTGTCATATTCAGCCCTCACGAAAATAGTTGTAAGGAGATTATAAACAAAGCACATTCGTGATAGCATGTTAAGTGATAATCAGCCCCATTAGCAGTTGGAAACCCATAGGAGATAGCCCTTTTTGAGATTTATGTAGGAATGAAAAGATTTTCTTTCTTTTCCACAAGAGGAACAACTTAGTCAGATTTTTATTTTCATTTTATTTACCCCCTGCTTCTGCAAGTGTATGTGTATGCCCTGGGCAGCTAGATGGGGTGAGTTGGATTGAAACAGTTTTATGTTTAAGCCTTTTATGAGAAGTGGGATTAGAAGGAGGAAGACAATGGCTTTCTTACTTTCTTCTCATCTGCTTTCTGCTTGTAAAATAATCTGCTAGATTAATTCTTTTCTTTTTTTAACCTCTGTCTCTCCACATGTGACTGACCCTTCTGTCTCCTAGTCATTTTCTTACTGTCTCTTCCTGAACTGGTGTATTTTTACCTGTCAATACGGTAAAATGAACTAAAGTTTAGAACTGGGGCCTTGTCAGATGATGTACTTACTGCAGGCACCCTGGACTCCTAGAGCATGATTCCACTTTTAGTATCTCATCCAGATTAATTAGCTGGCTGTGAATTGCCCCCAGAGGAGAGTGAAAGCATCTTGCAAAATCCTTATCAGGATGTGTGAGATTGTATGTTGAACAGGTTTAATGTGCTTGGAGGGCGATAGCTAATGGAAGGTCAGTAGCTATTTTATGAAAAGTCTTTGTTAATTACCATTACTGTAGCAGGAAATGTACAAAAAGCAAGCTCGGTGGTATTTTTCCTTAAAATTTAGAAAATTTACAAAACGATGATTATAAATATGTATACTCACCTGTCTGTTACGGGGCAAGAACTGGGGAATTATCTGACTTCAATAAGGCTAATCATGAGTTCAAATATGAGGCATTGACAATTTACACCCTTTGCTGGGCGGTGCTGATAAACATGACCCAGTCAAGTTAAACTCTTTGGTTATGAGCAAGTGACCAAGCCCTGTGAGCTATAAACAAGAAGAACTGAATATTCCCAAACAACCTGGTGCGATGATAAAATAAAGCCCAATAAGTGCAAATGAAACATATTTGAGGATTGTGTGTTAATGGTTCTGCAGGGTAATTTGGCATAAAGGGCAAGCGTTTAATCAATGATACAGTGGCATTACCAACACCTAGTTAAATCAAGATGTTACAGTTTTTCTTCTCTTGTTTTGATATTTAAAAGATAATTTATTTCTCATTTTCAGTATGGAGGGTTTTTACCAAAACCTTGCAGTTTAATCCTGATCTTGTGCTGAGCTCATTAACATTTACACACACATGAAAAGACGGAGTCTTGCTCAGGCTTCCCAGCATCTAGGCTTCCTCTTGACTTAAGCTACTTTCAGTTCCTCAAGCTTAAGGCGCCCTGTCTTAGACCAAATATTTTCTCCTTTTTCTTTGCTGTTGTCCATCAATACAGGCCTGTGGGTTTCCTGGGTGGTGTGGTCATCCAGCTTTGCCAAATGGGTACTTGGAATGGAAATCCTATTGTCCAAAGCAATGGATGACTGGTGTCACACTGCTTTCTGAGTTTAGGGATAGGAAACACCTATGGTGGGCCCAAGAGAGCGAGTGAAAAGAGGGAGAGTAAGGAGAATGAGCCTGTTTCCTATAACAATGGGTCTTTGGGGCACAGGAATGGACAAGATTAAAATTACAGGCTGGAAGAGCTTGGGTCTTCATCATAGAGAAAAGGATACCTCCCATTGTCCTCTGTAAACATTCACTTTCCTCTCAATTCCCAGTCAAAGCAAAGCAAGTTTACTGTCTTGATATAAATCCCAGCATTCAAGCCTTATGGTCTTGCCTTTAAAATTTCTTGGCTCACTCAGGGGCACTTAACATCCTTTAATGGGGAGAAAGTGCTTTTGTGCCATGTAACTGCTGATGTGGGAGAAACCTTTTTAGATGTAGGGTTATTGGACAACTGGTCAGCATAGTACATGACTAACATCAGGCCCTCTCAGTTTTATAGGGAAGAGAGAGAATTATCCTTAAACTTCAGATTTCATGGCTCAATAACTCTTCACAGTTTTGAAGACTCAAAGGATTGCCAGCTTACTAGGTTGCCTAGGAAGGGGTAGGGGTGAGGGGCAGAAAACCTACTTCTGTCAAGAGCATCATTTCAAGAAACAGAGAACATTGAAATACTAAAACAGCCAGAAGGACAAATTATCAGAAGAAAGAACAGTTTTTTAAACGGACTATATTTAATTTTATAAAAAGACTTCCTACATTGTCCTAACCTTTCTTTGCTGAGGTCAAGTGCTTGGGCGCCACTGGATTGGAGAGTCCTGGTTTCTGAACAGTGGGGAGGGAACCAAGGAACAGGAGTTGGGAGTGAGGAAAATGAACACGTTACCATTTGACCTCTGCTAGAAGTTATTTATAATATCTTGCCCTGTGGGTGGGTCAACTCAGAATGTCGATTCCAAATAGTTAAACTTGAGATATAACACATGTTTGTAATATTGTGTTGACAGCTAGCTGCCCGTTTTTCAGTAATGGGTAGATTGATCTTATAGTCATTTTAGGATTTATTATCATTTTGCCGTTTTCATAAGTAAGAGTTCTATCATATCAGTAACGTGTATCAGGAAATATATCTTCATTCCAGGTATATACCCCACACTAATTTGTGTAACCAAAGGGTGTACATCAACAACTCTTTCTCCTTTGCCTTTGGATTATATTATGTGCTTTTTGTCTTTTTCTTTTTTTTTAATTAGTAAATCATTTGCATTGCCTGACAGTGTGCCACTTGACAGAAGGTTTAAGTGCCTGGGAGAATAATAATCAGTGGCAAATCAGCTTGTGTCTGAAATGTGGCTGTTGGCAATCTATCTGAGGATAATTGAAAGTTTGCTGTGTTCATTTCATTTACGGGTTTCCAGGTGAATGCCAGACTCCCGATTGGGACCCCAGATTACATGGCCCCTGAAGTGTTGACCGTGATGAATGGGGATGGGAAAGGTGTCTACAGTCCTGACTGCGACTGGTGGTCAGTGGGAGTTATCGCGTATGAGATGGTTTATGGAAGGTCCCCATTCACTGAGGGAACCTCAGCCAGAACCTTTAACAACATCATGAATTTCCAGGTAAAGAGCCTAACTCGTAGATTTAGAAGTAATACTGAGAAATGTCATTCAAAAGTTGTGCAAATGAATGTTTGTAATCTAAACCAGCAGTTTTGGTTAATAACAATAGCAAATACTTATATTAGCCCTCACTTTCTGCCAAAAGCTGTTCTAAACACTTTAATTATATTTTATTGACTTTCAGCTGCCAGTAATTAATTGTAAGCCTACGCCATTATTTTATGTACCATTAAAAAGTAAAAACTGCTGCCAATGAATTTGATATTTGATTGATTATAAAATGCATTTTGATTTTAGTACTATTAAATGTGAATAAATGCGAGTCTTAGAATTGATGAAATGTAGTTTATTAACTCGGCAAATTGTCCAAAAACACTATGAGGTAGATATTATTATTATTTTCAATTTACAGACATAGAAACCAAAGCACAGAGTGGTTAAGTAACCTGCCCAAAATAATACAGGCAGTCTGGCTTTGAAGTCCATGCTTTTGATATTAGGCTATGTACTTTTTCTTAGTACTAACAGCTCTCAAATATGATTGAGGACATGAATTAAAAATACAGTAATATATATATAAAGTAGAATTTAAACCTTTTCTAATAACTGACTTTCTACTATGTTAAGGCCATTTCTTAAGGATATAATAAATATGTATATTTTAGTTTCAACCAAAAGGAAAAAGAGAACTTATTTCACAGATTTTTATATCTCGCCCAGTTTCATCTTTCTGGAATGCTCAATACATATTTTTATATGTATAACACATATTTTATATGCTTAATACATACATATATTCCTTGTTATTCTTGAGTCTCCTCTTGAGTTAAAGTTTCCCCTTAGATGATTCTCAGGGCTAATTTTTTTCCTTCATTTCAGTCCACTCATTCAGCCATGAGTGAATTGCGCTAGGTACTGTTAGGCACCAGGTTTACAGTGATGAACAAGAAGGGAAAGGCTCTCCCTGCCTTCTTTCTCCATCATCATACAGAAGTCAAAATACATTGCACATGCGCCAAAGCAGAGTGCAGAGGGAGCACGTAAGAGGCAGTGATAGGGTAGAGGAGGTAGGCAGGGAAGAAGGGGTCGAGTTGAGGAGGGTGTTCTAGCAGACAGAGCATCATGACTGTTCAGGCAGCTTTAAATAGCTCATCATTGTTGGACAACAAGGAGCGAGATGGGGAGCCTAGCTAGACGAGACGAAGACGGGAACAGGGGTCAAGTCGTAAAAACTGTTGAACCCCTGCAAAGGAACTAGACCTACTGATGTGAACAGGCCATTTATTTTGGGAACGTGCCTTTGGTTCAAAGTTAAGTGGGCATAAAACTTCCTTCTTTAAAAAAAAAAAAAAAAGAAACTTGAGTATACGAGAGATACTTTCTTAACTTTGGGGCATGTGAAGCCAAATTTGCAAAGGAAATCATTGTTTTATTTTTTTGGAATAGCGGTTTTTGAAGTTTCCAGATGACCCCAAAGTTAGCAGTGAATTGCTGGATCTGATTCAAAGTTTGTTGTGTGGCCAGAAAGAGAGACTGAAGTTTGAAGGCCTTTGCTGCCATCCTTTCTTCTCAAAAATCGACTGGGATAACATTCGTAACTGTAAGTAGAGCTGCGTTCCTTCAGTTCTGGTGTTGGGATTAAGAAACGTTAAAGAATGATTTGAAATTATTCTGGCCCACAGAAGCTGGTATAAAATATATAAATAAGGGCTTTAATTATCTACACAAATAGAAAAGGCTAATGATGTAGCATAGCTGTCTGAGTAATAATTTTGCTTTAAAATTGTTTGCATAGAACTAGGTCATTTATCAAACTCTGTGTTTATGTGGCCTTTTAAAATGTTATCCCTCAGTAAGTCAGAGAGATGGAGTTCAAAGGCTGTCATTTGGTTTGGTGGAATTTCTTCCCAGAGGAAAAGCAGACCTAGGTATTTCATTTACAGATTAGGAAAAAGACTCAGAGGTTAGGCAAAGTGCCCAGGTTGCTTTGTCAATGGCCAAGCCTGCACTAAACCCATAAATGCCTCGCAGTGTTCATTTGTTTTCCTCTAAAATTTTTGTCTTTGCTCACAAGCATGTAAAATCTATAATGTGCACGCACAGTGGATTCATGCATACATCAGCTTGTAATCAATTAGTGCAAACTAAATTCCTTAAAAACAAAGACCTGGTTTATTGTCAACAGAACTTAAACGCTTGGTTTTTTACAAATTGGTAATTTTTTAACCATTTTTTAAAATTCTTGGATGTGTTATCGGTTGAATGTTCTTTAGTGACCTGACCCAATGATTAGTATATATCACAGCCAGTAGGAAAGCAGTTGGCCGGTTTAAGTGTGGGTTTTATTTTTGGTGATGAGGGGAGGTGGGAAAATGAAACCCATTTCTAGGTGTCAAAACCAGGCTTCTAGCTGGCATTGTGTTATAACCTCTCGCACCTTCAGCTAGAATGTGCGAGTTGGGTTAAAATCCAGTATAGTCCGGTCGAAAGCCCTTTTGATGGTTCCTCTAACCTGCCAAAATATTTAGGTAGGCTGCATTTCCATAAATCTGGGCAATTTTTTCTCTTCTGGTAGCCAGCTTGTTTTATTTTTCTAATCTTTAAGCATCAAACCCCAGATCTCTAAGGTTCAGCGCTTTTAATCAGTAATATATTTTCAGCGCAGTCTTCCTTTTTGCTTTTAGAAAGATTTCATACAGTTTCTTTTAGATGCTGTTCAAACACTTAATCTTCTCTTGCCTTGCCTTTTTATCTCTGCAATCTTGAATAAGCAGTTAATTTTTTATGCACGCACTTGCTAATTATATATATCTCCACTCAAGTCAGTGAAGGGTGATTAATTACCTGAGTAACTTTATTTCGTGTTTTGGTAAACCTTGCCTTTTTAGTGTTGTGTCAGAATTCTCAGATTTTGTCCTAGTTTTTTCCTTTCAGGCTGTTTATAGGTTTTAGGCTTATTGGGTTTACAAGTGTAATCACTGTTCTGTAAATTATATCATTCCCGTGGAGGTTATATGTTGTCTGTCCTTCATGAGGCCCATCTTTTGAAGGCCATGGTTATCTTCCCTATGAGATGATTTTTGATGGATCACTGTAGTCTAGGTCATCTTCACACTCGTTGTGGCCATACTCGACTCACTGTGCCTTCTTTGGCTATCTTAATTTTTCCATATCTTAATAACTATCCGCTTAGTTTTTTCTTATTTTTACTACATGTTCCCCACCCCCACCCACCCACCCATAGTTGTATCAGGGGATTTTCCTCACCCAACTGAATCCTGATTTTTTTTTTTAAATTTATTTTTTAAAGTAAACATTATATATATTCAAAGTATGCAACATGGTGATTTGATATATGCACGGTGAAATGATTACTCTAGTCAAGTTAATTAACATATCCACTTCCTCACATAGTTCCTTTTTCCTTTTTTCTTTTTTTTTCCATGATGAGAGTACCTGAAATCTACTCCCTTGGCCAATTTCCGGTCATAAGTTCAGAATCGTTAACTGCAGTCAGCATGCTATGCATTAGATCTCTAGACTTACTCATCCTACATAACTCCTACTTCACCCCTTTGACCAGCACCTCCCATCTCCCTCCATCTCTCCACCACTGGAAAGCAGCGATCTACTTTCTGCTTCTGTGTAGTTGACTTCTTAAGATTCCGCATGTAAGTGGGATCACACAGCTTTTTTCTTTCTGTGCTTGTCTTATTTCCCTTATCATAATGTACTCCATGTTGCAAGGTTCATCCATGTTGCAAATGGCAGGATTTCCTTTTTTTTTTTTTTTAATTTTTTTTCCTTCTTTTTTAAGACTAATATTCCATTGTATATATACACCACAGCTTCTTTACCCAGTCACCCACTGAAGGACACTCAGTCATTTCCATATCTTGGCTATTGTGAATAATGCTCTCATGAACATGGGAGCACAGGCATCTCTTTGAGGTGCTGATTTCATTTTCTTTGGGTATATAACCAAAAGAAGGATGGCCGGATCCTAGGGTAGCTCCATTTTCAGTTTTTTTTTCGAGCAACCTCTACTGTTTTTGATAGTGGCTGTAGCAGTTGACCTTCCCACCAACAGGGCACAAAGGTCCCCTTTCTCCACTCGTTATCTCTTGTCTTTTCGATGTTAGCTATCGTACCAGGTATGAAGCGATATCTCATTGTGGTTTTGATTTGCGTTTCCCTGGCGATTACTGATATCGAGCACCTTTTCATATACCTGTTGGCCGTTCGTATGTCTTCTTTAGAAAAATGTCTTTTCACGTCCTTTGCGCAGATTCTTGATTCTTAAAACCTGATGGTTTGAATAGACTTAGAACTCCCAGTTTTAGACTTAGAACTCTCAGAAGAGTCATGAAATATGTTTGCTTTAAAAAAAAATTCTTTTAATTCGAATGGACTTTATTTTGGAATACTATTAGATTTATAGAAAGGTTGCGAAGACATTTCTGAGAGTTCCCACATACCCTTCTCCCAGTTTCTGCTAATGTTAACATCCTACATAACTGTGCCAAACTAAGATTGATATTGGCATAGTACTATTAATTAAACTTCAGACTTAATTCTGATTTCACCAGTGTCCCCACTCACGTCCCTTTTCTTTCCCAGGAACAGAATCCAGGGTACCATATTGCAATTAGAGCGTTTGCGGTTGGTTTGGGGAGTAATACCTAGTGTAGCTCAGCCAGCGGGCGGGATCCTCTCTCCCACTGAGGATTGGTGGTGCCTTTTCCTGGAGCTTTCGTGACATCCCTGACTATGCAGAGAGCCATGGTATTAATTTCAGTGTCTCCTAGCCGATTTTCCTGTTTTTCACCAACTCTGCTCCCTGAATATTTGCAATCAACTCATGTTTTTGTGATTGAAAACACTGCTAGACTCTGTGCTATTTGAGCTTTCTCCCAGCTAGGTAACTCTAACGGAAATTACACATTTGTGTAGTCCTTTTTTTTTCATAAACACATGTTGAGTGACTTTCATCAACCAAAATACTTGAAGCTGTTAAGTTTCCCACGTTTACGGTCGCTGCTTAAATGCCTTGTGGTTCCAAGCTGTCGAATATTCCACTTTCCATACACAAGATTGTCCCTTGACGAAAGCAACATTAACCTCTCTGCTGTTTCACCCCTAATTCTTCTTTTTCTTGTTGTAACCAAAGAAAGAATACCACTTAACGCAGCAGGTAATAATCTTCTAAAACTCATTATCTCAAGAGGTGGTCCTGGCAGGATATATAAATGCAATTTTAGAAAAGTCTGGGTAAATGTATGAATGACAGAGTTGGGAATGGCTACTGAGAGAAACTTGGACATGTCTTAGCTTTGACACTGAGGTCAGATGGAGCATTCGTGCCCTCCTGGGTCCTACCTCTTGGGGTTCATGTGGGCAACATCACACAAACCAGGAATCTGACCCAGTTCAGGAATGCTTATTCTCCCAGCAAGTCAAAAGCTCTGTGATGAGTTACTGCCACACTCTTGGGTCTCTGGGCACCCATTACCCTGATGCTTCATTCCTAGCCTCACACGATGAGATGTAGGGTTGGGTTTTCAGCTGCTTATTACGATCATTATTTCAAAGCTGCTTTCCAGGTTTCAGTAGGGGGCTCTTGAAGCGTACTTGTGGCCCTGGGCTGTGCAGTCCTGGTGATGTTTCAGGTATCGGGCCAGGGTCTAGTTGTATCTAGGCCGATTTTCTGGGCTCTGGAAAGCCAAAGCCAATCAGAGCTTCTCTTTCATGCCTTTGGGGTTAACGTTTACCTTTCCTGGCATTGTGCACCTGCTCCTGTCAATGGGAAAGTTTTGCTGTCTGGTGCTCTCTTCTAAGTAACATCTTTTTAAATAGCTCCCCACCAAAGGCGTAGTGATGTCAATGGAACCAGCACGCCTATACCTTTCATCCAAGACTGCCATGACTTGACAGTGAGAAATGTAAAATGCACGTATTGATTATGGATTATTTCTTAGAACATTTGATACTCTAGAGAACTCGTATTGTCTGTTACTTATGACATGGGCTTTTTCTTTTGAATTGTCTTCCTTTCACCATTCTCAGAAAGGCACAGGGCTTGCAAAATTATTTTGGGTTGAGGTCTGCATGATTCTAGAGCCTCTGCTCTTTCATATTGTGCATGCCTTAGCATAAGTAATTGTGATTGGTAATAATGTTTATAATGATGACATGATAAACCATATGACATTAGAGGGTAGTTTAATCTCTGTGTCTATTTAAGCACATTTGGAATTGTAGTAATTTTTGAATCTATAAGATTCATCATAATTTGAGTATCTGCAGTGTGCTGAGTGCTACATTGGGTGCTGTAGCTCTGTAGATGAACAAATTTTGATAACAGCCCTGCCTTCAGGAGTAGTTATAGGTCCTTTGCTTAAATAGAGCTGTGGTCCTGTTAAATTGCTTTACCTCAAAGTGATAGTTTAATCCTAGGTAGGTCGCCCACTGGCTTACTGAACCACATATGCTTGATTTTAAACAAAATACAGACTATGACCCAGTGACCCCTTCCCTCCATACTGCATGATATTCTTTCTGCTGATCTGTTATCCTCCCCACACCTTAGATCTAGCCTGGGAAAGGACAATGTTGGATCAATGACTCACCTCTAAAATAGAGATTTATAGTCTCAGGATGAATTGAGAAGCCTCGGTTCATGTTTTCGGTTTATTTAGAACAAAGTCTCTCAATCTTGGCAGTATTGACATCTGCGACCAGGTAATTCTTTGTTGTGGGGACTGTTGTGTGAATTGAAGGAGGTTTAGCAGCACCCTGGCCTTTAGCCATGATGCCATAGCACCCTCCCCTCTGCAGTTGTTACAACCAAAAATGTCTCCAGATATTGCCCAGTGTCCCTTGGGGGACACAATTGCCCCCAGTTGAGAACCATTGATTTAGCAGAATTGACAATGGTTGTTACCAGGAAAGAATATTACAGTAATCAGAATCCCTCCAGACTGCCGTTGCTGACAAGCAGTGGCACCATTCATTGCCTTGATACTCAGAATGTGGTCCATGGACCAGCAACATCTGCATCACCTGGGAGCTTGTTAGAGATGCAGAGCCTCAAGCCCCACCCCAGACCTGCTGACTGGAAGCTGCATTTTAATAAGATCCCCAGGAATAAGATTCCCAGGTGTATTAGCATTTGAGAAACCCTGCAGGAGGAGAAAATTAGATCTGTCAGCTGTAGAGTTTCTGACTCATCTTTATGGGGTCTTCCTGGTTTTGTCCTCTGAGCGCAGGGTAAGGGAAGACTGCTTTTCGGCTAAGGACTTCTTTCATTGGTGGATAGAATTGCTTAGAAACGCCTGGTTTTAGACTCTGCTTTTGAGGAATTTAAAGGTTTTTCTCTCAGGTAGAATTTACATCCTTCATATCTTTCACGATGGTGGTTTAACTTAATTTCCAGCTGCTGATAGCAAATAGATAGTTGTAAAATGGCATATGTATGCCTCTCCACACTCCAGCTTACTGTTGTCCTTTATTTACTTTTGATTAAGGATGGGTTAAGTTTTCATCGTTAATACTTTTTACATGTGGCTTATACTGCTGTGCCATTTATCGAGCACCTACTATGTGCGAAGGGCTCTGCAGAGTACTTTATGCATATTGTCCCATTCACTCTTCCCCAAATCTCTGTGAGACAGGTACTATTTTTGGTCCTACAGTACAGCTGAGGATCCTGAGGCCTAAAGAGATGAAGCCACTTGGCGAAGGTTGCGGAGCCAATAGTTGGCAATGGCAGGAGTCAGACTCAGGTCTTTCTGACTCCAAGTTCTCTTAGCTTTTATTTATTTGAATAAGTAGTACAGTCCATGGTAAAAAAATTCAAGCGACACAAAAAATTATACAATGAAAAATGTCTCCTTCTCACCACACGCCTAGTGCCTCTCCCTAAAGTGAACCACTGTTGCCAATTTCTTGTGTAGCCTTACATAATATTCTCCGCTTACATAAATACTAGCACAGCCTGTATTCATAACATCATTGTTATACTGCCTCCCAAGAATTGAGGAGTTTTTATTGTTAGGTTATTTTTCTGTATCATTGAATAAATGAGGGAGAAGCCTTTGTGGAAACCCTATCGTGTTTATCCTTTGAATTTGCCACTCTGACATTGATTTCTAATGAGCAGTGCTCTCTTCTCAAATGAAAACCCCTTATGGTTTTAATATGAATATTTTAGTTATTTTCATGTTCTGCTTTTCAAATAGCATTATCTTGATGGCTCGGGCATAGTGTGTGTGCGTGCATGCGTGTGTGTGTATGCACGCCTTTTTAAGGTCTGTTTGTTTTGGAGCTCCTGTCATTTGAGCCGGCATCTGGCGATGTTTTGTTTTATAAACTAGGTCGAGGAGGGTGGTAGATGTACTTCTCTGTAAGCCTTGGTTGGCCCTTGTATGTATCTCCCTGTCACACACCCACCCACCCAGTCACTTCAGGGGAAGGAGGAAGTAAGGAAAAGGAGCTGGGGCTGTTTGGGGAAGTAGCATGAGGAGGGTAGAAAGAGGGAGGATGATACAGTAGTGATGGCAGAGATGCAGCCGACTGGACCAGGAGCACATGGGCACCACCTGCTAAAACATAAGAAGGGAATAATGGATATATGTGGTCACTAGCTCGTAGGCTCTTATGTGATATACAAGTGAATATGTGTGTCTTAGGGGCTGGTCCTGTTTTTAGAGAGTACGTTGTTGAAAGTAGAAAATAGACAAAAAGAGCTAAATGCTTACGAATTAAGATTATAGAATTTCCCCCCTCTAGTCTGAATTTAGAAGCTACATCCAGAGATGTTAAACATATGTAATAACTTACTTTATTCCAAGATAAATTGAAATGCCTTATTTTAGCAATGATTGCAATATTAAAAGGATAAAGAGAAATGTAGAAATCTGGATGAAGAGAGTATCAGGGTAAGGAAATGAAGTCAGAGTTAAAGGTAAAAACAAACAAGTTCATCGTCAAGTTGCTAGAAGAGGACAGATTTGGGACTCTCAGCCTCCTAGTGGCCAAAGCAAAAAGGAGAATGTGAACAGTTACAAGAGGCTCAGATCCATGAGGAAAAAATCT
Source organism: Pteropus alecto (assembly GCF_000325575.1). Taxonomy (NCBI): domain Eukaryota; kingdom Metazoa; phylum Chordata; class Mammalia; order Chiroptera; family Pteropodidae; genus Pteropus; species Pteropus alecto. The sequence goes on along the minus strand of NW_006433949.1, from coordinate 5,515,412 downwards.
GGGATGGTTTGCTCAGAGAAGACTTGATTGTCTGATTACTGAGCCCTGGGGAATTTCATCACTGTGTTCCCCACAAATAGGATCCCTTGTGACATGGTAAACCACATCCCTCTAATACATGCCCGAGGGATTTCCCTGTGATTCTTCTTATAGAGCCTCTTAATGTAAGCCAACAGCGCAATGCTAAATTCCAGTTTGGTAAGTCAATTCTAAATGAGGTAAATTAATGCCTTACCTGGGAGAAGATGGGAAAGAGGAAATAGGTTTGTAGAGAAAGCCCCTAAATTGAAGTCCTCAACCCTTAAATTGTCATTTGCCAGACCCTCCACTACCAAGGAAATATGGAAATGATTTGGCCAAAGATTCAAAATTATATTAAACATCTGGGACTATATTCAGCAGCCAACTTTCTAATCAGTTCTGTGAAGTGTGGTGATTGCATTTACATTCATTTTCTGAGCGCGAAGTTAGGATAGAGCTAAAGAGGGCAGTTGGCAGGCATCGAAAGAGATTAAAACACAGGACGACGAGTAAGGAGGTCCAGGTGGTTCATGACTGAGGGTTTGGAAATGATTTTCAGTGTCTCACTTCAGAGAAAAGTATGGCCAACTCTGTTGATCCCTGGTGACAGAAAGGAAAGGATAGCATTCAACTACAGCATTGACACTTTGGGGTTCTAAGACCCACCCTCCCTGTCCTTCAAAATTCTGACTAACAATGGACACACACAAAGAACCGATAGCCAGGTAGGGACCAAAATAGCCACTGTATTCTTGGCAAGGCAGGTGCTCAATAACCTTTGATGCAGGGGTCTCTTACATTCACCTCCACTGCTGAACAGAGGAGAACGGTGGGTCTTTCCTCGCGGCTGGGAGGCCTTGCCACGGTGGGCCTGGAGGAGTGGTCACTTGGCTGAGTTCATGCCACGTCTGGACGTAGGCAGGAAAACGGAAGTGTGAAGCCCGTGGTCCGATCAATGTCCATTCCCGTCAGTCAGATTGGCTCCTCCGTGCTTGTCCTTGGGAGAGGAGTGCGTAAAAGGGTGACGCTAGATGTGTTCCTTAGGCCAGGAAGGGATTGGGGACCAAATGTTCTCCCTCCCCAGTGGTTGAAAACAGCTTTACTGAGGAATTGACGTACAGTAAGTACATGTATTTTAAACGGACAGTTTAAGTTTTGACATATGTATACACCTATGAAACCATCACCACAGTCAGGATAATAAACACATCCATCCCCCTCAAAAGTTTCTTCACATCCCTTCCCTAGCACCAGTCCCTATCCCTTCCCATCTCCGGGCAGAGACTCATCTGCCTCTGTCACTCTAGTTTGTATTTTCTAAACTTCATGTAAATTAAACATACAATACGTACTTGTTTAACAAAAAAACAAGGAAAAATATGTACTTATTTTGTCTGGCTTCTTTCATTCAACATAATTCTGAGATTCATCCATGTTGTAGGCTGTATGGTAGTTCACATCTTTTATTTCTATGTAGTCGTTCATTGTGTGGATGTATCACAGTTTGTTTATCCAGTCATCTGCCGATAGATATTTGGGTCGTTTCTAGCTTTGGGCTCTTATGAAATATAGCTTCTGCGAACATGCATGTACATGTCTGTGGACATATGTGTTCATTTCTCTTGGGTAAGTACCTAGGAAGAGAATGGCCAGATCTTATGGTAGGTGTAAACTTTTTAAGAAAGTGCCAAATTTTTGCAAAGTAGTTGTACCATTTTACATTCCTCCACATCTTGCCAACACTCTGACAGTTGGATTTTAGTCACTCATATCTTGGAGTACAGTCAGCTGTGGAGATCGGCTTAATTTAAAACAAACAAACAAAAAACTCCACTGGGTGAAGAAGTTAGGTCATTATTTTATAGAAGATCCCCACATTTGTCTCTTTGCTTCATCAGTAGGGGATGATGGTGATGGTGGTTTTGTGCTCATTGGTCAATTCTGGCCATTGCTACCCCCACCTTATTATTCTGAATGTTGTTAAATATAGGGCAAGAACCAAGCATTTATCCTGCCTTCCTATTTGAACTATATAGGTAACCAAGTTGTTCACGTGCTAATAAATGTAGAAAGAATGATACAATTAGAAAACCACCTTAATGAAATAATGGCTCTAGGCAGTGAGCATCAATGGCTGCTGAAACCATTAAGTGAAAGAGTGGAGGGATCAGGCCGATATCATCAGAACCCATGGATCATTCTTAACACCACAAGAAGGGAGATAAGCAGGCATTGTGTGCCTGCCCTCTAACGTCATGCAGTGGTAACTAGACACCTTCTTGCCAAAGGAATTGAATTTGAACATTCAGAAGGCCCTGAGTTTAACTGCCAGTTTATAGGAAACATGGGAGACAGAGAAACATGTTAAATGATGTCTCAAGGATACAATCGACCAAGTCCAGAATGCGGGAAATTCTACAGCAATATGTGATCCAGTTTCTTATACCAATCAATGGCATTAAAAAGAAGGTGAGTGTTACAGATTAGGAGACACACCAAAAAAGTCAACATATGAACCTTGGTTGGATCCTGATTCAAACCAACCAACTGTAAAAGAGAGAGTTTTGAGACAAGTGGAGACAGTCGAACACAAACATGGTGTTAGATGATGCGAAGAAGTTACTGTTAATTTTGTTGGGTGTGATGGCAGTATTGTGATAATTTTTCTTTTAAAGTCCTCCTCTGTGAAAAGCAGTGGTTCTCAACTGGGGGCAGTTTTGCCCTTCAGGGGACATTTGGCAATGTCCGGAGGCATTTTCGATTGTCGTGACTTGTGGTGCTATTAGCCTCTAGTGCGCAGAGGTCAGGGATACTGCTAAACACCCGACAATACACGCAAAAGCCCCCTACAACAAAGCGTTCTGCAGTTCCAAACGTAAGTAGTGCCACAGTTGAGGAACCGTGTGTTAGAGACATCTTCTGTAGGAATTAGGGAGCACGCAAACAAGATCAGTAAGGACGGGGATGAGATGACAGGAGGACGGGAGTTGCTAGGTGTCGAAGCTGGTCGATGGGCACGTGGGAATTCATTTTTCTAGTCTGCTACTTTGGTGCGTGTGAAAGTTTTCATAATAAAAATTTTAAAATAAATTTAAAAAATGTCGGAGGAAAAGATACGACAGAGGTCACGAGGGCAGCAAAGAATGAATCTGACCTGATGTATTCTTGGGCGTAGGTAATCGAGGGGGGGAGGATTCTGAAAGCGAAAGTTGTCGGGGCCTACAGCAAGCAGACCTGAGGGGGTAGAAGCCGATGATTTTGTTTAAATATGTTCCGGGGGCCTCCTCTTGGGCCCCAAACTGGATACAACCAAAGCAACTTTGCAGAGAAGTGCAGTCATCTCTTGTGGCAGTTTGAAAAGACTCTGCCTTTTGAGTGTTTTCAGCCTATGCAGGTGTTGCTTCAGTGGCTGAGTATCTAGACCGAGAGGGAGAGGAAAAGCAAAGTAAAACTAAGAGATTAGCAATCTGGTTCAAATGCCATCCAGAACTGAGGGGAAACACCTCTAAAAGTATAATTCTGTGTGAAAACATAAGTTGTTAACCAAGAACTCGATATTAAGCAGCCCAGTGGGAACATGGCTCTTGAGAGCGACGAGATTCAGGTAGAGCGCACAGCTCCGCTGAGATCTCTCATCTGCCACCAGAGAGGAAGTCTGCTTAGCTGTTGGCAGCCAGACCTTAGCATCCCTGAGATGGATTGATTGAAGCATACTTTAGTAACTCTGACTTCCTTATTCACTTACTTTGACGATACACTGTAAAAATCGATCACCGGCCGAATCAATATTACCTTAAAGTCTTTTTATGATTCTTGGGAAGCAAAGAGATGGGATAACTTTTAATTTACTTTATTGGAAACGATCCGATTTGTTTTCATTTTGAATTCCGGATCCAATGTGTTATTTAGATGAGTTATGTCTCATCACTTCCTACCTGGACGTGAGAAAGTAGGAGACCTGCCCAAGGCTCTAGGGAATGTAATCTGATGTGGGCTAAATTACTGATGTATATTTAGTAACTAGCTCTCTTTGCCTATCCCCTAATTTATTCTCTTGGTTCATTCTCCTGGGACCTCTGATATTGGATACCTTTCTCTTTCTATTGTAACCTTTTCTCTCGGAGTAGTCGCCATCCTAAGCATTGGTCATGGATATTCCTGTGATCTCTGCTTTTGCATCAGTTGTCACATTTTCCCACTTCTTTCCATAGCCGGTCTCCTGTTAATCCACATCCTCTCTGTTTCTGTTATCACTTCCTTAGTATAGAATTTGTCATGTCGACTCTTGTAGACACGTCCTTTAAAGATTTCTAGCATCGACCTCTTCCAACCATCACTACTGAAACGATCGTATCATTCTCTGGCACTGACACCAACCCAGCACTCTAAAATTCTCTCTGATAATCCCTTCTGTCAGTCCAGTCCAGAGTTTCCCCCTTTCAAGGTTCAGCCAACATTTCACCTTCACTTACTTCCCAGCCTCATTACCCACAGCCTCTTGGGCTGCTGTTTTGTGGCTTTGCTAAAGTAGCACTCTTCTGCACTCCAGCCCACGAAAATACTATTTAACCAACTCTCAAGATTCAATCACCTCCATGACACTTCCCTACAGGAACATCATCACGACACAAATAGCTTCCTCTTTCCCCGTTTTGCAGTTTTGTGTTCTTAACATAGGTAAGCACGATCACACTGATGCCTCAGATTTTAAGAAACTGGAAGATAGCTAATTTTTTGATAGTCTTCCTTTTAGGTTTGAGCATAACATCTAATTAATCAGTTAAATACTTTTTTTTTTTAAAGATGCGGGACATCATGGTAGATAGAACGAAATTGAAAATATTTTTGATTTAATGTTATTAAATGCCCACTGTGTTCTAGGCACAGTCTTGATTCATTATATCATTACACAATATTTATTTATGTGCCTTTGTCCTTTATGACGCTGTGTTGGCAGTTATTCATCTTCTACTTCTGCCACACACAACTCAGCACTAATGTCTGTAACCCATAGTGATGATTAAAAGTCATAGGAGTTTTATGAGCTATATCTAGGCTCAGGATTTTTTTTTTTTTAATGTGTCAATTCCTTATGACTAAATTGGGTATTCTGAGTTTCCTAAAGTGGCTTATTGTATGAAATAACCCATTAAGTCTAAGAAATTATCCTATGTTATTCATTCATTCCTTTAATAAACTAGATATTAAACATTGAATAAGGACAACCAGGTACTGTTAGGTGTATATTGGTGAGCACACATAGTCTTTCCCCTCATGGAGCTTGTGTTCCAGTGAGGAAAGCAGATAATAAACACTATTAAAATTAGAAAACCTTTTATGTTTTTAGCATTATTTGTGTGCTGAAAAATTAAAGGTGGGAATTGGGTAAATGGATCTCATGTGAGCATGTTGGACAGAAGTAGGGCCAAAGGCTGAGTCTATTGGGTTCTCCTTTCCTTGTTTTTATTTTTTGAATATTTTTGAAAGCAATAATTCCCCCCTCCCCCCAAATGCTTCTAATGAATGTCAGGATTTTAAAAAAGAGACTTTATAGGAGAGGGATTAACTACAGCCCTTAAAATACCTCTTTGTTTCTGAAAGCCTTGTTTTGCCATCTCTCTTATAACTTGCTAGTTTAGCCCCTACCACTAAGGAGAATGTGACCTGACATGACCTCAAGGAAGAGTGATTTATTTAAAAATATATAGGGAAAGTTTTTTTTTCTATTTTTCTTAGTGGCTTTTGACAATTAAAAATAGATCTTAATATATGGCTTCTTATTTGGCGTTATGGAGTGTGGTGGGTAAGTGGTGGGGGAGATGATGATTTCATAATACTATATCAGAAAATATTAATATAGGCACTCATTAACATATTTTTCAGACAGAACAATCTCCTCTTTTAAAGCCTCTTCATTTAACTCAAACATCAAGTAATTTCTTTGTGGCCTGTGTTATTCTAGGTGCTCTTTCTTTGCAAGAACCACTTCTAGTCATTTAATTATATATCTGTTCAATAAATATTTATTGTGCACCTACTATGTTCCTGGCACTGTGCTACGTTGTCAAGTGCAGTGTGTACTTCCATCAACATTGTTGCAAATCTAATTATTTCAATGACCTATTAATACCTTTTTCAGAGCAGAAAACACTACATTGATGAGGATCGAAACAGGGACATTTTCTGTTAGGCACAGAAAAGGAGAATTAGCCCCTCAAGATAAATGTGGTCATATACTTTGTGGTCTTTTGACTTGACCAAATTTTACATAATCCTTTTTAAATGTGGCATTCAGACTTTGAGCGAGTTCTCTGGTGCTCCAATTAGATGTATATTGGACCTTCTCATTCTTTGTCTCTTGACCTCTAATGCCTTCTCTTTGTCTGTGTGTGTTGCATTCTTTATGAGCACTTTTCCAACTGTAGTGTGCTCATGAATCTTCTGCAGATCTTGTTAAAGTCCGATGAGGGGGTCTGATTCTCTAGGCATGAGGCAGAGCCTGGGATTCTGCATTTCTGATCAACTCCCGGGTGATGCCGTTGCTGCCGGTCTACACATTACACTTTGAGAAGCATGGTTCTATGTAATTTCTTCAGATCTGACTCCTAGTTCACCAATTTTCTCTTCAGCTGTGTCTAATCTTCTATTTAGCAAACTTTTAGCTTTAATAACAATATTTTCAGTTTTAAAAGTTCTATTTATGTCCTTTCAAATGTGCTTGGTCCTTTTTCGGAATATCTTTTTTGTTTTAAATTAGAATTTCTACTCATCTTGGTAATAAAGTTTATTTTATGGTCCATTTTAGATTATTTCTCTGTAATTTTTGGAGGGCTAATTTTCCCATTTATTGTATCTGCTGCTGCTCCCTCGTGGTAGTTTTTGGGTGGTCTCTTTTTCCTTGTTACGTATAGCTGTTGGTTTTTACTTTTTTTGTTGTGAACTTGCATTAGGGAGTGTGCGTGTGTGTGTGTGTGTGTGTGTGAGAGAGAGAGAGAGAGAGATGTGAGAGAGACAGAGAGAGAGAGTGTGTGTGTGTGTGTGTGTGTGTGTGTGTGTGTGTGTGTGTGTGTGTGTCAATCTTGTGTGTTCTGGCTTGTGAAAGTGCCCCTACAAGTTGTTCTCCACTTGTGTCTGCTAATACTCTAAGGGCTCAGTGATCCTGGACCAGTATTGATGTTAATTTCTTGCCTTGTAGTTCCCACACCATGCAGGCTAATATAAATGCAGACACCCTACCCGGAATACAGTTTTAGTAGCTGCCCTATTTCTTTCTTCCTATAGGGCCCTGGCCAATGATGAGCATCCTCTTCACTTTGCGGTGGGTAGAGAATTTCTAGTTCTCTCCCACTTCTTCTTGGCTTCAGGTTGTGGTTCTCTTCCCTGCCCAGATGTCGCCCTTAGAAGCCCTTCTTTTAAGAGTTTCCTGTTATACTCTACTGAACACCTATCTGGAGGTTTACATTCTTAGCTTTTAATCGGTTCTGTGAATATCTCAGCTGTTACCAGCTGGCACATTTCATGTTGACTTCTCCTTGCTTTTATTGAAGATTATCTGGCCCTTTTTCTAATTTGGACCACATAGGCTAGCTTTGAGCATGATGGAGTTTTAAAGAGGAATCTTATTTTACAGTATGGAATTTTAAAATCATAATTATGTCACGGAGGGTGGCTCCTACCCTTATATTAATCATACTTTTCACTCAGAAATGAAATTCTATTTTCGTCTCCTAGAGATAGATTAGTATACTGTGGAAAAGGAATTAAACTTCTGTTAGGAATTAAATGCTATAATACGATTAACACAAACTTTCACATGAGTGTTTGTGTCTTGCACAGGAAAGAAGAATATTCAGTGCAGATTCTGCTGTATCTCACTAGACTTTAATAATTGCAGGACCTGTCATAACCATGTATCTCACATGAGCAATAAGAGTAATAGCAGGTAATCTTTATGGAGTATTTATTGTATGCTAAGAATTGTGCTAAGCACTTCATATAGACTTTTTCACTTAAACCTTCAAACAGCCCCTTGAGGAAGTTATTTCTGTATTAAAACTGAGGCTCAGAGAAGTTAAGTGACTTTTCCAGGGTTATGGAGCTGGTAAGTGGTGGAGCTGAGATTTGAACCCACTCAGATTCCAAAGTATGTGCCATTAACTCCAGTGCTTCCATATTATTATCATCTGCAAATCTCTCTTCATACATTTCCTAGTCTTTATCTGAGTTTCTTTATTTTGGGATGGGAACCTTCTCTTTTTGATCCTTATGAAATGTCATTAACTTTAGAATTTTTCTTTCTGCATAAGAAAAGGTATTGGGTAATAGAAATCAGATTGGATTTGAGGCTATGTTGATGGAAGTACACATGGGATGTAGACTGAAGCATTCAGTGTAATTTTTCTTTCCATCAGCTAATTCTTAAAGTATTAAGCAAGTAGATTCCAATACTAACAGCAACGATTTAAATTCTCTTGAGAGCTTGGAGGTGTTAAATAATTTTCTAGTGATGCACATTTTATACGTTCACTCTCCCACCTCATCTCAATGCACCTGAAGCTCTGAGAATGCCCTTTTGTACTTGCCCGGAGCAGCCAGACCCCCTCGTTCTGGCTTCATCTCCTCCCCGCCTCCACATCGCTTTACCACTCCATTTACTTCCGAACGCTGCTTCAGATGTGGTTGTCACTGGGGAACTTTGGAAACAGGCAGATTTTTGAGTCTAGGCAGAAAACAGACTGCTGCTCGGATCTGCTACACAGCTTTGTCCAGAAAACAAGGAGTTAAAAAAGAAGTCTGGACTGTGAAGGGCCGTGACAACTGTCCTAGGGGGCGCTCTAGCGAACTCCGGCAGTGACTCATGCTGCTCTGTCACTCAAATCAGCATTGGCCCCTGCCATGCAGGCAGCCAGGTGGGGTTACAGCCAGAGCACGCACTCACGGAGTGGGGAGCATGAAGCCTGCACTGCGGGGGATGTGATGCCCAGCTCACAACTCTCTGGGCTGGGCTGCCACAGACGCTTCAGCCTGCAGCCATGGTAACATTGCTGGCCGGCTACGCCCCCGGGAGCCCACCACAATGGGCAGCCTGCTGGTGACTGATGGATGAGTGTCCACCTCCCTGACTGAGAGAGTTTAGTAGGTCTGCAGGAAGTGGAGAAGATGTAAGATCCTCCTACCTGGGAGTCATGCCTTAACGAGGTAGGACGCAGTTGTGCATTGGTGCGTTCACACCATCAGCACGCAGGGGAGCTGTAAATCATTGGGAAGAACTTTATTTGGCCGGTGTTTCATTATGCTGATTAAACTGCGGTGGATTCAGGGGGCATGCTTGAGCTGGGGAGGAGGGATAATGAACTAAAAAAAAAAAAAAGTGGTTAATAAGAGCTCCGAGTATACTCATCTGGATATGAATGAGCTAGACTGCAGTGCTATCCTAGCATGAGTTACATACCTCCCAAATCCTTTTTCCTGCTACTGCCTCTTGCTCCAGTTAATCCACGAAATGTAGAAATTCCATCTTATTTCAACGACTGGCAGTAAATATTAATAATTTAGACGTATCTGGACAGGGAAATAAATAGGTTTAGGTCATCTGGCATGCTGGCACCTGCTGGCCGCTGCTCTTTAGAAGCTTTCTGGAAATATCAGGCATGAGCGGCTTGCTCACATGAGTTCCCCAAGTGCTTTCATTCCATGAAGTGACCTGTTTGAGTTTATCCTTCAGTTTATCCCAGCAGAGAAGGCAGTCTGTCTGCGGGTGGGTGGCCATGTTGGCAGAGAAGGGGTTAATTTCTTGTTGCTGTAGGAGCCGAGGCTGGGGCTGCTTGTGTGAGCTAGATTGAAAGCAGGCGCTGCAGTGCCATCTCAAAGGCTGAAGGAGTAAGAAGATTTTCTCCGCAACAGTGTGGAATCCGGTCTGAATTTTTCTCCCCCGCCCCCCTTCTTGTTTTTCTTTAACCAGCTCCTCCCCCCTTCGTTCCCACCCTCAAGTCTGATGATGACACCTCCAATTTTGATGAACCAGAGAAGAATTCGTGGGTTTCATCCTCTCCGTGCCAGCTGAACCCCTCAGGTTTCTCCGGCGAAGAACTGCCGTTTGTGGGGTTTTCGTATAGCAAGGCACTGGGGATTCTTGGTAGATCTGAGTAAGTGAGAATTTGACTTTCTAAGGGACCTACATTGGTGCAAGGTGTACAGAGCCCAAAGCTGGTGGTGGTGGTCGAGTGGGGGGAGTGCGGTGGAGGAAATCTGTTAACCAGCCTGCATTTGGAAAACAATTTACCTGTTTGGGCTTCGGTGAGGTGCACTGTTAGTATTCTCATTTTACTGTGTTTAAGGCATCTCTTCCTGTCCACAGCGTCACAATTGTCACCTGGGTACTTTGGGTTAGTTTTTCAGTCTTTCAGTCTTCTTTAGAGGGGAGGAAGTAGTGGGAGCTATCTAGCAGTACAGATCCTTGCTCGAAGGAGAATTATGCAGGGTTAAGATGAGCTGCCCGTCTATTTCTCTCTCCACCTATGTATTCATCTATCTCTCAGGTGGGTGGATAGAGGTTGCTGTCTTGGCTTTATTGAAACAATTCTAAAAACCATGTCTCAAGGTTTCCCGCTGGGTTTAGCTGAGCTGCAAGTGGCTGTACTGGAGCTCCAACAGAGAGATGATGCTTGGCTCTGCTCAAAGTCTACTGCAAGATCAGGGCTCCGGCAGAGCGCTGGCGGCCAGAGAAAGCCCCGTTACCAGGAGCCAGCGGGAGGGAGTGTGATGTAGCCGAGTCACTGACTCCCAGAAACTGGGCTTCACAGGCGGAAAACCAAACAAACCAGGAGACTAGAAAATGGAAGTGTAAATATCACTGTCAACCTCTTGACATGATAGGTCTTTCTCCATTCTTGAAAACGCTAATGAAAACCGCATTCACATGGCACTTCGGACCGGAAGGTCTATGCTTCCAGCCTCCTGGAATTTCTCTGAAATGCAGTAGCCACTGTGGATGTAGAAGCAAGTACCTTGCTTCGTTCTCATGATCCGATGACATTCATGATCCGAAGTCGTTCAGAGGCACGACTTCCTCGGGCAGATCTAGGACCGGCTGTGTTATTCCTCTGATGCTCTGACTCCTTCACTTGGGTAATTAGTTGGTGCCCACTTAGGAGAAGAGTAGAATTTGATTTTCTCCTTGGCAGCATTCCTTCCCGATTTGTTGGGCTGGTAGCTTGGATATCAATTTGAAGGGATGTCATGTCGATTCTTGGATGGTGTCTCCCCCGGGGTGCTATTTTGGCAGTAATATTCCTAAAAAGATTTCAGACTATTGTGGGGGAATTGGGCAGTTGACACGAAATAGGGGTGAGGGCTGTGATTGAATTTGAGAGAGAATTTGAAAAACGCTGAGGTGGTCCTTCTTTCCTTCCTGCCTGGAGGCTGGGTTTAAAATTCGAGGTTGGATTTTGGTAGTGTTGGCTGTGCCTTTCTGACCAATTTGCTCTGCAACCCCAAAGCAATCTGGATGACGGGAGGAGAGGTAGAAAGCTACCTAGCTGTTGAATGTGCTGTCAGATGGATTTGAAATGGCCCAGCAAGGCTGCGAGGGTTTGCTCCGGCATCGGAGCTAAAGGCAGGACAGAAGTGGAGGCCTGATATTAAAGGATGCGTGGGTTAGTGGGCAGCTTAACCTTGACACACGCAACACTCTGAAGGTCACAAATCAGACTGGAAGGAGGTGTGTGGAGAGTTCTAGTTCTGTTTAGTAGTGAGCTGGCCAGGTCAGAAGGAAAGCTTGCTTGGGGTGCTAATCAGTGAAATGAAAAAAACAGGGCTCAGGGGAATTAGACTACAGGGGCAAAAGCAGAATGATGCGGGGGGATCTTAGACATGGCAATTAATCTAAAGCAGTGTGTGATTAATTACTTATTTTTCAGGAAGACTGTAATTGCATCTTCCTGCTTCTCACCTCAAGCCCAGTTAAGGGAGCTCTCTGGCAGGGCATCTCATTGTTAAGGCCCAGGCACTCGATAAGTATCTGTTGATTTAATTTACTCATGTTCCTTTTTCCCAGGTTGTGTTTATATTGCTCGCTGTGTTCAGAGATATGCTATTTCACCTTTGATAGTTCAAAATATAGCTCTGCAGCATAAAATGAGCTTCTGTTCACTCCCCAACAGAATGGTTAGTAAGATGCTCATAAAATAAAAAAAAAGTCCATGCAAACAAAACAGAGCATTTCTTATCTGGAGCACGGAACTGTAGTACCTGTCTTTGGGGGAAATTTAATGCCTTTTCCATGGCAATTCAGGATTAGAATCAAAGATTTTCCTTCATCTTATGTCTTCTCATGTGATCTTGTCATCGGGTTTGGCTCTTCTGCCAGAGGCAACCCTGTGGGTGAAACCTACGGCTTAACTCTGGAAATTCACTCCCCCTTTTGGATGTAGGTGATCCTGAGTCTATTGGATAATCGTTATTTAGAAATCCAATGGAAGCGATGGAGTAATGAAATTACTCAGAAGCCCCTGCAGTTTTGTTGACCTAGAGCTACAAAATTTATTTGGAGGTGGGGGGGGAGGCATTTCCTGGGGATACAATTTGCCACCAGGGACCTGGTGTTTCTTCCTGAATTTCTCCTCCCCTCCCTGTTTTCAGTATCACAGGTTTTTGTTTACGCACACTGATTACCTGTACTGTTACTCACTCTTCACACCACTGAGGAAATTGCAGATGCTGCTCTACTGCGTTGGGTAAATTGACCTCAGGTCTGTTACCACTGAATTGAATGAAACGTTCAGAGAAATTTTCAGGGAGACTCTGGCAGTGAGAATTATCTTAACCGTGATCATTTGTCACTTTTTAGGATCCTTTTGTGGGACCCCAGACTATTTCTAAGCCAGCTACTGAGTGCATCCTTATTTTAAGGTTTAAGAAGAATCTTGGTCTCAGCATTTTACATGTGAGTTTTAGTAGGAGTTCCTTGCAGCTTGGGTTGGAGGGAGTAGGAGAGATTCTACAGAACTAGTTTTGGTTGCCTGGGTTCTGGGTGGGATTATGGTGAAATTGGTGCTGGAGAGTAGGTGAGTGTCTGTTGCTTCTTTTTCTTTTAACCAATGATCCACCCAAACCAAATCCCCAAGCTCTGAATGCCTGGGTGTTCCTGTGAGCCTCTGTTTGCTTGAATTTCAGAATAGTAGGGTAGTAACAGAAATCAGTGTGTTAAAGATTTAAAAATAAAATGGATCCCAGCTCTCTTCCCTCCACCGTCCTCATGGAGTTTATTTCTTAAGGTCCCTTCTCCTTCCTACTAGATCTGCTTTGTTTAAGCTCTTGCTGAAACAGTCGGTTTCTATTTCTGCAAACCTTCAGTATAAACTCTAGAAGGAAAAAGTCAGTTGCTTTTGTATTGTGTGTTTTACACATGCTGGTTTTATGCTTTTGGAGAAGTTGGAAATCTTAGAGAAGCAGTGGGACCTCAGTGAGACTGGAATCTGCAGGATGCCAGTGTCTGAATAGGCCATTTTTAGGAAGGGAGCTTGCTGTTCTTTCCGGCCTAGGGCTTTTTCCTTTCCTTTTGGGTGGATTTGAAAATTTTGTTTTGGAGCCAGCCATCCAAATGTGGTGATGGTTGATGGTGGTGGTGGTTGGAGGGGGGACGTGAAACATGGTTGCCATCATTGCCCTCCTGGATTTTCAGAGAACCAGTTTTTAGTGCTTCTTCCTTGCTCTGCTGGGGCCTCTGCATGTCAATTTCCTCGGCTCCAAAGTGGAGTGACAATCACGCTTCCCCTTAAGGCTGTTGGGAGGATTATAAGAACTATATAAAGCACTTGGTCTAATACCTGGCACATAGAGAAGTCTCAAACATTCACTTTTATTATTTTCATTATTACTATTCTATCTATGCATAGAGTCCTATTTATGCCAAGTAGGTATGGAAAGAACTCAGCAATAATTAAGTAGTCCAAAGCCATGCCAGACCAGAAACCCAGCTTCTCATGCCCTGGGAATTTTCTGCTAGAGAAGCTTAAACATCCTGACCGACCACAAATTAACACGTGGTTGCCAGTATATCTGTAGTTGGAAGGCAGTTGTTGGGACGGAGTGGATTGGGGGGTAGAATTATATGATCCATTCCCAGAATGGGATCCTTTCCATCAGATTGAACAGGTCAGAGCATATATGTGTGAAACAACTCGGAACACTAAGCAAACACCTTTGCTGCAGAATATCATGGTACAAATTGGATATCTAACTGTTTTAGGAGAATCAGTAGAGAAAGGCAAAATCCAGAGCAGGGACCCTTGATGGGTAATGCCTGTTTACAATTCTTGCGAAATTACAGTGATGATCTTCGTTGGAATGTCTGTTCATTTTCCCTAGTCAACTGTGATCACAAGGATTGAGCTTGGTCTTATTTATCCTACGTTTCCTGGAGCTCTGGACATGGTGCACCCTCATTATTTATGTGTGTTGGAACTGAGCTTGTAAGCATACTAATGGAAGGTAACATATTTGGCTTGGCGTTTTAAAAGATAGTGATTTGGATGAGCAGAGAGGGATGTAGAGAGAATTTCAGGTGGGCAGAGTGATAACAACAGCTCATCCTTACAGAGAGAGGTACCAGCTCTGTGTCAGCTCTGTTCCGAGCACTTTACCCAGATTAATGCGTTTAAACTGCACAGCAGCCCATAAGGAAGGTACCGTCATCATTCGCATTTTACCTGTAGGAACCTGAGGTGCAAAGATTAAACAGCTTGCCCAAGGTCATGTGCTCAGAGGGAGTAGTTCAGCTGGGACTTGAACCCAGGCTGCATGACTAGAGTCTCTTGGCCACTGTGCTTTGCTGCCAAATATAAGTGCCATAGACAGGAGGAATTCGGAAATCTGCATGAGGTTCCCAGGTTGACATGCTTGTCTGAAGTGGAGGTCCAGTGTTGGGGAGTGATGAGCAATGGGGTGGGGGCAGGGCAGGATGAGAACCGACACGTGGTCTATTAAATGCTAAATGATTTTGTTTCCAACCTCTGCGAATTTATTGCGTAGATGGAATGTGTAGCTCTTAGATTATTCTGATTATTTCCTCTTTTATTTAGAGACTCTGACCTGGGTGTGTGTGTGTGTGTGTACGTGTACGTACATAAACACACTCATATTATTATTATACTCTCTCCTACTTCCTCCAACCCAAGCTGAGAGTTCTTATTTGCTAGGGTTTAAGTTTGGTGAGGACAGGGAACTTTGCATCGACTTTGCTCTCCACCATATGTTCAGATTGATCACATACAAATTGTTCAATAAGCATTTGATGAATCGATTCATATCATTTTTCTGGCTGCACCTCTCCATTTGTTGATGACTCTGTGATCTGTGTCTCTTCAAACCTACGTTTTGTACTTCCAGCTGCCACCTGTCATCTCTCCTGGCATGGCTTCTTCTCGTGGAAGATAGCCTGAACTCTCCAGTTAGTCCTCCTTCCTTTTTACTGAAATACTTGGGAGGGTAGGGGGAATCTTCACTTAAAAATTGTTTTCCTTTCCACATTCAGCTCAGGGCTGTTTGTCATTGTGTATACTATCGTGAGATCTCTATTGCAAACAGCCTCATCTGTTTTGATTTTTTAAAAAATAGCAACAATAACAGAACCTGCTTTGGTCCACCAAGCTGTGCCTCCCCTGTACTTCCCAAACGGGTTAGAGACCCGTAATGAGCTCCTGCCTGTGATTACTGCCCTCAGGTGCCCTCTGTTGTTTCCATTCTGCCATTATCTGGACCAGATGCCTAACATTCCCCTCCATTTGTTGTGCTGGGTCCTCTCCTCTTGATCATTCGATTTCTTCTTTCTCTTAGTTGAGCACATCTTGTTCTACTTGTCTTATTCTGTTCTCTATTTAGACTGTGCGTGCTTGCCTTGCAGGCCTGGCAGGACCATTCTGCCGCCTTCTCATTTGTTTTAAAGATACCTTGAGGAAATCTAATCCAAACCATCCTAGTCCAGTCCCGAAGATTAGGCTTCAGAAGATCTGTCAAGTGCATTGTTCGCTGGCCTACACATGCTAATTTGCATGGTTGCCTCGGCTCCCCTAAGAAGACAGTAATTGACTAAATGGTGCTATATGTTCCCAAGCTGTGTGCCAGTTTGGCAGCTCCTTGCCTAAGCGAATTTCTCTCCATTCTCTCTGTTTTACTTATCTTTCGTCTCCTGACCTCACTCACCTTCCTTTCTCTGACAAAATTCCAGAAGGAATCGCCTACACGCAGTGCCCCCTTCTCAATCTCCACAGCTCTACAGAAACTCCTGTCTCGGAAGCCCGTGATTCCACTCAGTCTCCAGACCCAGTGACTTCCACCAAGAATTGCCACATTCGTCTTGAAACTTTCTGCTTTCATCCGGGAACTTGGTTTTCCCCCTAACCCTCTCGACTGCCATTCTCACTCTTTTGTGGCTGTTCTCTTCTGTCCCAGGCCCTTGAAATATCCACACGGTTCCCTAAAGCTCCCTCCTCGTTTCCCCTTTTATCCTGTTCTTGGTGATTTCATTCAGTTCCTTGACTTTAACTCTCGCTTCCCCATGGCTTCCTCCCAGCGTGCCCTGTGGTCATCGTCGCCAGGGTATTCTCCTGGTTTCTCATCATCTCTGTCCAGTCTTCCCTCCCAATAGACAGACTTGCTTGCTCACTCAGTAAGCCACTAGGTGCTTGCTTTTGGCTTCCTCATTTCATTTAAGAAACTACCACTTTCTCTACCCTTCTAGGCAAGAAAACTGAGTCATCTTAAACTCTTTTCCACCTCCCCCACCATCCTATCAGTTGCCAAGTCCTCTAAGTTGTGCCTCTAGGGGGACACTTGCATCTATGCCCATGTTTCTTTTCTCACCGCCAATCCTTATTGACTTTTGCTTGGACCGGTGCAGTAGCCTCCTAACTGATTTCTCTGTCTCCAGTATTCCTGGCTCTAATCCATTCTCCACAGAAGGTGGAATTCTTCCAAAGTGCAGGTTGGATGATGTCATTCTACTGCTCGGAGCTTTAGTAGCATCACAGTGTGCACAGAATTAATGGCCACTCCTGAACTTGGTATTCAAGCCTGGTATGCCAAGGCCCCTGTCTGCCTTTCAGTCGTATCTCTTTCTTGTCCCCTGTGCATGGCCAAGCTGCTCAGCATTCACCGAGGACAGGGACTGTGTTTTCTACCTTGTTTCTTTCCCCTGGAAGATCTTCAATGAACATTTCTCAAATTGAATGAGACTAAAGTAGCCAGGGATTATACCGTTTCCTTCTACACAGTTTATACAACTGCTAATGAGAGCCGTTGTCTTCCTGTGTACTTCCTGTGTTCCCAGAACTAGGCTGAGTGCCTTATACGTACTGTCTCATTAAGTCCTCACAATCTCACTATAACTCTGTGAGGCAGCTGGTGTTATCCTCGTTTTATAGACGAGAGCACTGAGGCTCAGCAATGTCAAGTTATTTTTCTGAGGTTTTGTGGGTAGTAAGAGATCTAAGATTTAGACCCATAGCTGGCTGCCTCCAGGACCACGGTGCTTGCTAGATTATGCAAGATCCACGGAGTAACCTAATAATAAAGGTGGAAAAGCTGACACTCCTGGCATTCACTCTGTACCAGTCTCTATTCTAAGTGTTTGACAAGCATTCTCATTTAATTGCTGCAACAAGCCATTGTTTTATAGATAAGGAAACTGATGCTCAGAAGTTCAGGTTACTTCTTAAGTTCACATACTCTGCACATGGCAGAGAATGGCCAACTTTTCCCCAACATTTAACTTGAGAGCTGATATAAGCATTCTTTATTTTTCGTGATGAACTATAGCATATTCGTTTAAAGTCCAGGCTTTGGAATAGACAGACATGGGCTCAAATCTCAGCTCCACCCCTCACTAGCTGTGTGAACAAGGCATTTAACGTCTCCCAGCCACAATTCTCTTATGTATAAATAGGGATTATAATAATGCCCGTCTGCTAGTTTTGTTGTGGGGACATGTAGAGCCCTCAGTGTAAGTGCCTGGAGCAGAGTGAATATTTCATATTCATTATTGTTATCTAGGGGTGAGGATGGACCTAAGGGTGCTTTTGACTCTCTTTTCTTTCCTGCTTCCATTTGATAAAGATATCTTGCTGGTTTCTGCCTATTGAGAGAATCAGGCTCCATGTGGGGTGCCTGACAGATGTCCTAATACCTCCATCCAATTTTTTACTATGAATGGAGTCTGTGACATATCGATTAAATGTGCACCTTTCAGGAAACACTCTCAAGGCTTCTGGTAGGCTCCAGTTTTCGTGGAGTCTGGAACCCGGTGCTGGGGAAGGAGGGAGTGCACCGTGCCCAGTGTGGATATCACACACCCTCACTCACCCTTAAGCCCTTGTGTATCTTCTGGATGGAAGAGTGTGTGTTATATGGCATTGCTGTCCCAGAACTAATGCCGGGCATCTCCCAGGCAAGGGCCAGAAAGATTTCTCATGCTAGTGTCAATTCAGCGCACAGCTTATTCTGGATCCCTCTCCCATTGTGACCTTTAAACCGAGGCTGCCTGGGGCACAGAAGTTCATTCATTCATTCATTCATTCATTTGCCCAATGAATATGTTGCTGTAGGCCTTGTGGTATCACTATGAACATGACAGGTAATGTTCCTGCCCTATAGAAGCTAGCGTTCTGTTGGAGGGAGACAGAGGATGAATAAGCTCATAAATAAGAAATTTTCAGATGGCCGTAAGGGTTCTGCAGAAATCAGAGCTTAAATGGGGAGTGACTTGGAATGACCACTTTAGTCCTAGAGGCCAGGACTATCCTGTGGGTGTCCAGTGACCGGAAGCACGTTGGGCGACTGGACTTTCAGGACGCATGAGAGACATGATCTGAGTTGTGATAGGCAGGGACTTTAGGTTAGGTTTTTGCTGTACAGAGGGTCCCTGACTTACGATGGTTTGACTTAAGATTTTCAGGCTTTACAGCGGTGCGAAAGTGATATGCATTTAGTAGAAGTTATACTTCGAATTTGAAGTTTTACCTTTTCCCTGGCTGGCGATATGCAGTCTGGTACTCTCGTGCAAATCTGGACAGCAGCAGCGAACTGAAGCTCTCAGCCATGTGATCGCTGATCAGGAGAGTAAACAACCAATTCTCTACGCTGTGCTGTGTTACTAGCGATTTTTTGGATATTTTTTTCTGAGCATGTTTAAGGTAGGCTAGGCTAAGCTATGATGTTCAGGAGGTTAGGAGTATGGAATGCATTTTTGACTTATGGTATTTTCAACTTACGATAGGTTTATCGGGGATGTAACCCTGTTGTAATTCAAGGAGCATCCGTAGTTGCAGTGAGCAGGAAGCCTTTGCAGGATTTTGAGTAGGGACATGGAATATCTGGTTCTCATTTTACAAAGGATCCCTCTGGTGTTGTGTTGTGGATAGTAGGGTGACAAAAGTTAGATTAGGGGAAGTAAGTTAGATTACTGCAGCCATCCAGGCAAGAAATGGAGGTATGTCAATGAAATTAACCTGCAAAGCTAGGCATTGGCTTAGAGGTGGTGCTGGTATTAGAGATCTGGTGGGAGGCTATGCTTTTATTAACATGATTTTTAATAAATTATTCTTGAATTACATATTAATCATTCCAAAGCAGATGGCTCTAACATAGCTGGAGTCTACTGCTGGTTTTGTGTGTGTGTGTGTGTGTGTGTCAGTGTGTCAGTGTGTATGTATATGTGAGTATGTAGTGTGTGTTGGGGGGCAGCTATCGGAGGGGGTGCCCCAAAGCTAGCTACACTCTTTAGGAGAGCAGTATTTTTGATATTTTCAAGGGTTCGTGATGGACACCACTGTATATTTTTAAATGGGTTTATAAAGTTCATAAATTTCAGAAAGCTTCATCTTAAAAGCCAGTATATTTTTGGAACAGAGTGCTGATGAGGTTTTTATTTTTCGCACCATGTTACATCTTGCAGTTGGATGTATTTTTAGTGCCGTTGGCCACAATTAAGGTAGGGCCTTCAGCTAAGCTAATTTTGATTCCCTCATTTTAGCCTCAAGTAATCCATTTTTGGTTATCTCAGGAATATCTGTGATTTTTCAATGTGTGTGATCCATGAATTGGTGGCATCTTCTACAGTCTTGGGGGTCTTCTTCCTAAGGGAATAAATGGATGGCTTCATGCTTACGTGTGATCTTAAGGATTACAGTAGAGATTAGAGAGCACTCGACACATTTACTTGCTTTTAGGGTGGAAGTACAGATTGTATACTCGATATGAAATATTCTGTTAATAACTTTATAAGGCTGTCTTTGGAGTTAGGTGGATTATTTATAGACATAGGGAAAATGGCATTTTATTATTTTTACTTAAAGGGTGAAGTTACACGTAAAGCAATTTTTAGGTCACATCTAACGTTAAAAAAATCAAAACCATTCTTTCTGCTATAGTGGTAACAACCAAGCCCAACCTTCCCTCTGTGTCATATACCATTACCTCTGTTAATAGTCTTTAGGCCCCTATAATTATAAACCAGATGTGTATATCAGAAAGAGATGTTGATTTCAGAGTAAATTTTTCTAGAAAATAGAAGCTGGAAAAAAAAGGAAAACCCAAACTTGGCTTCGTGCTTGAAGAGACAGCACTGCTGTGTGTGGGTGGGTGGCTGCATGCACCCGCTGCTCAGAAGTGCCTTTTCTCTCCATGGGGATAACTGGCTGTGTATCAGAGATGTGGCCAGGACGAGTAGGCAAGCAATGTGTGGGCAGGCTGCATGTTCTTTTATTAGCATCCTCATTGTACTGCATCTCATCGAGCCTGGAGCATGAACCAGCCTGGGCCTCTAAAATCTGTACAGTTTCCTACTTAATTACCACCCCTGAGCCACCAAGCAATGGAGAAAGAGTTGTTTTTTGTGTGTGTGGGTTGAGCTGTTTCTGGGGGTGGCTGTGGACTGACCTGGCCTACGGCCGTTCTTTGGTACCTAGGCTCTCCCAGGTTCAGTCCCTGCATTGCATACAGCCAGTCATGGATAGAATTTACCTTCCTTCAAGTGATCCATTTTCCTTTCCTTTGTGACTTCACTCCTCTGAGCTTCTCGAGTACTTTTCATGGGTTTCTTTTCTTGGATTTGTCCAAGGCCATCCAATCAAGAAGTAGCAAAGTTGGGCTTTGAACCCACAACTGTTAGGTTGCAGAGTCCAACTCTGAACCCCCAGCTCTGCTGCCCCGCACTGGCACCCAAATCATCATAATGTCGGAAAATAGAGGTGTCGTAGGGTAAGCTATTCCTGAGCATCAGACCCATGGGATAATAATACCCACCTCGTAGGATTGTTGGGAAGATTCAGTGAGGTAACCCACAGAGCACCAAGCATAGTGTCTGGCACATAGTAAGTGCTCAATAAATGTGCATTATTATTGACGACAAAGGTAGCAGCATTAATTCTCCTGCATTGCTACTTCCTTGAGGACAGGAACTGTGGCTTCCTTAACTGTATAGCCACCACCTCAGGGTCTCTCAGCTTAGCACAGTTGACATTTTGGCCTGGATCATTTTTGTGGGAGGTTGTTCTGTGGATTGCAGGATGTTGACCAACATCTCTGGTCTCAACCCACTAGATGTCGATAGCACTCCCACTCCTAGGCATGAAAATAAAAAAAGTCTCCAGACATTGCTAAATGTCCCTTAGGTGACAAAATTTTCCCTGGTTGAGAACCACTGGTTTACAGGTAGCTCTCATGAGGTTACAGGGCTTTTCTGTTCATGTATGTGCATTTGTATATTTTTTCTGTCTGTCTATCATCTGTTTATCTCACATACACATTCACTTATAGAAGGTGGCTAAAAAATACTTGTTGAAGTTTAAGAATTTTGAAAACAAAGGGAAATTCTTGGAAGACTTTAGTCGGCAGGTAGACCCTATCCCGTTCCAGGGGTTGACAGAACTTCGTGATCAGATAGTTTCTTTACTGTACCACGCCCATCACCCATAACTTTAGCGTTCAAACCAGTTACAGGATTTTTTGCAAACTTTCGTTAAAGCAACATTAGCATCAGCTCTTTAAATATTACCACTCTTGATGAAATGGTGCATTTCAGGGTGACTTTAGACCAGCAGAGTTGCTACTTGAAGAGGACAGGGTCCTTTTTGGTAAGAGTCTGGTGGCTCTGAGGCCAGCTTTGGATCACACCTGCCAAGCTATGATTTACATTATGGTCAGTTCTAGAATAATGCAAATGTCAGCAGTAATTTGCTGTTGCTTTGAAAGTCAGAAGGATGGCTATTGAAATAAGTTATGATAATATCTTATAATTTCAGAATATCTATTGGGGGAGAGGATCTGTTCGTTCAAGAAATACATACTGAGAGCTTCTCATTGGCTTTAGCTATTTAATTGGCCAAAATGTCTGGAAAGAAATAGAATACAAATATGTTAAGTTGAGCCGCGCTGTCTCCAGTATATTTCTTTTATAGAAATTCATGGAAATGGTTTATTTTAATTGACTTATTAAAATTGTGGGGTAGGAATAGTCTTTAACCATTGTCTGAAATGTGTACATTGTCATGAATTTAATAGACCACTACATTGACTTCAAAATTGTGTTCCCACTCAAAGAGTGACCAGAAGGCACCAGTACCAAATGGTGTGGCCAAAATGCCACCTAGTATCAAATGCTGGCAACAGTCATACTAGGAGTTTTAAATGCCTAGACCCTAAATCACAGGCATTTTCTTCTGATGGGCACCATGGTTCTCAGGCCTGTCTGTACATTAGAATCATCTGGAAGCTTAATAACAACGGTGCTGTTCAGGCCCCACTCCCAGGCTGTCTGTTTCTGATTTAACTGGTTTGGTTGGGCCCTGGACATCTTTTTTCTTTTTCTTTCTTTTTTTTTTTTTAAGATTTAATTATTATTTTTTTTTTAGAGCAATTTTAGGTTCATAGCAAAATTGAGAGGAAGGTATAGAGATCTCTCACAACCGCGCCCCCCCACCCCTACTGTCAACATCCCCCACCAGAGTGGGACATTTGTTACAATCAATGAACCTACAGTGACTACACATCATTTTCACCCAGAGTCCATAGTTTGCATTGGGGTTCGCTCTTGGTGGTATACATTCTGTGGGTTTGGACATTTATATAATAACATGTATCCATCATGATAGTTTCATATGCAGTGTTATTTTCATGGTCCGGACATCAGTATTTTTTGAAAAGCTCGCCAGGTGATTACGCAGGGGAAGTTCCAGAAAGCTGCCGTGACCTTTCCCTGCTCTGTCATTCAGTCTTTCGTGCTCCTATCCCATTATTGTTTATAAGATTGTTGCTACAAGCCGGGTTTAATCACAGAATTCTTACTGTAGCATTTTTAAATTGATTTTTATTTCTTTAAAAAAAAAAAAAATTTCCTTAGCACCTTTATTCTGAAGAGCTCTTAATTGCTATACTTAGACCTTCTAAACAATGAACATTTGTGAAGCATCGAATTAGCAGAGTAAGGAAGTTGGACCTTGGGTGACGAGTTGGGGCTGTGGCATTGGGCTGTGGCATTGTCTCCTACTTGTGGCTGTGGGTGGGGCCGCACATCTCAATTCTGGGCCCCATTAATGAGTGACCTAGAAACTTTTTTTGTGTATGTATGAATAAGCAGATCAGCTTTGTACCCACAGCAGCACACTTTAAACATTAAATACCACTGGAGTCGGCTCTCCATGTGTCATCAAGTTTTGGGAGCCACTTCCCACCCCATCATCACGCACCCATGTAATTGCTCTTAAGGGTGCCAGTTTTGTTCTTGGGCACAACGAGCTGTGTGGCCCGTGTTGTTATCTGTGAGTCATGTCAGTGCGTGTGACTTAGTGACATGTTGATGACTCTTGATTGTGGAAGGACCAGGGAGCCCACCTGTGGATCATCCTTCCCTCCTTGCTTGGTTTGGTTTTTTTTCTCTAGCTCACCCCGCAGAGCGAAGTCAGGAATAAAGGCAATAGCATAGGCCATGCCAAACAACCCAGTTGATCTCAGATTAAAAAGGAAAAAAAAAAGTGTGTGTGTGTGTGTGTGCGCGCGCCCGCACACATTTTAGGTAGAAAACAGGCTAGTGAGAGAGATGTAGAAATTGGTTAAAAATTTTGTCTGAAAGCTAGATTTTAAAAAAGGATGCGTTTCTGGATTTCAGTCCCTGTTGCCCATTTCTATGAATAATCGACATTTGTTTTAATATGAATAATGTTACAGAGGAAATTTAGCCCCCTGAGTTTGACTATTTCAAGCAGCCGTTTTAGGCCTGTCAGGCATGTGCTATTTATGATGTCGCATGGGTCGTGATAAAAATGACAGTGATTAAGTAGTGGTTGGCATCTACTGAACCTTCATGACATGCAAGGCACTGTGCTAAGGGGCTTTACACTGTGTACCTCATTTAATCCTTGCAAGAATTCTTTGGACAGGTTGAGAATTATCTCCGTTTCACAGATGAGGAAACCAAAGCTCAGAGAGATCATGCAGCTGGGGAGTCAGAATTTGAACAGAGCAGCCTGACTCTGGGTATCAAACCACTCGGTTGCCCTGTAGTGTGTGTATGTAGGGAGGTGTCACTGGGGTTCAGCGAACCAGCACTATCACGCCGGTCCTTGTCACTGGGCTGGAAGCTGCGGGGAGAGAGGTGTTTCAAGTTGCTGCGGAGAACTGACCTCTTTTAGGCAAGGAAGGGGTTTGGGGCAGCAGAAAGCAGGACTTTCACCTGCTGGTAGGAAGTGAAGGCTCATCGACAACCAGCTCCTGCAACCCTGTTACCAAGGCAACAAAGATGGGGCTGTTGGGCCGTGGTGGGCTCTGCCACATGACCTTCCCTGAGTAGGAAGCTTTGCCTGCTTTCGCTCCAGCCCCGTCCTTCACTAACCCTAGTGTTTGTGCCAGGGAGCCAACCCCTGAGGGAAGCTGTCCTGGATGAGAACTGTCATCTCCACCCATAATTAACCGCTTCTAGAGATGAAGCAGAGTGTGTGAGTTACACACGCATGTGCGAGGAAGTATGTCCTCGCTGTGGAGAGAGCATCCTTCTAGCCTGCTCTTACGAGGTCATGCTGCACTGTCTGTTGATGTTTTCCTGAAGGTTGTTATATCAGGGGCATCGAGTCTGTGTTGCTACCCCAGCTTTCTTTTGAGACCAACAGAAACCACTTAGTAACTGGCAGGTTACTTAACCTCTCTGGGCTTCCATTTCCTCATCTATAAAATGGGGATAATAAATTGTATCTGCCTCCTGGAGTTGCTGTGGGAAATGAAGAGTTAAAACATGTCTAGCGTTAGAACAGAACCAGGCCTGTTGTCAGTGCTTAAGAAGTGTATGAGTTTTCTATGGCTGCTGTAACAAGGTGGCACAAATTTAGTGGCTTAAAACAACACAAATTTATTATCTTAGAGTTCTGGAGGCAGAAGTCTGACCTGGGTTAACTGGGGTGAAATCAAGGTGTAGACAAGGCTGCAGCACCCTCTGGAGCCTCTGTGAGAATCGGTTCCCTTGCCTTTTCCAGCTTCTAGTTGCTGCCCAAATTTCTTGGCTTGTGGCCCCTTCCTCTATATTCAAAGCCAGCAGTATAACGTCTTCAAATCTCTCTGACTCCAATCCTAATCCTGTTGTCGCATCTACTTCCCTCTTCTGCCTCCATTTTACAAGGACCCTTGTGATCACATTGGACCCACCCAGATTAATCCAGGATAATGGCCCCATTGCAGAATCATTCACTTAATCACATCTACAAAGTCTCTTGCCAGGTCAGGATATGAACATCTTGGGGCAGGGGCATTATTTGGCCTACCATAATAAGCCTTACCAGTTTTTATAAAATGAAACAATCAACTGGCTAGCTTGGGGATAGAATAAACAATAATTTGATCAGTATAGTAACTAACGATATTTATTGGGTACTTGCTGGGTTAGCTGTCCTGCTTCAGGACTGTGGCATCTGTTATTTCTCCTCCCTAGAGCTTGTTCCCTTCCAGAGCGTTAGATGGTCAGCACCTTATTATCCTTCAGGACCCAGCTCAAATGTATACTCTCTCAGGGAAGCCCTCTCTGATTACCCTTGCTTAAAGCGGACCCTCTACCCACTTCCTCTATCATATCACATCACTCTGTTTCCTTCTTTGACAAAAATTATCATCGTCTGTAACCTTTTCGTTTGTGTGTCTGCCTGATGCATTCTTCCTGCCCTCTGTGGAATGTCAATTCCAGGAGGGCAGGGACCTTGACATCTTGTTTACTGCTATGCCAGTGCCTGGAGTGGGTTCTGGAACACAGTAGGTGCATAGTACATACCTACTGAGTAAGTGACTGAAGCCCTTAGCGGGATGCTGCGTTTCATGCTTCTTTGGTGGGTCCTTTTGTGATCATTCCACCTCATATACATGGAACCCGAGGCTCGGAGAGCCTGAATTGTTGCCGCAGGTCGGTAGTGACTGACTTTACATCCAGGTTCACCTGCTTCCAGAGTTCTTGCTTCCTTTCACCTCCCTGCCTCATGGCCTTGAGGCCATTAGACACTCTGCTAACAGCCGCAGAACTCCGGAAGGTCCCTTGTCTGTGACAGAGTTTTTGAGTGCATCTTTCCAAGCCCACCTACTTGCCACCTTGACATTGGTTTTCTTCTATCTAGGTCTGTTGTGTCGGGCCTGGACTCCCCTGCCAAGACTAGCTCCATGGAAAAGAAACTTCTCATCAAAAGCAAAGAGCTGCAAGACTCCCAGGACAAGTGTCACAAGGTATTTATTTCCACAGCCGGCCTCTCTCCTTGCTCCAGGATCCTCCCGTCAATATATGCCAAGGGAGCCGCCTGTGGCCGCTGCTGGCACTGAGCCACCTGCTCCCTCCCTCGCCGAAGTCACGCCTCTGGCAGCTCAGAGAGAGATGAATGCGGGCCTTGACGTTGCTGTAAATCCTTTAAATCTTAACCAGAGGAGGCCCTGGATTTAAATCGGCCGGTTCCTCAGCATGGCCCAGCCAGATGTCTGCTTCTTCCGGCAGGTGGCGTGGGTCCTCACCTGTGGCCGAGATGCAGCCCATCTGCTTTGAGTGATGCGAAGTCTCTCTTCCTAGTCTTTAAAAACTCCTGCTTATGTAACTGTGGCCACGGTGTTGGTTATGCTCAACGTCTCTTAACACTCACTGTTCCTGCCTGGGGGCAGCTTTCTGGGAGCTCGTAAAAATCACTGCTTGCCTGGGACTCTTAAGAGTGCAGACGAATACGTATCTCCTTGCCCTGTCCTGGATTTGTCCTCTAGATCTTTGCAAGGAGATGGGGGGGATCAAGATGGATTTGGGATAAATTAAAGTGACGTCTGCAAAAACCCAACCCAACCAAAAAAGCAAACAGGTGAAAAAAGATGATTGTGGCTTCCTTGCTCACTGGGTTAGAGAAGTGATCAAGTGTGAATCGAGACTTGAATGAGAGGAGTGACCTAGCATTGGTGACAATCCTTACGAAGATCTGTGTGCTCCCTGGCGAAGAAACAATGGTATTTCCATCCTAACCTTTGGCGAAATAGCACTAGCCCGGACCACCAGGTGGTTTCGGAGGGTGCTTGAGATTTGATTGCTCCCAATGAACCTCCATGGGCCTTTTTAACCTGTCGATGTGTTTATTTCAGATGGAACAGGAAATGACCCGGTTACATCGGAGAGTGTCAGAGGTGGAGGCTGTGCTTAGTCAGAAGGAGGTGGAGCTGAAGGCCTCTGAGACTCAGAGATCCCTCCTGGAGCAGGACCTTGCTACCTACATCACAGAATGCAGTGTGAGCCTTCCCCAAAGTCCCCTTCCCTTGGAGGTGGCACTTCCTGTTGTGTGTGTCTCATCCTGTTTCATGACAGCTTCATGAGGCACATCACAGCCAATGGCAGGACGTAGAGAGAGGGAGAGTCCAGAAGTGAGATCTGTGATTTGCAGAGCAGAGTGAGCCAGGCGAGGGGTTCCAGAGCAGTGAGACTGGGCTCTAGAAAGTCCGGGTAGGCCGCGGAGCTTGGAGGCGGACGTAGTCGTCATTGCAGCGAGTCACAGAGAGCCCTGACGTCTCCCATCCCAACTTCTCTGGTCCGCATTATGTCTGACATGGTCAGCCTCGGGAACCAAACTCACAAATAAGTGCAAGAAAATGTGTTTGGAATCTGCCTGAAATCAATTTTCCATTGCCTACTACCAGCGTAGCAACAAGAAAACTAAGCCTCTAAAACCCAGACCCTCTGTCATTATTTACCATGTGGCTTTTTTTTTTCTTTCCTTCACAAGAATAGACTGTCTTCTCCATTGTCTCGTTAAATTTTTCATCCAGGTGTTTTCTTAATGTGCCCAATTAAACAGTTTTAAGAAGTTTGAATCACACATTTTTCAAGTTTTTTGTTTTGTTTTTTTTTTTCACGAGGGAGAGGAAATCTATAGGACATGGCTAATTAAGAATAACTGCTATGTTTCCATTCCAGATTTGGCTGCCTTTCAGTGGTGGGTGAAGTTATTCAGCTATGTATTTCAGATCTATATTTCAGTGCCACTGAAGCATAGAGGGAACCTTATGGATGAAAGGTGTCCAGGAGATGTAAGCCAGGAAATGAAAATAGACTGCTAGGAGAGTCTTAAATGACAACTGGGCAGAGAATGCAGTCATTGCTACTTTGAAAGAGATGTATACTTGAGAGTCCTTGCATAACTGTTATTACAGAAAAGACTTTGTAGCCATCCCAATGGTGGTTATAATGGCTAAGGGATCATCCTAATTTTTAGTCCTGAACACACAAGTAAGTATCTGCTCCGACAGGTAGATATCTGGTGGTAGGAGACAGGTTGCTGTAGTTTCAGGCAAGATTCGTAAGGTTACAAGGTCGCGATGATGTTTCTTGAATCCAGGGGTTTTACAGGATGAAAACTGGAATCGGCAACCAACTGGAAGCTGTCAACTTTGGTCCGTCACCCGAAACTGTCTTGGCGTCTGTGAAGCGGCTTGCAGCTCCCTTAATGAATCTTTTCAAACAGAGCAGGATCCACAGGGCATTCCTATTAAAAT
Source organism: Pteropus alecto (assembly GCF_000325575.1). NCBI lineage: Eukaryota > Metazoa > Chordata > Mammalia > Chiroptera > Pteropodidae > Pteropus > Pteropus alecto. The sequence goes on along the minus strand of NW_006433949.1, from coordinate 5,486,360 downwards.
TTTTGCTTTCTGCAGAGCTTAAAGCGAAGTTTGGAGCAAGCACGGATGGAGGTGTCCCAGGAGGATGACAAAGCACTGCAGCTTCTCCACGATATCAGAGAGCAGAGCCGGAAGCTCCAAGAAATCAAAGAGCAGGTATGACTGCCTTGCCGGGAGCAGGGCGGCCGGTGTGACCTCTGATTTCCAGAGAGATGTGTTTGAGAGGCAGAGAGGAAAAGAGACAGGAGAGTGGGGAGACAGAGAGGTATATAGGTCATTTGGAAACTTTCAATTCTCCGTGGTTTGTATAAACTGTAGAGTGCTTGTTCTAGCTCCTTTGAAATCTGCACCCCATAATGGCTACTGTGGCATAGGTTTAGAGCAAAGCTGGGCAAACAGCAGCCTCTGGGACGAATCTGGTCCACTACTTGTTTTCTATGGCCACAAGCTAAGAATGGGTTTTGCATTTTTAAAAATGGGAAAAAAAAGAAGAAGAATATTTCATGACATGTGAAAAATATGTAGAAGTCAAATTTTAGTGTCCATAATAAATAAAGTTTTATTGGAACACAGCCATGCTTATTTATTTACGCACTGTCTGTAGCTGCTTCTCATGCTACAGTGGCAGAGGGTGCGGTTGTGGCCAAGACGATGTGGCCTACGAAGCTGAAATTGCTTAATATATAGCCTTTTGCAGGAAAAGTATGCCATCCTCTGCTTTAGGCTATTAAAAAAACTTGAATATTTTTATAGCTTTTCAAATATACTTTAAATTTTTGAGAGAAGCCTGGATAATCCATAGGTCTACTTATGTAAAGAAATATTCTAGAAGTAGAGTTTGAGCAGTTAAGGCCGAGTAAGATTTAACTTGGCAAATCTGGGTGCAGGAAGCCATCCTGTGTGTTCGGAAGAGAGCACTGAGACCTTTAAAAAGCCCACTCTTTTTTTCCTCCCCTTTTCTAAAAGGGTTTTCTTTCTAGATGGTCCATTTTTATTTCACTGCATTGTTTCCTTTTTAGCATGGATTTTTCTGTCCTTTGAAGAAACCGTAAATAGAAACTTTAATGAAGAAATGACAATGTGCAATTGGGAAGTTGAATTATCAGCTGCCAGGCAACTCTCATTCACTTCAGAAAACCTAATGTAAACAGTGATGGAAATGAACATTTTTGTCTCTGGGTAGCACAAACTTAGCCATCTGGGTGATGCTAAATGAAATGTAAGAAGCTCTTGCAAATAATTTGATCCACTAACTATTCTTTAAAGGAAGAATTATTGTTTTGGGAGGGTTTTGTTGGCATAATCTGTTTCTCACCTTCATATTTTTAAATGATTGGTTAATATTCTCTTGCACAATAAAAATGTAAATATGCAGAGGAAACGTAGCAATCTGGTTATCAGGCTTCTGAACAACGATACTAATCTTAGAAATTTTGAAGGCCACGTGTGCAGTTTGAAAAATCTGCTTTTATAGTTGATTCATTGCTCCTTTATCAACAAAGTTTTTTTTTATCCTAAAAGTTTCAAGAGGTGGGATTTTTTTTTTTTCTCCCATTCGTTCAATGCGTTTGGAAATTTGCTTTTGGTGACATCCTGGGGGAAATGAAAGCTGTGTTTGGCCACTAGAGGGAGCAGCTGGTGTCCATGAATTCCATAGAAACAGAATTATCGGGACATTTTGAAAGGTGGTTAAGTTCAAAGAAATGTCTTTTGTGATTCATATCACAGTTGGCATGCATGTGGAGTTTTAGATTTAACGACTGCTAAAAGTTCCACAAAGAAAATTTCTTAGTTTCAGATTTGATTTCTCATCAGAAGAAGGATTTATTAAAATGACTTTTGATAAGTTTTGTGAGAGCAGGCTGTTTGCAGTCCAGAAAAAAAGCATTTCATGCTTTCAGCAAACTCCTAATATTTGGTTTGCAGCATGCCGATTCCTCCCAGATTTGGCATTTTTTTTGCCCCCACTCTTTATCTCGAAAGCTAATTTCTATACAACTATTAATTTTTTAATATTTTGCTTCTACTTAGCTACTCCCTATAGAGTATTTGGATTTGGTTTAAAGTACAAACATTTAAGAGTCTCACGTGATGGTTTGATTCATGCGTCATGACTAGCAGTTGCCGATTCCCCTTGGCACACTCCTCAGGACGGGAAACAGAAGTTTGGATAATATGGAAGGCATTCGTTGTCTCAGGATTTCTGATTGAATAGGACTATGTCTGATACTTCCTTTCCACAAAATTCTGACGCTCCATTCAGAAGACTTACCTTAGACAGGCTTCAAAAGTGACTCATGGTTCCCATCCTAATCCCGCTCAGCCGTGACTTATAATTCAGTCCGTGCTGAGATATGACAGCTCGCTCAGCTGTCCTTGGACACAGACCCGATGATCTGTCAGACTTTTTCTGAAGCAGGGATTTGGTTAGCTGTTGGGTTGATAAGATTGCCTTGAAGTATCCAGCATAATAACAGCGGCTCAACAAGTGAGGTAGACGAAATTCCTTTAGGTGCCTGTGGCAGGCTGGGTGCCCCAGGGGTTCAGATTGCTGGCAGAGATGTGGCCTGATTTTTGCCTTCCTCCCCTGGGCACCAACAGCTGAGGCAAGAGAATCGTTGAGGGGGATGAACAGCCGCTCTGTCCTTGCTCTTGCCAAAACATGAAAATTATATTCCCTTCTCGCTGACACAAGTTTAAGAAAGAAAAGGGAGCTTGAGGATAAAAGATGCCCAAGATTTTCTCCCAGCTCTGCTTTCTCCACACTTTGGTATTTGTGGCTGTGGGTAGGGCTCATGGTACTTTTGGGTGCCCATAAAATGATAAAAAAAAAAAAACAACAAACTTTTTTTTTTTTTACTTTAGAAGAAAGAAATTGAGCTTTCAGATCAAAAAACTTTTCATAGATAATATTAGTGTTTTGGACTTTATATGAACACAGTTATAAAATATAATTTTCATTTTATTTCTCTATCTATCAATCAGTTAATTAATTATGGAGGAAGGCGTCCAGGAAGCCGCAGTACTCAGGGCCACAGAAATCAGAATGCGACCCTCGCTGAGGGTTCTAGAAAAACCCCAAGTCGAAGATGTATTGTCTCCCATAATACATAATGGCTCACGTTCCGCTCTGGGTTCAGATCACCGCGAGCAGGTTGTAAAGCCCTTGGGTTTTATCACCCCGCATCACCCACTTAGGGTGCACCACCCGGGAAACCGGTTCCCCCAGGACTTCTAAGATTGGCCTTCAATAACAGTATATTTTTGGGTGGAGTGAAATGAGACCGTGCTTTACTCTGGGGACATTTTTTTCCTTTCCAATGATGTAGAGAGAGGTGTGCTTGCATGAAAACTACCCAATCTTCATAGGAATATCACCTCTCCTTTTGTGTGCACTGAGGGGACTGCCTGTTACAATAGGATGAAAGATTTACTCTATACCCTGTTATTTACAAAGCCCCATCCTTGCTCTGTTGATACCTCTTCAATTATTACTTGGGTGAATGGATCTTAGAGATATTCACTGTGTATCGTGAATGTCAAAGACAGTCTGATTCAATTCCTTATTCTTTTCATTTTATATACCACCCCCACCAGGCACCTTGGGTTGGATAAATGCTCATTCATAATCTTTATATGTATAAACTTTGATTTTGCTAACAAAGAATTTTCAAAACCATTGCCCATTTCTTCTGGTAAATCCAATTTTGAAAAATCTCATTTCATATGTTCTGTTTTGATCTTAGAAATGCATTTTAGAAAAGGTCAGGCTGTTTGGATCACTTTAAAGGGTTTGCTTGAGGGAACAAGATAATTCTTTCTCTGGAATTTTTCTCACACGTTATTTTGACCAGAGCCAGAGTATTGTGACTCTTCCAAATTTCAGGGTGACTTGCTTTTCAAGAGCATTGTTAAGTTTCATCATTCAGTTTTGGGCCCAGAAAAATTAATGGTGAGAAACTGACATGATGAGTTTCACCTTCCAAGATTCTTTCCATCAAGATTTCCAATTATCCCCTTGTGCCATCTGAAAGGTTAATTTTAAAACTAGTACCATATCTAATTATGTTAGGAGCACATGACTTCTAAAGGACAAATCTATATAAACGATTACCCTTGGAGGAAAGCTACACATAAGCAGTTTATCCTGGTTGTTTAAAGAACATCCCTTCTAGCTTTCCTGTGTTACAGATGCTTAGAGGTGTTCTGCTTATTTGTGGTATTATCTGCTCAAAAGATTTTATTATAGGCACATGCGTTCCAAATGGTGTTACTAGTGATACAGATTCTGCATTAAAACAGTTTAAAGATTTAATACTTTGTTCCCCCTCTTCGTCCTCCCACACCTCTCCCTTTTGCCCATCTGTCAACTCACCTTCTGTCTAGGTCTCCTCTCTGCCAATCTCTTCAATTTTCATCTTCCCTCTGTGGTCAAAGTATTCTTTTAGGAGTTCTGAAGTTCACCTTTCTGCCGTTGCTCTTTAGGAGTACCAGGCTCAAGTGGAAGAAATGAGGTTGATGATGAATCAGTTGGAAGAGGACCTGGTTTCAGCAAGAAGACGGAGTGATCTCTACGAATCCGAGCTGAGAGAGTCTCGGCTCGCCGCTGAAGAGTTCAAGCGGAAAGCCACAGAGTGTCAGCATAAACTGATGAAGGTAGCTAGCCACCAGCCAGCAGGGTGTTTAGGGGGTAGAGTCATGGGTGATCTTAGCAAGAATAAAGGGAATACTAGCTTAATGAGTATACATTTGGGAAATAATCGGATACCCTGGAAAGCCTCTGGTTTTTCTAGAAGATAACCTATTTATTATCATCATCCGCATTATTATTTTGGTCACAGAGACCAAGAAAGTACAGCAGGCAGTGTTATCTATTAGATTTTAATGTTCTCGAGACTTCCCATTATGGTGTATCTTTTAAATTACAGGCTAAGGATCAAGGGAAGCCCGAAGTGGGAGAATATTCCAAGCTGGAGAAGGTATTTTCCATTATTGGTATTGCTGTTTTTGGTAGATAATCTTTTAAAAGTTACTATTAGTGGCCAGTCACTGGGGAGAATACTCTTGCAATGAATAGAGAACTTTCGTCTAGGTTTATTTTGATGGTCAACTTCTAGGTGGTCACTTTTAGTTTCAGCTATGGTGCTAAAAGGCATAACGGACACCTCATTTCTTGTCATGCCTGCTCAGGGCAACAAATAAACCCAGACTCTTTGTAAAACATTTGTGGAAATTCTCATTGTTTTAAGGTGCTGGGCGACTTTGGTTCTCTTTTTGCGGTTTGTATGTTGCTGGTTCTAGAGAAATGGTCAGCATGGAGGTTTGCACCGGGACACCTAGTCTTTTTGGATAGGCCACTGTTCTTCCTCTCCCTTAGTAGGTACTGGAAAACAAAACAAAAAGACCCCACAGAAGCCTCAAGGAAATAGGACTGCAATAAACGTAGCAAGATCTTAATACTGGTTTATCTTTTGCTTTATTTCCTGGGATTTTAATTATAGATTAATGCTGAGCAGCAGCTCAAAATTCAGGAGCTCCAAGAGAAGCTGGAAAAGGTAAGCCCGAAGTGACTTTTTGGGACCTTAATTTCTGTTTCCAAATACTTTACTTTGCCTTGTTCTAGAGCGTGAGAGATGAAAGAAACAGAATTAGTCACCCAGCACTGAGGAAAATGAAGGGGGAGTGAGCTATTACCTGAAAATATGAGAGTTATGAATATACTTTTTCCTTTTGAGATGTGTCAGCAGTGTTTATTTTTAAAAACCAAGCTGTGTGAGACTCTCAAGTAAAAGTTCTAATTATACTATGACAAGGCTCAGGAAGCCGGCTCCCTCTCCCTTCATGGGGCCAGGCTCCCCAGTTTGCACATTTGTAAAGAGATGCATGTGTTTGTCACGGCTCAGACTGCTTTCAATCAGAAACTCTGTGGGCAGCATTGCTGGAATGTGGGAGGAGCCGTGGAGTCATCTTGTGGTTGGGGAAGGGGGTGGGTTTGGTTTACAGAATCCTGCAAAAGTTCGTGCTAGTCGAACACTGGAAATGCTAATGAAAAGGCCAGAATGAATGTGGTTCTCAGACATGCCTTGTGAATGTTTGTGAATGTGTTTACTGGCTTAGTTTAACAGAGCCCTTTCTTATTTATTCTTCTTTTTTTTTTTTAAGTGTGTTAAAAGACACATAACATTAAATTTACTATCGTAACCATTTTAAGAGTACAGTTCAGTAGTGTTAAGTATGTTCATATTCTGCAAAGAATCTATAGAACCCTTTTATCTTGCAAAACTGAAACTCTATACCTGCTACACACTAATTTCCCCTTTCTTTCCCCCAGTCCTTGGTAACCACCTTTTTTCTATGGTTATGACTGCTTTAGATATTTCACATGAGTAGTATCATACAGTATTTGTCCTTTTGCAACTGGCTTACTTCACTTAGCATAATGTCCTTGAGTTTAATTCATGTTGTAGCATGTGACAGGATCTCCTTCTTCAAGGCTATGTAATATTCCGTTGACTACATACCACATTTTCTTTCTCCATTCATCTCTCCTCTTCTTACCTATTCTTGAGCTCACTAAAGAAAACCTGTACTGCCCTCTTTCAGTTAGAAGCTTGTGTGAAGACTCATGTTTTCGTCTAGAACCGTGGTCTCCAACAGAGGTCTGATGTAAGCCACAGGTGTCAGCAATAGCTGTAATTTAAAATTTTCTAGTAGGCACATTAGAAAGAGCAAAGAGAAACATTGGTGGAATTATTTGAATGATATAGTTTATTTAAAATAATATATCCAAAATATTGTGGCAGCATGTGTCACAAATAAAACATATACACTATTTCAGTTTTTAAATAAATTAAATTTAAATAAAATTAAAAACTTACTTTTCAGTCACACTGGCCACATTCTCGTGTTCCAGGGCCACATGTGGCTAGTGGCTCCCATTTTGGACAGTGCTGGTCTTGAAATTGGAGTTTTCCTGCAGTTCCCACTTTAAATTTTGTTTCTACTTTTTAAAATTTTAATTTAAAGCAAGTAAGTGGGAAGCTGTCGGTCTCTTAAATGCAGAGCTTTACTGTGATGCCGTAAGAGCTGCAATATAGTTAAGACCCAAATAAAAATTAACTTCAAAAGGTCTAGCTGTTTTTTTAAAAAATATGGATTTGCAAATTACCATGAACACAGTGATTGCTGTGCCCTTCGAAAGGTATTTATTTGAAGAAAAAAAGTTTAAATTGTAGTTTTTATCTTTGTTTTCTTATAAACGTAGTACAAATTCCCCATAGGAAAATTAGCAAATGAGGTAATTAAATATGGAGAAAATTAATGCTCTGATGTAAATACATTAATACCTGGGTAAATAAATCATTCTAGACTTTCGTGTTTGCATTTACTACGTTGCATTGAATCTGCGATGCTAGTGAAATTCAGGTCCATCATTATCTTATGTATGCAAAGAAGAAAATGCTGTCAATATTAATTGTAGGATGCATTCCAAATTCAGTAATGTTAATATATACATATATATCTAATGCATCTTAGATGAAGTAACAGAATAAAGCAAATGTTTATCTGTTTTGAAAAGTGGATATACTCTACATACTTACTGTTCCCTGATGTTTTCTCTTGAGAATATTGAATAAATTTGGCCATCTGTGTCCTGTTCCCTCTTTCCTGGTAGGCTGTAAAAGCCAGCGCAGAGGCCACCGAGCTGCTACAGAATATCCGCCAGGCAAAGGAGCGAGCCGAACGTGAGCTGGAGAAGCTGCAGAACCGCGAGGATTCCTCTGAGGGCATAAAAAAGAAGCTAGTTGAGGCCGAGGTGAGTAGGAGGCTTCTAGCCCGTGGCGGACTGACACTGGTCCGGGCGTGGCCACCTGCGAACAACTGTGACCGGCCTTTGGCTGTGCCAAGGGAGAGGAACCACACAGCCACCTCTTGCTTCTGTTGGGCCAAACCGCTTTCCTTTCTGCAAATATCTTTGAAATGTGAGAGGCTTGGAAATGTTTTCCCCAAAGGGGAAAAGAAGGATTTGTCATAGCAGCTTCAAGTAGAAAGATGTTTCGATAAAAGCTTTCCCTTTCTGTTTTTCCTCCGACTTGCTCACCTCTGGGAGGGCTTATGGTTACATAGATGAACTGTAACGCAGTCCTTGAGTTTTTCTTTTCCTTCCCTCTGTACCCTTGTTTTTCCTTGCCTTTTCCCCACAGTGTTAATAACATGTTAATTTTCAAGGCTTCAGCTATTACCTACCCGTGTGTTGATGACTTTCCAGATCTATATTTTTGGGCCTTTTCTCTCTCTCATATTCTTTGTTGTTGTTGTTGTTGAAATTGTTTACATATAATTATATAGGAAATGCTCAAGTGTCTCCTCATTGTCAAAAACTTAAACATTACTGAAAACTATACAATAAAAAGTGACATTTCCTTTTTTCTCCTCTCCACCTCCCGTAGCGCCGTGGTGATTGGTCTACACAACCGATGTGCCATAGTTTGATTCAACCGTCCCCCCTGTTGCTGGGCCTTCCGCCTTTCCCTGTCACAGTGCTGGCATGTCTCTTTGGGGCCATCCTCACCCACGTTTCAGGCAGTATTTCCCACTGTCCCCCCGACATCTTGACTGGGTGTCTGAACAGTGAATTGAATCTAAAAGGAACTGGGGCTCTTCCCCAACGAGCTGCGTTTCCCTCTCAATTTCCTCACGGCGGTCAGGGCCACCGTCATTCATGTAGCCACCCCAGGCTTGAAACCTTAACATCATCTCTGCTTCTCCTTGAACCCTGCCATTCAGTGAGTCACTCAGTCCTCTAAATACAGCTGCACGTCTCCCCCATCCATCCCCTCGCTAGCCATTTCTGTAGGTCTCAGAGTCCAGGCCCTCTTCCTCTTAGCTGAGCAAATAGTAACTTTTTGGACTTCTGCTTCCAGTCGCTCCTTCCTTCTAGCTAGCTCATACACCCTAAGACTCAATGGACCTCAGACAGGAGCTCGTCAGCACCCCCTGCCCCATCCCAAACCTTTCAGGGCTTCTAAATATCTTAGGTGCATCCCTGAGCCCGGTACATGACACTCAGCTATTTGACCCGAAAATACTCCCCTTTCACCTTTTCTGCTGTTACTCCCTGTCACTCCTCTTAAGCTGTAGCCACTCTGGGCTTCAGCCGGGGCCTAAATGGCTCTCGACCACCTGCGTGTTTCTGCGGATGTGCCGGCCTTTGTCTGAAAGGCCTCCCTCCAACCTCTTCTGCCCTCCACATCCCAGCCCTCTCCAAAGCCCACGTCTCTGCGACTCTTCCCCGCCACCTGTTGGGTAAAATGTCCTCTTTCCTGCCTACGACTTCCCGCAGCACTCTGTACCTATTTGCTGTATGGCTCTTCCCTCTCTTAACCTATATTATGTTTATCTGTGTTTGTCTTATCTTTTCCAAGGGCAGGAATTATGCCGGCTTCCTCTCTGTATTTTCCGTGATGCCTAGCATGGTACTTTTGCAGATAGTAGGCGCTTGGTAAATATTTGAATGAATGAATGCACTCTGGTAACCTTCACAGCTGAGTACTCGAATGATAGAGTCTTACTTTCTTCGCTGTTGCCGCGGGTGCCTGAGACTTCCCCTTCCGCCTCGAGTGTGTGCTTCTTGAGGGCTCTCTCCCTCGGCGCAGGCGTTATGCCCATAGCAGTTACTCCATTAAAATTCTCTGATTGATTCACGATCTACAGGAACGCCGCCATTCTCTGGAGAACAAGGTAAAGAGGCTAGAGACCATGGAGCGTAGAGAAAACAGACTGAAGGATGACATCCAGACAAAATCCCAACAGATCCAGCAGATGGCTGATAAAATTCTGGTGAGCAGGAACGAAAGTTGAAGAGTTAAAAGATAACAGGTTAGAGGTTGCAGAGGGAAGGGGGTCAAAAGAGGGGACGTATCTCCGCGTAGGTGAGTTAAGAGAAGCTTCAGTGTATGCGCCACATCAGAGGAGAGTGCGAGTAACCCAGTGTGGGACGTTTCAGCCCCGGTAACAGATCCGTAAATATTATTATTTTTTTGCTTCTGTCTGCTACGGCCTGACATTTTAAAATATGAAAGTGCATCCTCTGTCACTTCCGATAGATTTCTACAGTAGCATTTATGTGCTTCTCTTAGCAGAGTTTTATACGGCTGTTAACTTCGCAAGCCAATTTAAAAAGCCGTAGGGGTTTAGACCAAAACCCAGATCCTTGTTTTTGGAGGAGAAAGAAATTAGTCATGCAGAATTGTTTTTCTCAGTGTAGTATTTGTCACAGATCCATGTTCACCCACTCACTCTCTCTGCTACAGTTGATTGTTGTTATTATTATTTTTTCAATTTCCTTAGATGTAGCAGATCTTTTTTTTTTAGATTTGTAATCATCATGATTCTGTTGTTGGCTCTAATAACCAAATTAACTTAATCAAGGAAGGCTCGGGCGGTGTTTGTCCCTGCCAGGGTGGAAGGCAGGCGAACCTTTGAAGGACTCTCCTTGAATCTCAGTCCCAAAGCCAGGAATTTGGTGCCACTTAGTGATGACTCGGAGTCCGTTCAGAGTTCCCCCACCCAGGAGAGACTCGAGTAGTCGGCTGTTCCTCTCTACCATATGGAGGCGAGGTGGTGAGCAGGTTACTTCATCTCTCTCTCTCTCTGCATCACTTCTGGGAAATGAGTCACCAGCAACCATATGACCTCAGGAATGGCCAACTTATAGGTCTATACTTAATGCAAAAAAAAAAAAAAAAATCCTTCAAAACTTTACATTTCTATGTTTGTATATTTTCTTGAGCCTATGGATGCTCTTGAAGGAGAAATTGGTTGGATTGTTTTGCTTTGACACACAGTCTTCATATATACGTCTGTACACAAAGGCAAATGTGGCTGTTAGTCTTTCTTTTCTGTTCTCTTGTTCCGTCATCGAAGTTTCTCTTGGCGGTTGTCAAGTGTGTGAATTTTAACATGAGTGAGATTAGAACCCACCGAGATCCCACCACTGCTGTCTCTTGCTTGGTGCAAACAAAGTGGTTAAGTCTCTTGTGGTTGCAAAATGTTTCTCTGTTTACTGGTGATGTGTTCATTCATTCATTCAACAAATATTTAATGAGCTTCTACTATGTGCCAGGCACTGTTCTAGGAGCTGGAAATATAGCAGCAAACGACAGTGTTTGTGTAATAGGACTGAAGAGTTTGATCCAATACGTATAGAAAAGTTAACGTTTAAAAAAAATGACAACAACAACAAAAAATGCCAAACTGCCAAGAAGTCAGATTTTAGAATATCTGCTTTTCCAAAGGTTCACTTGCAATTAAAATGTAGGTATATAGAGTTCTATGTTATTCGATGATATGTTGTAAATTCCCATTCATATGTAGACCAGAAATTTGGTCTTAAAAGTTGTTAGTCTCAGGTATCTGAGTTTTGGACCTGGTTTTAGATTCTGATTTTCACTCCTGTGCTATCTTATGAGAACTGAAATTAAGATGACTATCAAGTGACTTCTAACATAAAGGAAAAGTAAGCAGATTTCTCTGTCTTAATCTATCTTGTCACCTGCTCGAGTACCTTTGCAGTTGTGACTTCATTTATTGGAAGGTGCCTTTTGCTCAAGAACCCTGCACTTAGGCTGCAAAATATCTAGGACATGGGCAGAGGTGGTCCTTAATGTCATCATATAATGATAATGCTTGGAAACAGATCCCAAAATGTCATTGTTTCAAAATATTTGCTATTCTGGCAAGAACTTTTCAAACAGATAATTGGGGTTCTCATTCATTATAGCAGTCTTTTGCTTTAATAAAAGAAGTCATTGCAGGAGATCTTTTAGTGTACACAAAGCCCTTAAAGTATGCTTTTATTAATTAAAGTCCTCTTTACGTTCAGTTTTTTATTATTATTATTATTTATGCCTACAGCATCTGGTCTTCCTAGGTGGTCTCCCATCCAAGTACTAACCAGGCCCCACCCTGTTTTAGCTTCTGAGATCAGACATCCGGCTTGTTCAGGGTGGCATGGCTGTAGACCATGGACCGTGGCTCCACTGGGGCGCAAACTCAGGACTTTCTGTGTGTAAAGCAGACTTGCTAACCGCTACACTATGGAACCATGTCCTAAGTTCAACTTTTCAAGATCACATCGGTTAGATTGCAACAGACCTTGAGCACCTGCTCTTAAAGCTGAACACTTCATTGGCCCCCCCAAAGCAAAGTCAACACTTGCAGACTTTAGAATTTCAAGAGCTTAATCAGTAACATTTTATGTGCATGCAAATTTGAAAGTGTTTTCTTCCCATTTCATGGACATATCCTGTATAATTTCTTCATTCTTTAAAATTCTTGTAATTACTTCCATTTCAAAGAAAAATTTCATAATACTGTGAAGAGATGAAAACTCGGAGTAACGACTTTTGTTATTAGTAATTAACTAATGGGTCCAGATTCATAAGAATTAATGTGAATGCAGATATGATATCTGCATTTAGAGAATGTTTCATTGAATTGAATGCTGCCTTTTATAGATCCGTTTATAATACATTGGCAAATGAATAGTATAATTTTCAAATGAATAACAATTTTGTTTAAAATCTGAATACTTAGAAGAATGAAGAGAACATTCAATCTGAGCTACTTATGTTACTCCAAATTCTCTTCCCATCTTTATTACATACGCATACATATTTACATCATTATTATTAGTGTATTTTATGTTCTGCTTTGTTCCCATTAGCATTGTATCATGTAAACATTGTATCATATGAATGTCTCCATGCACGTATTCCATGTACCAGTCAGTTAAAATGATCATTCCAAACTCAAAGTGTTTGAATTGTAACGTTAGTTTTGCTCCTTAGCTAGGGTTCTTGAGCAATCATTTTGTTAATGAGAAAAATACAAAATATTTTTTACCGTAATAATAAATTAACTTTAAATTTAAAGTAAATTAAAATTACTTTTCTCGTTTAAGGCTGTTATAATAGTGAAAATGGCCCGAGGCTCAAGGTAGTGGTCAGGGGCTTTGTGCTGTACTAAACTTTCAAATGTTGCCTTGTTACTCTTATTTCTCTATGCAGAGCTGAAGAGCTGTCTTTGTTTGACCTGTCACACTGACAGATTTCTGATCCTAGCCCACCAGCTGTGTGTGTCTATATGTGAATACTTGGACTTGGGAAACCCAGGGCCAAGGCTCAGTGGTGGTTTCCTTCCCAAGAGCCTTAGGGCTAGTGATGAAGGAACAGATACCTGTTGCCTGTGCCAAAGTCATGTTTCCTGTGACTGTCTAATGTACATTGGCTAGTCCCTGCCCTTTGCACACCTGACCATCTCTTTTTTTATGTCCAGGAGCTGGAGGAGAAGCACCGAGAGGCCCAGCTCTCAGCCCAGCACCTAGAGGTGCACCTGAAACAGAAAGAGCAGCACTACGAGGAAAAAATTAAAGTAACGGCACTTTCTGATCTTTCCTGGCATTCCTCTTGTAGCACCACATAGCTTCTCTCTCTTCCTGGGCACTTTGGGCCACTTCTTGCTAGTCCAAAGGACTGTCTGGGGTAAATGCTGTCCTCAGGCTCTGGTGGGAGGTTTTGGGGTGTTATCCAGGTGGACGCTTGGACGTCAGAGGCTCAAAAAATATTTAAAAAAAAAAGTCATCGCGTATCTCAGTTTTTTGACCCACTGTCGTTCAGTCCAAGATGTTTTAGATTTAGACAGATTTCGCCACATTTGTTGCTTTCAGTTTCTTTCTTCTATTTCAGACTTGGGATCCTTTTTTGTTTGTTTGTTTCAAGTATATCCTTGAAGACATTCTTTGGTGTAGATCTGCTGCTGACAAGCTCTCTGTTTTGCTTGTCTGAAAATGTCTTTATTTCATTCTTATTCTTGAAAGATGTTTTGACTGGGGATAGAATTCTAGGTTGGCAGTTATCATTCCACTGAATTTTGGTTTTCATTATTGCTATTGAGAAGTCGGCTGTCAGCCTAACTTTTGCTTTCTTTGAAAGTAATCAGTCTTTTTAAATTTCAGTTATTGTATTTTTTGTATTTGGTTCTTTCTCAAATTTCCTAGATTATTTAAGACCATTTTCTATTCCCTGCATTCATTTCTAAGCTTGTTTTATATTTCTTGAAATGCATTAAGCCTAGTATTTTATGATCTGTCTTGATAATTGCAATATCTGAAGTATTGGAAGGTCTGTTTCTGCTCTGTGGTTTCTCTTGGTTCATGGTGGCTGTCTCCTGGTGCACAGCTCATTTTCCTTGGAAAATTATTAATGAGAATTCTTTGAGATCTTAAGTGAAAATGTGTGCCCACCTTGAGGGGTGGCCCTGAGCTTTGATTTGTCTGTCTTCTTACCCTTGTAAGCTATTAAAAATGAAGCTCCAGTTTATTTGGTTTAGTAAATCCCTCAAGTTAAAAACAGCTTTGTGCCCATTTTACCTTTCTAGGTTTTATGCTTTCACTTAGATTTTAGTCTGTAATTTCTGATTCTCTTGCCAACTCTTAGGTGCTTTTGGGAAAATGTTTTCCGTATTTTATCCAGCATTGTAAGTTATTCTCTGTACAATAGCTGACCTAAATAATTTAGCCCACCATATAAAATGATACAATCAGTTATTATTTCAATTATTGAAATTATTTCAGTTTGATTATTATTAATAAATTCAGTGATCAGAAACAGATGCCAGCCTATTTATTTCCTTTTAAAAATCACATCACATTTTCATTATGATTTTGGACCAAGCCTTTAACTCATTTCTTATGTTCTTGAGAATCAGACATTGGGGATTACATCTCAAATATTGTTTCTTCCTTTTCCAAATCAGACAGTGAAGGAGGCTTTTAATTTTTATGATGATGCTGTTGTTGATTTGGTTGATATTCTCAAAGAGCTGACCTTTTTTGAAGAACCGAACATGTACGTGCTCCCACAGCATCGTCACCATTTACCACCCCGGCACCTTCTTTCTTTTACCCTTGGTGTTACTTTTGGTTATTTTTCATTTAAAAAAAAAAATAAATAAATAAATATATATATATAGGAAAATAACTCAAAGGTGACAATGATCCTCTACTTTAGTGCATTTTAAACTTTATATACCAATCCTTTTGGTTTGAATTCTCACTGGCTTCTAGACTTTTATCGTTGGAATAAACTAACTTTCAGACAATTATGAGAATGTATACAGTAGTCCATTGACACTATTGCATGATGAAAATAACCTTTTGCAAAATTCATTGTGATTTGTGTGATTATATTGACTTTCTTGTCAAAAAGCCATGTTCTGACTTAAATTGATTTAAATGTCTGCAGTGGAATCTCTCAAATACCTTGCTTCCTTCCAAACATCTTCTTGCTCATCCTCCTGCTAGTCTGATCCTATCAAAGCTGAGATGTGTATGTTCTTGGCAGAGACTTATTCCTTCAGGCTCGCCTTACCTCTTACTGGTGTGCGTCACTGCCAGAGCTGGGGTCTTGTTTTGAGCAGAGGCATCCTGAAAATGTGCTTTATTGCATTAGCACCTCGTAAAAAAGCATACCTGGCGTAGGTGTTACGTGGTCTCTGTTGCCTTCCAGATGGAAAGAACTTTGTTTTATAGGTCCTAGGAAAGATCTGTTTTCTTCTGTTATCCCTCCCGGAATTTTTATGAAAGCATTTCTTTTTAGCCTGTTCCGCTTTATGTTTTCCGTTTCAGGCTCTGTAAGGCCGCTTTAGTAATAATTATGATCATAGCCTAGATTCTATCCTTTTCTTGTTCATAATTTTAGAATCACACCCCGACATCTAAGAGAATGGGCCGCTTCTCCTATTGAGCATCTTCCCTCTTCCCATGACCCTGTCCTCCACCTTTTGTTCTTCTCCACCAACTCTCATTCTATTTTTTTCCATCAGTCGGTTCTAGTTTAAAGCCCTCTTTGAAATCCATTCTTTCCTTTCTTTATCTCGTGGCCCCCTCCCTGCTGCCTGGCTCTTTTTAGGGATGATGTCCCCATAAGCTACGAAGGTCCCTTCACAATAGGCATTGTGGGAAAGGCAGATTTCAGTCCCATGGGTGACCCCAATTCTTTCAGCTTTCTCCTCCGTGACAGATGCAGTTGGTGTTGTGCAGAACAGCAGAGTAGATTCTCGCAGATGAGAAACACAGCGTTGCGGTCAAAGGCTCGGACAAGTTATGATGTCTTCCTTTTTTTCCTTTTTGGCTTGTTTTGGCAACTGGTAGGGCTGCGTGTGTGCCTCGCAGAACATTAGATCAAGCTGGCGGATGGTGACACCATTGCCGTTTCATTTTTTTTCCTCTTGGGAACAGTAGGTGCTTACAGTGGTGTTCTCAGCACTGAGAACACATGATTTCTCTTCCCCTGGGGAAAGTTTCTCTTTCCAGTGACTTTTTTTTTTTTTTTTTTTGCATCTGGATCAGAGGAAATAACAGAGGAAAGAGGCATTTTTTTTCCTTTCTTTTATGTTGACTCTCCACTTACTTCATTGGTGGGGCAAAAAATCCTCTTGTCCCTGGCTGTTTCTGAACATCAGCCTTGGTCACACAGACTTTCTCAGGCTCCAGCTCTCTATCTCTCTGTACACAGCCCAGAGCTATCTAGATTAATTTGGTACAAATTAATTAAGAGCAAGTAATGCTCTGAAAACTCCTGGTGCACTGGCTATTGATAAAGTTGTCCCCAGGTAATGTCTGCAAATTATGAGATCTGTGGAGATCTATTTTTTTCTTCTCTAATTTTGGAGCCCCCCCTCCATTTTTGATAGACCACTCGGGTCTTTATTGACTGCTGATTTTAAAATAAGCTCTTAGTTCAAGTCCATGAGTTACTGGCTGTTTCATGGTGGTACCTGATTTCTTAACCTCCTCGTGGCTGAGAAACAGACTCCCAACCCCTCTCTCTGCCCCAGAGTGCGGAGGGCTTGTCCTCTTCATTGCTTTTCCCCTCCTTTTCCCGTTTTTCTCAAGTGGTCCCGGTTAGTCTTCCTGCTCAGCTTTGCTGCTCAGTGAACTAACTTCTCCTTTTGTTTCCCACAGGTCTTGGACAATCAGATAAAGAAGGACCTGGCCGATAAAGAGACTCTGGAGAATATGATGCAGCGACACGAAGAGGAGGCCCACGAGAAAGGCAAAATTCTCAGCGAGCAGAAGGCGGTAGGTCTAAGGAATCGCAAGGCCAGTCTTGAAAGTAGGCTTTGTAAACCATGCCAGGAACCACACACCTGAGATGAGTCCATTTCAGCCAATGAATTTTTTTTTTTTTTTCTGTTTTGTCCTGTGGAGTTCGTTGCTAACAGGTAGCTCTCTCTGTGAATTCCCTCTCGTAAAAGCAGTGGAGGTGGCGGCTCAGGGCGGCCAATTTAGCCTTTCACACTCTTCTTTAAGAGCCAGTCTGTTACCAGCTAGAACATCATCCTTCAAAATGCTCCCTGCCAAGATGCCCAGTGTCCCTTGGCCTCCTTCATGTGTCTTCCTTTTTTTTATTTGCCTCTTTCTCTCCTTTCTAATCCATGTAGGCAGGTGTTTCAGAGGAACTGCTCATGCGGTTCTCCTTCAGTGCTTGTTAATCTGCATATTATCTGAGACCCCACTGAGACTTCCTACGTCAGAACCTCCAAAGGAGGGTCCTGGGAAGTTGTATTTTTAACCAGGACATCCCCCCTCCCCCCGATTTTTATGATTCATTATGTCGGCGAAACTTCGATGTAGAGAATCTAGGACAATAGTGGCTGGGTAAAAAGGAATCACTCAGAAAATGACAGCCCCATGGGTGATGAGAAGTATGAACTTGCAGATTCAGGTTAGAGGCTCCTGCAGGCTCAGGCCACATGTAGATGACATGGGGATTTAATGAGGCCCGCTTACTTATAGAGTGTCAGGCTCCGGAAATAGAACTTTCTGCATGTTTTTAATGTAAGCCAATTAGCTAGTGTGGGGACGTGTAATCTCTGTGTAATAAAACAAGTATGAGCCATTCATTTGAGCGGTAAGATCTGTGATCCTCAGGGTGACAGGCCAGTTGAGTCCCTTGTTACCTCTGGTCAGATTGCCTGCATTTCAGATGAGACGTTTACCCTTCCCACGCGGCCTACGTTACTCTCATTCTGGGACAACTGTCTGTGTGTGAGGTTTCAGGGATCCCCTGTGTTTCAGATGATCAATGCTATGGATTCCAAGATCAGATCCCTGGAACAGAGGATTGTGGAATTGTCAGAAGCCAATAAACTTGCAGCCAACAGCAGCCTTTTTACCCAGAGGAACATGTAAGTATTCAAATTCTAACTGCGTGCATGATTACACTTTGGTCTTCTCTCTGGTGGCATAAACTCTGTTCCTCTGTCCCATGGAGCTGGAGCAGATTTAATTACTTCTGTAGTTGGACCCACTACCCCTCCCTACCCCGGACTTAATGAAATTTTGCCCTCTCTTAAGTGGTCTCTTTCTGCCATGTCCTGTTTTTTGAGCTGAGTTTTCTTAAATGCTTCACATTGCCATCAGATTACAGTGTTTCGCTCTCTCTAATGAGGCTATTTATAGTTTGCTTTTGGAAAGCTGCGGTCCTTGTTCCCCGGCCTTGCCTCCCGTAATTAGCCAGAGGTGAACCTGTGTGCGTCCAGATGGGCCGTCCATTTTGCTGTTGTTAAGTCAGGCCCTGGGGGAGAGGGGTGAAGTTTGGGGTTCAGCAAGGACTCTTTTTGTTCCAGAAGCATTTTAATCTTAATCTTTTCCCCCCAAAGAATTACAGTTTTCAGGAGATCTTCTAAAACATCTCCGTTTAGTTTAAACCGTCTTGGGAGACCGCTTTTTGGTCTTTGAGTCATTCCGGCTTCTGATGCTCTGAGTGGTCTGATGGAGAGGTGAGCACGTGCTGGTCCACGGAGAAGGAGAAGGAATAGCACTGTTTCTCCTCAGCACCCTTTCTTCTCCATCTTCTGCCTTAATGAGTCATTAGGGTACTCTTGGTACTGTATAGGGTCCTCCTATACAGACTCAAAAAAAAGGGCCTACTAAAGGAGTGGCATAGTAGTACCTCTCACATCCCCCCGACCTTACTTAATCGCATAGATGAGGGACGCTGAGCCATGAGGATTAAATAGACCCCAGGTCCCCATGCCGGGATCATGCACATAAGGCCAGGTCAGAGCAGAGCTAGCCTGGAATGACCGTGGTCACTTACTAAGACACATCTCTCGCTCTGTTTCTGTCTGTCCTTCCGAGGGGACATGCTCTCACCTCTGACGAGACTCTGATTTTGCTTGGCTCCTCCTACCACCCCCACCAGGAAGGCTCAGGAAGAGATGATTTCAGAACTCAGGCAACAGAAGTTTTACCTGGAGACACAGGCTGGGAAATTGGAGGCCCAGAACCGGAAGCTGGAGGAGCAGCTGGAAAAAATCAGCCACCAAGACCACAGCGACAAGAATCGTCTACTGGAGCTGGAGACAAGGCTGAGGGAGGTGAGAATGAGGGTGCTCTCCTCAGAGGAGTTTTTGGAGGACTCAAGGGCCCCAAACCAGCCAGGCGTCAGGCATCAATCAGTGCTCACCTGAGAGGCATTGTACGTGGTGGGGAAGGGCACAGACTGGGCCCAGGGCTCTGCGTTAGAGTTCCACCTCCACTTCTTTTGAGTTTTGTAACTTCAGGCAGGCGGCCTCCTCTCTGTGCTTCAGTCTCCTCGTCTGTAAAGTGGCAGCGGAAGTGTATCTTCCTTACAGGGTCACGTGGGGCTTATGTAAATTGGCGCATCTTCAAATGGGGGCAGAGCGATTCCTCCTTTATCCTGGTTTAACCAGGGTCACGTGACCGAGTCCATGCAGGGAGTTTAGCACAGTATTGGGTAGTAGTGTGGCGTAATGACAGTGAGTGGCAGAGGTCTCATGACAGTGGAAGATTAAAAGACAAACCTAAACATTAGGTTTGTTTGACAGAAGGTGGTTCTTTTCAGAGATATAAGAAAAGGTGGAAAGGGCAGCCAGATTTTGGGGAGCAAAATACAACTCATTTGGTTGTAAACATGTTGATATTGATTGAAGCCGGGAAGTTACATACATGTATATGTTCGCCGTGTGTTTATTAAGTGCCTGCTGTGTGCCAGTTAGTAGCCCGATATACAGTGGTGACAAGACAGACCCAGTCCCTGGTCTCGAGGCAGTGAGCCTACTGGGCAGGGTTAGCTGGCACTGCCAGAGGCAGGACTGGAATTCAGGAGAGTGGTCTATTGCAAGGGGGATGTCTGGGCTGCGAGTGGAGACGCCGTGCTCACGTGTTGTGACGGAATCCTTCAGGAGCAGACTATCACTCTTAAAAGACTGTTAAGCAGAGGTCTAAGGACTCAACCTTGGGGAATACTCATGTTTGGGCATGTTTTCGTTTTTACCGGAGTATTAAAATGAGGCCACTTCTTCAAAGGAACAGGGGTTGTCATGGATGTGGACCCCTCCATTTGGACCACCTGGTATTTCTGTTCAAATGCATATTCCTGGGTCTCTTCCTCCCTAGGCCTGTTTAAATGGAATTGGGTTGGTGGGGTGAGGAGTAGGGGTTTGCATTTTTAACAGGGGCTGCAGGTAATTCTTATACTTCTGGAGTTTGAGAACCATTGTTCCAGGTCGTCCAAAAGCCTTAGTGATGGTTTAATTTTTATTAGCCAGGCTATATTTTTACTCTTCAGTAAGTAACAACATTTCCCCGTAGTGTCAGCCTTAAAAGTGTGAGTGTAAATAACTCAGATTTCTTTGAGCGTGGGAACATTGGCTGGCTGTCCTGCCTTTCCTTTCCACAATTTCTCGTACCTTGCCTGCCCTGCTGCTGTAGCTCATCTGAGCAAGTAAATCGCCCCAGGGGAAGCGTGTTGCTTTGTTCTTAAATTAATCTAGCTATCCCCCCAAGGATGGTGGGAGAAATTTAGAATGCTCGCGAGAGGCTCAGAGTTGTATATACTCTGGGAGTTTTGGAGCTTAGCTTTAGATATAACAAGGTAGACCCACCTTCTCTTTGCAAGCTGCTGCTATTGAGATTGGAGGCAGAGGCCTCACCTTAAAGGGCCCTGGGCTTTTCCCCAACCCCGTGTGTGCAGTGTTAGCTCTTCTCTAGCCAAGTGTGTGGAGTCCCGAAGGTGCAGGGCTCCTGGGACTTCCTGTCATTGTACAGCATCTTGCTCACCTGTCGCTGTCACCTATCTCTCCATGGTTTTGCCAAGTGGCACCATGGGAGTTTTCAGGCCTGCCGGTAGAGTCACAGCCAGCTCTGACTGCTTTAAAGAAGGCCAGTGGTAAGCAGTGGAGCCAGACTTCCTAGGTTGGGAGCCCTGCCGTTGTTTAGCTCTGTGACGTTTGCTTGGTTAACTTGATCTCTCCCTGCCACGGTTTGCTTATCTGCAAAATGGAGGTAATAGTAGTACCTCCCTCACTGGGGTGATTTGAAGACGAAAGGAATTAAAACAGTGCCAGGCACGTTGTGAATACCACATTTGCTGCTGTCACACCATCATCATCATCTGTTGTCATCCTCACCTTCACTAGAGAGAGATCACAGCGTTGGCTTCAGCTGCCACTGACTCACCAGCCCAGATCTTTCTCCAGTTTCTGACCTGTCGTCCCAGACATTAGATGTCTCCACCCAGACGTCTCCCTTGTTGCTCAGGTTTAACACGTCAAGACTGAATTTCTTATCTTTCTTCTCAGACTAGCTCTTCCTCTCATGTTCCCTGTCATAGCTACTGGTCTCACGCTGTGGGGCTCACCTGCCCAGAAACACAGGCGTCACCTTCGACTTCGCTCTGTCCTTTGTCCCCAGTCCCGCCTTGAATCAACCATTAAATCCTGTTGGTTCCCTAGGCTAAATCTTTTACAAGCCTTTCTGTACCCTATGGCCTTTGGGACTTTGGCGTCACCTTTCCTGGGGAACCTTCTCCTACCCTCTGGAGCTGGATGGGGTGTCCCCTCAGTGTTTGGCTCCTCACCCCGTGTACCTCTTGGCAGTCCCCATTAGACAGTGAGCTCTCTGAGGGCAACGAGCATCTTGCATTTGCTTGGCATCCCCAGTGTCTGACACAGGGTCTGGTCCCTAGGACAACCTTGTCAGTGTTTGTTAGCTCAGTAGATGTGCCATGGTCTCCCTCATTTCCCTGCCTTTGGATATCTCGCTTCCCCTGCTTGGAATTTTCTTTCCTGTCTGAGCTGCTCATTGGGTTCCTGTATTCTTCAATACACAGATCCAGAGTTATCTCCCCTACCCATTCTGTCCTTTGGGTTCTCACTACATCCCTATGCATCCCGACCCTTGCACTTGATTGCAGTGTATAGTAATGGTTGGCTTTCATTTTTTTCCCCAACTTTAAGTCAAGACTGTCTTTCATCACCATATTCCATTTTACACAGAAGTTACTGGGTAAACATTTTTTAAATGAATGGATGAAATGTTGAGTAGATAGATGGACAGATGGAAGGAAGAATGCTTAGATCATAATGTGACACTAATGCAGTTTATATAATGAGAACAAATCAGAGCAGGACCATTTAAAATAAATAGAATTCATTCTGATGTTCCATTTGTATTCTAATTATGAAGATGTCCCTGTTACTAATATGATGTTAAATAAGATGTTATTTATATCTGATTACTTTTAAATGCTTTTCTAATAAGAGTACTTGTTATAATTTTCACTGAAGATTGTTGCCATGTTTTTTTTGTTGTTGTTTTTTGTGAAACCTTCTCAATCATTTGAATATTTGTAAGTAAGGGATGCTTTATATATACTCTCTCTTACATTTTTTTTACTCCTGTTGATTTTTGAGAATCGTAGAAGTCAGACCTGTTGAACTGCATTTTCCTCCCTCAGTCGAGTGCTGAAAATTTGATTCCATGACCAAGTTTAAGACGCACATTGAACAGCAGGTCGAGTCCTGGCTTTCTTTATATAGTTAAGGTCAAATGAGCATGCATCTCCGTCTCTCTCTCTCTCAGGTCAGTCTAGAGCACGAGGAGCAGAAATTGGAGCTAAAGCGCCAGCTCACAGAGCTGCAGCTCTCCCTGCAGGAGCGTGAGTCCCAGCTGACAGCCCTGCAGGCTGCCCGGGCAGCCCTGGAGAGCCAGCTTCGCCAGGCCAAGACCGAGCTGGAAGAGACGACAGCAGAGGCAGAAGAAGAGATCCAGGCACTCACGGTAGGCCTGGGGCGTGGCCCCTTCCGGTTGCCGAAGGCCTCAGCTAGGATGAGTGTGGTGCAGAGGATGTTTGCTCACTCTTAGAAATTGCAAGAGAGAAAAAAATGGTTTATAGAGCTGTATAATGGGCAGAAGATTGGCTCACAAAGGCTTCTTTTTCATTGGAATTAGTATACTCAATCAGTTGGTAATATCTGAGCTTTCCTTAGCATCTTAAAAAGTTTCTCCTTTATTTATGTATCTTCCTTCTTTTTAAAATAATCATCATTATATTTCAAATTTCAGTTTCAGCCAGAGTCTGTTTACCTGGGTCTTCTACGTTGGTTCTCAATAATTGTTAAAAAAAAATAATAATAATCTTATACCTTATAGTAGTCTTTCTACCATATTTCTATATTTGTTTTGGTTAACTTCATTTATGTTACCTTTTTTTTTTAAGTTGCGGGTTTTGCTTTATGTCTTATGTAAGCATCCGGTATGATCCGAATGAGAGATTCTTTCTCTAAAAGGGACCTTGCTTCCCTGCTCTTTCTGAGAGACTAGTTTACTCGAGTGTTCTTTGGAAGTAGAACTTGGGCAAGGAGGTCATTAGACTTAGTTCTTTGTAGAAGTCTAAAAATATGACTTCTTTAGCCAATCTCCCACAGCTGATCCTTCTCACAGGGACTGACCCAGGCTAACAAAACTCACAAGATTCTTATATATAAAATGCCATCTTATTAGCTTATAGTGGGAAGTACAACCTCCAAGTTGTCAGGACCCTCCAGGTGGCTAATCTTTGCATTTTTTTTCCCTTCGGGGAAGTCTGCTTAAAAATCCCATTACTCTGGGAAGGTTGCTTGGTGCACCTGGACTGTGGGCATAGAAAGCTGAATGAGTTTAATGGCTATTGTCAACCAAGCACCTATATCTCTAATAGTAACGTACTGTGCCTGCCAAGTGGATGGGTATAGTCGTGCCTGCTGGTCAGGGTACACTCTCTTGTGGGCAGGTCACAATGCCACACTGATAGGCTTTAGTGCTTTTTAAAATAAGGTACCTGATTCATCTTGGATGCTGTCCCCATCTCCATCAGCAGATATCTCCAGACATCTCTTAGAGTAGGGTTCCTCCTACAGATGGCCATGCACATTTGGTGCTTATGATTCACCCTGTTTAAAAGTGTGTGTGTGTGTGTGTGTGTGTGTGTGCGTGTGTGTGTGTGTGTGTAAAACACTAGTTTAAGATAAATAAATTTATTATTTATTTTAAGCTTCATTCTTAGGGAGAAATTTATTATTTATTTTAAGCTTCATTCTTCAAAGGGAGAATTTATCTCCCTTTGTTGGGTTTGGGGAGCCCATTATCTGAACCAAATTGGGAATGAGATCTGACAGTGCCAGCCAGGGTCCTTAGGGACCAGTCTGGGATGCAGGGATTTCCAAGATTCTGGGGGTACATAGTAACTCCTACGCAGAAGGTGCTTGTGTATCTTAGATTTTTTTTAGGGCTTAAGCCAAGTTCAGATACCGACCGTAACCTGAATTTCTATTGTCTCTGTGTGAACACTTATTAAACACTTGTCGATGCCACATGCCCCCAATACCTGGTTTGGAAAAAGGAGTCACGATATCTCTTTATGTACATATACTCTGCCTTGTTTCAAAATGTACTGAAAGAAGTTTTGAAAGATGCAAAACAGTATAACAGGATAAAATAAGAAGAAAAGGCAAAGAGAAAATAAGTCTATAGAAGGAAAAAAATGGATGTAGGAAAGAAACGAATGCACGAGTACATGCAAAGAAGGCTTATACGCTTTCTGGAGTTGGATGGATGGGGAGGGAGATAAGCAGGTAGCATTTCTTAGCTACTAAAGGAGACACCTAAAAATCTAACCACTATTATATTTAATGCATTGTATATTAATATTTTGCCCCTGTTTGAACACCCAAGCTCTGAAAGGAAAAGGAGCCATCAGTAATTTAATCTATTCTTAATGAGCCCCCACTGTGTACCTGGTGCTGCTGTGTCTAGCTTTTTCTTTCCAAGGAGTTGGCCTGTAATTCCTCAAATCCTTTCACATTGGAGGAGAAGGATGTATTTATCTTGTGCTCTATTGGAATTGGGAGGGAGGGTGGTGGCCATGCATCTCATCCTTCCGTTCAGAAGGAGGAGGGTAGAAAATAGAGCATGTGTCACTGCTGTTTATCTGTGGGGAAATTAGTCTTTAAATCCTGTATTGCTGCTGGTTGGAATGCGCTGTGTCTAATGGCTGCTGGGAGCCTAGCATAGCAGCAAGTCACGACTTAATTTAGTCAGATGAGATCACTGCCTCAGAGCATCTTCTTAGGAAAAAAAGAAAGAAACAGACCTCCTTAGCTCTAGAAACTAGGGCTCTACCTACCAGTCTTGCAGATGAAGATGCCATGGAAAACAGGGCTTGTTAAAAATGATGCCTTTGGTCAGACAGCTGTTTGTAAGCCCATCATGCAGGAATTCCAATCCCATGTCAGTTTGCTTCCGTTCAGTTTTGAGGCTGTGGGTTTTTTCTTTCCCTCCTTTTTATTACATCCTAGAAACCTGGTTGTGGACCGTATGTGGTTGTTGCCTGACCGGCTTTGTTGTATTTGTTCTGAAGAATGTATTTTCCAAGAGAAAGAGAAAATGGTCACAAATGCAGTACTCTCTCTCATTGTTCAAGGCCCAAATTCAGACACAGCAGAAGCATCAATCAAATTAAATCAGCTGGATCTAAAATTATCTCCCAGGAGGTTTGTGAGCTTCATAGCAGGCTGTTCCGTCAATAAAAGGGAATAGCCAAATGGGCTATTATTGCTTATTTCTAAGAGGCCTCTATCTTTTAGCCTGGGAAGGAATAGCTGTCCTGTTCGGCCTCTGGCTCTGGGCCAGCTTCGAGGGGAGCCTGGTCAGATTGAATCTCTGCGTTGGAGGAGCTCAGCAAGGGCCCCCTAGCAGCCGTTGTTGGTCTTGGAAGTGCTTTTCTCCCACTTTCACTTTACTCATCCTGTCAATTGCATTTGTGTTGAAATTCACTGGCCACTAAAAGCTGAATTAAATCAGAGTAGAGACCGACAGACAAGTCCAATTTTAACAAAACTCCATACTTTTAAGACGCTTCCGTGCTTAAATTCTCTGTGGAAGAGAGAGTTTTCTGCCTGGACTTGAGATTTAAGACTCCATGTAATTTCTTCATCTAAACAAGACAATTTTGAGTCTGCACAGATTAGAGCACACAGATGTGTGACACGATGTAGCTGTGACTCTGAAGGGGACCACGGGGTAGACTTGGCGTGGGGCCCTGTGTACACCAGCAAGGCCCCACGGACACGTTTGGTGTCCCTGCCCTCTCATTCTTTTACTGATTTTGTTAAATGACTAACACCGAATAATCAAGAATCTAAAGCTAGAGACACGACTAATGAAAGAAGTCCTCCCAGCATCTGGTGATTATGAGATCCCAGAGTCATCCTCTTTGCTTGGTTAAAATCATTAGTCAATACACACTCTTTTTTTTTTTTTTTTTTTACATAAATATCAAACCCTGTATTTAATTAGTAAGCCATCGGTGTGATAGCCAGGATATAGAATTGGGGCATGCAAGGTGACAGTCTTGCTTAGTGCCTGCCTTCACAGGGCCAGGGGTGGATGCATGGAAGGCTGAGTATTCTAGAATCCTGACCAGGGATCCCAGAAGGTGATCAGACTTCTAAATACTGATTTCTTTCCCTCACCTCTGCAGATATTTTCTTTCATCAAGGCTGTATTATAATTCCTTTTTTTTCGTCTTCTTGTAACTTTCCTTAAAATTAGTGAAGACGTAAGTACTCCCAAAATAGAGTGCCTCTTCAGTCTCCAGGCTGCAGCCTGTTCATTTTACCTTATTGCCACTCAACCCCTGGATCAGTGGTTCTCAAAGTGGGATCTGTGTATTCTAGGGCGTCCCCAAGGTCAGATTATTTTCGCAATAATACTAAATATCATTTGGCATTTTTATTGTGTTAACATTTATACTGATGGTGCAAGACCAATGTTATTATTTTAAAAGAAATAGAATACAAATATTTTTTAAAAATTCATTTTTAATTTCTAATATGGTAAATATAGATACAACCCATGTAAACAAAAGCTTTTCGGGGTCCTCAATAATTTTCAAGAGTATTTATTCCCTGTAGCACCTAATGCCTAGTTAACACTCAGATATCTCATTGAGAGAATCTAAAACTTATCTAAGGTATTTTACTATCCTTATGTATACTATTCTGTGACCTTTTGCTTTTTTGTATATTTGTTTGCAATTTATTTCAAAGAAACATAAAACATGTTTCTTAACATTTTCTTACACAGATCAGTCTAATAATTGTTAAATGCTCATAGTATTTCTAGCAGTCACAACAAGATCAATCCTACATTTTGTATTTATATTTCACAGTCAATAATAAATCAAAAGCCATAATGACGGTAATTCATTACATTATACTTTCAGAGAGGATTGCCATTTGATGTGTCAAAAGGATCCAAAGGCCTCATAATGGTAAATTTTAAAGACAAAACAGTATTAGTGTTTGAAAGTTCATACTACAGTCGGGGCAATTGAACAAGTTTTCAATGGTGCGGTGTTACTTGGAGACTTTGCTATTAACGAGAAAGTGGATTAGAGGGTCTACCCCTAGGTTTAGGTCAGGGAGCTTTTTTATCCTCATTGTTTAGGCTTTGAAGGGATTAACTGTACCCTCAGCTTTCTGTTTCTGTCTTTGAGAGATTTCACACCAAATAATTTCTTAGAGCAGGGGTCAGCAAGCTACAGCCAGTGGGCCAAATTGGATCTGCCTCTGTTTTCTGTAAATAAAGTTTCACTGGCACACAACCATGCTCAGTTGTTTACATATTGAGTATGGCTCCACTCTTGTTCTGTGAGGAAAGAGTTGAGTAGTTGTCACAGAGACTGAATGGCCCTCAAAGCCAAAAATATTTACTGTCTGTCTGGTCCTTTAAAGAAAAAATTTTATCACTCCTGTGCTAGAGTTTATTTAGTAACCCAAGGGCCTTCTTCTTCCTCTAGAATCCTTGTTTTTTTCTTCTTGGTAATCATGAAATGCACTCAAGAGCATTGGATGGTCTTTGGGGCCAGGCTGCTGTTTGCTGACAGATGAAATTTCAACAGTAGTGTATGTAGACAGCCATGTTCCTACTTTAGATAAATAGTATTCTTACTCCATTTAATTAATAAGTCTCTCATATTGTTGCTGGGTTAAAAAGCACATTGATTTTTTTGGGGGAAAATGATATAATCTATTGAATTAAGCCATAAAAATATCAGCTACTTTTTTTGGAAGCTGATTGTAAATAATAACTACTTATGAATCTGTTTGTGAGTCTGTCTATGCAACTATCTATTTTTGTTTTGTTATTCCATTTTCCCAGTGCTCTTCATTCTTTTCTACAGATTTAAGTTTCCGGTTGTGATTTTCCTTCTGCCTGAAAGAATTCCTTTAACATTTCTTAGAGTACAGGTGTGCAGGTGGCAAATTCCTTCAGCTTTTGCATATCTGAAAGAGTCTTTATTTCACCTTAATTTTTGCAAGATTTTAGTTAGGTATAGAATTTTAGATTGACAGCTTTTTTTGTTTCTGTTATTTTTTTTTTCCTCTTTCAGTAATACTTTAAAGATGTTCCTCCACTGTCTTCTAGCTTGCTTTCCACCCTTACTCAAACCCACCTTAGTTAGAAATCTGTCTTTCGTCTGTTTGTTTCTCTGTGTGTAACTTGTCTTTTTGTCTGGCTGGTTTTAAGATTTTTGCTAATTACCGGTTTTAAGCAGTTGGTTTATGATCTGATTTAGTTTAAATCTCATCATGTTTCTTGTGCTTATTAGGTTCATTGAACTTTTTGCATCTGTGAGTTTATGATTTTCATCAACTTTGGAAATTCCTTCGAATTTTTTTTCTATCTCACCTCTGCACTCCTTCAGAGACTCTAATTACATGTATATCAGGCTGCTTGAAGTTGTCTCACAACTCATGGATGCTCTGTTAATTTTTCAGTCTTTTTATTTCCTTTGCGTGTTTCATTTTGCAGAGTTTTTATTGCCATGTCAAGTTCACAGTTATTTTTCTGCAGTGTCTGATCTACTGTTATAAACTTAAAATATTAATTTATGGCAAAATAGATTCATTAGAGAGTACATCACAGCACTAAAATTTTTGTCCTGGTTGTCTTATAGACCTTTTAATGGAGATTTTTTTTTTTTTTTAAAGAGAAAGACCACTTTTGCTTCTGCCCCAAGCTAGATTCTTCTTTGGCTTTTATAGCTAAGCAAATGGTATCGCAGTCCACCTTGTCTCTCACATCAAAAATCTGTTAGGGCATCTTTGATGCCTTCTTTCCCTTGACCTCATGATCACCAGCAGGTCTTATACATGTGCTTCCAAAAGTGATCTCACTTCCATCCCTTTCTCTCCATCTTTTGCTATCATCCTACTCCAAGTCACCATTCTCTCTTCCTTGAATGACAGTGTTACCCTGTTCCTTTCTACCTTTGTCCTGTTTTGGTCTGTTCTTTCTACAGCATCCACACAGTAACAATCAGATCATGTTGGTCTGCTTCTTAACCTTGATTGACTTCCAATTAATTGCTTTCTGAACAAAATCCAAACTCTTCTGGGCCTTCAAGATTCTTGGTCGCTGCCTGACTCTACCATCATCTCGGGCCACTTTTTCCTTCTCTTGCTGTACTTTAGCTAAGTGGTTTTCAAAAATTGTTTGGCTACAGCCCACTGAAGAATACATTTTACTTTGCATTCTAATACAAGAGAATACGTATACTGTATTTCATTGGTTTTAAGGTATCTAAAATCAGGGTGCATCTTATCATCACAGCCTATATGTGAGTATATAGTTACATAGACATAAACATATTATAGTTTAATTGATAGCACTTTTTCTTTTTTTAATGTTACATTATGTTGCTAGTCTTATGATTGATAGCAACTTAAACTTGATGAGTTATGATATCTGAGCAAAAGTCCTACAACAATACTTACCTTAACTATCCAAGGTACATTCTGATATTTTCTGTTCTATCCTGTTAATCTCATTTCATTGGATAAAACAAACCAAAATAAATCCCGCTTGTCATGCTCACTATTTGGTCACAGCTCGAAGTTTAAAAACTCCGGTCTAGCCACTCAGCTCTTTTTTGTCCATGAAATGCACCAAACCCTTTCTTGCCTCAGGGTTTTTGCACATGCTGTTCTCTCTGCTTTAACTGTTCTTTGCATGACTGGCTCCTCATCAACCTGCAGGTTTCAGTTTAAATGTCACCTCTTCAGAAAAGCCTCCTTGACCACCCCATCTAAGTAACTTCCTTTCGATTCCCCTTATTCCTTTTATTGTTTGTTTCCTTTATAGCATTTGACACCGTTCGTAATCATGCACTCGTTTATGTTCTATCTTCCCTCACCACAATGAAGGTGTAGGCCCTACATGCTCTATCCTATTGTGTGTCTGCCATAGAGTATGCACTAAAAAAAAAAATCCTCGTCAACCGAATGAATGCTGCTGTTTTAGAGCAGCTCTGCCTTTATATTTATTTCAAGGTCACTGTGAGGTTCCTGAATTTCAGCAGCTTTCGATTAAAAAAAAAAAGTCCCTACTTTGTCCTGGCTATTGTCTTGTATGTATGTCTGTGTTTGTGTGTGTGTATCTTTCTCTCGGGAATAGGCTTGGGATGGGGAGTCCAATCAAGGGAAGAGGGAAAATTAAGAATGAGGAATAAGGCAAATGAAGGAGAGTAGAAACTTCATCCTTTATTATTTTTGCCTTTCACTCATCCCTAGGCATTAATATGAATGTTCAAATATACTTGTAAAGAATAGGCTGTATGGTCTAAATAGTTCATTGTTGTATGTCAACTGTAATTGAAAAAATAAATTAAATTAAAAAAAATAGTTAATTATTATTAACATAGCATCATGTGTTCCTATAACTTTTTCTTCTTCTGTCGGGGATGACTTGATTAATTAATTCTTCGAAAAACAGATGTCGGGGCTGCTGCAACAGCATTCTTGTCTTTCTAGGCTACTGCTGTTCTCTTTATTTGACCCGTAGCATGTAGAATTGTATTCTTCCCTATGGAAAATTTATAATCAACTTCTTACCTTTTAGGCACATAGAGATGAAATCCAGCGCAAATTTGATGCCCTTCGTAACAGCTGTACTGTGAGTATGAACCAAAGATGATTAAAATAACAAAACTAAAACTGAGAAGGAAAAGGGGACATCTCTTCATGATATCAGGGGCTGATTTTTGATACAGACTTTCAGCTTGAAGCAGTTAATGCTGTCAAACTGATTTGGCGTTTCTGAACCCCAGATAACTTCAGTTTCTTGGGTTTCAGTCGATTTAAAAATTTAAAACCATTCTTCATGTTTGAGGGAGCATAGTCGTAATGGTTTAAATAACTGTCACTGCACGACCACCACTAATAGGTTTCAGAAGCTGCAACAAAAGGCCCAGGGCAGCTCTCCCTCCTTCTCCAGTGTGGAAGGTCCTGAGGCTAGCCCAAGCCAGACACTATCTAGAGGTTAGGGGCAGTTATGTGTGCGAGGCTGCTCCAGCCTGCTGCCTCTGCAGAAAGGGAACACCAACGAGTCCTTCTCCTAGGGGGGATCCAGAAAATTCAACTTCCTAACAGGTGAAATCTGGCTTCCTAACATGCAAATTTAAAATCTAGGACTCTTTGGGAGATGTTATTTATATCGAGAGAAATAAATTCTATGAGCAGATAAGCATCTTTCATAGGTTATGTAATAGGAGAGGGTCAGTGGAAATGCAAAGTCTATTTTTGATCAAAACGGAGGACTGAAATAGGCCCCTTTCAGAAGATTGGGATGTTATCTTTATTTATGGTTCCACTGCCTTTCTGTGGTCCTTTCATTGCTTTATTTATTATCTCCTTAGTCAGTCCTCGTGAGCTTGCCTCAATTTGCGTTATTTGCATCAGTGAATTTCTAGAACCCGCCCCCCGTCCCCACATATTTTATTTTCTTGTAATGAACTCTTTCTTTCCTCTTTACCTACTACAAATGGGACATTAAGTCCTGATGGTATGTGCTTCTCCCTCCTTAATTTAGGTATAAAATATACACAGTAAAGTCTATAAAGTGCACCAATCTTAAGTGTACACTTCAATGAAATTGTTACCCATATAAACAACTATGCAACCACAACACAGATCAAATACAGACCATTTTCAGCCCACAGAAGGCTCCCTCATCTCTTCTCACCAGCATCCTTTGCCCAGAGGGAACCACTATTCTGACCTCTGATACTATAGATGAGGTTTGCCTTTTCTTGAACTTCATTTAAGTGGAATCACAGAGGATGTGCTCTTCTGAGTTTAGCCTTTTTTGACTTAACTTGTCTGTGTGGTTCATCCATGTTGTTGTATCCGTCCCGAATTTGTTCTTTTCCACCATGGTATAGTGTTTCCAGTGTGTGCATAGAACTGAAGCTTGTTTCTCTATCCTCCTGTTGATGGACATATGGATTGTTTTTGTTCTGAATAAAGCTGTTAGAAAACATTCTCATACAATTCCTCTGGTGGCTACAAGCACTCGTTTCTGATGAGCATATTCTCAAAAGTGGAATAGCTAAATTGTGAGATGTGCCTCTTGTTTAACTCTGGGGCCCCTGGCAGGTGGATTTTTGGTCTGTATTTCTGGATGCTGATGGCCGGATTAGGGCGGGCCCGCCTTAGAAATATCTGTTCGTTTCCTCTATTCTCGCCTCCCTTGAGAGGATGCATTCTGTTCCTGTTTTCTTTTGCCCTACTTTTTAAATTTCTTATTACCTTGGTTTCTTATTTTACACAAGAATTTTTTGCTTATGTTATATACATACTCATAAATGATCACTGAATAAAATATAGATCATTTTGTGACTGTGATTTTTTTTTTTTTTTACATTACTCTTTTTTTCCTAAAATAAACTTGGATGTATTTTAAATGTGTACATCAGTAATCCTTCATCTGGAGGTTTCTTTTCTCTTTTTTTAGTCTTTTGGCATAAGAACTTAAACTTTTTTTATAGTTTTATTGAGAAATAATTGGAGTACAATTACCCAATGAGTTTTTAAATGTGTATATATCTATGAAACCAGCAAAACAATAAAAAAAGTTGAACATATCCATCATCCTCAGAAGTTTCCTTGTGCTCCTTTGTAATCCACTCTCCCTCACATTTTTTAAATTGGAAGTTTAGGGGTTTTTTAAATTTTATTTTTTATTTTTATTATCATTTTTTATATATTTATTTATTTATTTTTGAAGTTTAATTTTTAAAAGAATATAGCAATATGTAGAATGAATTTGGTTACTTTCTTATGTCACTCTTAGACTCTCTTTATTCCTCAAATTTGCTTTTTATGGAACAGTGACCTCTAATTCTTCCTTTGCTTACCTCTGGCATTCTGTGGAGAAGCCTCTGGGGGCCTCTTTAAGCGGAAGGAGACACTCCCACCTACATTTTGTCTAGAGCAGCTGGGTAGTTCAGTGGTCCAAACCATGTGCTTTGGTGTCAGGCAGACCGGGTTCAGATCCTAAATTGGCCTCTTGGTAACGTATGTGATATTATCCTCCCAAGCCTCTTAACACGAGGATAACTTGTTATGTCCTCGATTATAAGACACATAATTCATTTCATAACTGCTCTTTGGCAACTGGGTGAGGGAAGAGAGACTGCTGCTTTTAGTTCCAATATACATTCAAATTTCAGAAACAGTAAAACTTAGGAAACACTGAGTCATAAAATCAGAAACCTGGTAATAATACCTATTCTATGGGGTTCCTGCAAGAATTAAATGAGCTGATGCATCGAAGTGCTTTGCACAGGGCCTGATCCATAGATAGTGCTAAAAAGTATTGGTTACTGTTATTATTTTATTATTTTGGATTTATGACATCATCTTTGTTGAGAAAAGGGTTCTGTTCCTTAAAAATGTTTGAATGAAAACTACCACTTTAGAACAATACTTGGTGACCATAGTCGATCTCAGTTATATTTTCGCAAGTTCAAAGACTGCTTTCAAGACAGACACTTCAGGAGAGTGTGGTGGGCGTTCCTTTCTCGCTGGCGCCGAGATGGTCTCTGCTAGGAAGCGTCATCATCGTTACTGCTGGGGACTCTTATAATTATAACTCAGTTGATAGAAGCTCCCAGTGAGCAGCTTTTAAAAAGCTCAAGAACAGTAGGATTTTCAAGCTCTGACCATTTCTATATTTTGAAGTGATTTAAAAAAGGATTCGATTCAATCTGGCACCTAAAACCCTACCTAAGGCTGTTTTGGAGGGGAGTTGGTGGGCAAACATATGACACAGTTTTAATTATGAATCAATCTGTCAGCTATAAGATTAAAAATAAATAATATGCAAATAGCTCCCTTCAAGAAAGAACCAGGCATTAAAATGGGATTAAAATAGGACTTCAGTCCTGTGTCTTTGTAGCCTGATACTGTCTGATTGGTTTCCTCAGCCCATCATGCCGTGGAACATTTACCTGGTAACGTTCCCTCACTGGTCTCCCAGCCAGGTGGGAAAGGTTAACATCTATTCCTCAGGAAGAGGTTTTCATGAAAGCCTTGAAAAGCAACAGATAACCTCAAATAGAAGCTTTTAAAAATTTTTTGACACCGAGAGATTATTTTTTATATCCTTGTATTCTCTTAGAACTGCACCAAGATCTCTTATCTGCAGAAACGGTGCATAAGAAAGCTGCATTATGATGCTGTCTCCCTCATCTTTTTTTTACTGCTAAGATTGAATCAGCCTTTCGGTTTATCTTTTTTATTCTCTATCCTTGGAGCTTAAAGGTTAACAGACTCTAATACAGTAAAAAGAT
Source organism: Pteropus alecto (assembly GCF_000325575.1). Taxonomy (NCBI): domain Eukaryota; kingdom Metazoa; phylum Chordata; class Mammalia; order Chiroptera; family Pteropodidae; genus Pteropus; species Pteropus alecto. The sequence goes on along the minus strand of NW_006433949.1, from coordinate 5,451,333 downwards.
CGTTTGCCCTTGTGGAGAGAAATGTACCAAGGGCCACAAAGTAGACCCAAGAATTCTTCTTGCACATTACCTGCTTCAAAATCACCTATTGTCTATTATTATACTTTTTAAAGTCAGTTGAATATCTGCAAACTCAATAATGTGTGTATGTGTCTAACAATACCATAACTCCAGCAACTCGAAACAGAGTCACAAGCTAAACATCTTATGGCTTGGGCAGAAAGAATATATAAAAAGTCTAAATGAGTTAAAATGCTTTCATGAGTGCTTGGGTGCTTCACACAGACACATAAGTCTTCTCTTGTCCAATGGGCAAAATAGAGATGACGACAAAATATAGAACATGCAATCACAAACCACATGTCGAAATCAAAGACATGCAACCCCTTGAAAACTAGAAGACAACAGGGAAACAGGACCCTTCCTGCTCCAATGGACACATCTCAAATGAAGTGAGAATAATAATCTTGGCACCTCATTGACTTTTTTCAAGTGCTGCTTCTTAAGCACTTCATAATTTAATTTTGGGAGAAAAAGAAGAGGTAGCAAAAATGGATTCATAACAAATTGAATTTTTTTCCCCATAAATCTTAAGGAAAGGAAGCGGGTACCCACAGGCTTAAATATGTCTTCAAATGGCAAGGAAATTATTTTGGCAATGTGTATGTTCTTATGTCAACAGATTTTATGTAGTCTATTTGCTCCTCAAGAGGCACCACCGTAATCTTTAAAATGAAGCATCATCTTTATTTTTATCCCTTGGTACTTAAGGTGCAAGAAAATTCAGAACATTAAAACAGTAGTAACAGGAGAGTAGTAAATATAGTATTTACCTTCATGTCACAGATAGAGAAACCAACCCATCAGAGTTCAAAGACGCTTCTTGGGGGCTCCTGAATTCATTTTATTATGTAGCTTCCAAGCCAGTTTACCTCAGTCTTGTTTTTCTTTGGACAAGAGGTAGAAGGAATCATAGTAGTTAAATGGTGACATTGGCAGTCTAGGATGAAAACTATCTGAAACGTAACTGCCTGCCAGGAATGACAAACCTGTACTGTTTTCCTATTTTTTTCCCCCGATAAAGGAGTCTCAGCTAAGAACCCAGCCAGATACCCTTTATTCCCCCTTTTGTAGCCGACAGTGTGCTTCAAACCAGTACTTTAGGGATTAACATGGCTTCTGACATTAAAATACAAATTTCTAGACCATTTACTACATTAAATGCCTATCAGCTCAGTTAAAGTGGGAAGCTGAGTTGTGTGAGCCACATTGAACAAATGTACTTAATTGATGCTCTTTAATTCTATATGCCTGAGAAGGTTTTTTTTTTTAATTGCTAATCAAAGGTGGTTAAAATAGAGAATTAGCCATGGAAACAGTGGTAACATTTCATAAACGAGCTCTACTCTAAGTTTGAAAATTGGAAATAATTAATAATCATAGGCTTAAAGGCATTTCCTTTTAATTTACATCTTTTTGTTACATCAAATTTAATTTACTGCCTGTGTGCCTCATTCCAACTATGGTAAGAAAATTGCCCTTAAACTTTTAAAGTATTATATATAAAAGCTCTCTGCAAGCGCCAATACTGAGCCTTTGCAGAGAGAATAGGAAAGCCAAATGCACTGAAATTGAAGTCATTCTGCCATTGAACAGGGAAATAATTTAGCAAAACCAGATTAAATCTCTCAATAAAAAGACAGTTTCATATACGTGCCTTCCCATTTTCTGATAGCTAACCGTATAAAAAAAATACCATTAAAGTGATGCCATGGTACAATATTAAATTTTCAGGATTATTCTGAGCTTCCCCTAAGTTTCTTTTTTTACCTTTGTTGCATGAAATTAAATTTACTGTCTGAGATATTATTAAAATAACTCTTAATGTCCTTCACTCAGTCTTCCTTGATAAGAACTGTATTTTGCTTTCTAAGACTATCTATCTCCAATTATAACGTCTCGATGGTGTCATAGGCATTTCACGATTGTGATACCTTTTTCTTCGGTTTGTGTTTTGCACTTTGTATTATCGTCCAATAACTTTATCATGTTTAAAGTTGCCCCTTCTATGTGGTCTTCACTTTCGATCGATTTGCCACATTTTCCAGGTGAATCCTGGGTTAGAAAGAAACAGAGACTTTTCCTTTTCTACCACAGCATGTGTGTCTTAGCGCTTGGTGGGCGTGGGAGTGTGGGTGTGGCTCTTGTAGTTGGATAGGCAAACTCGTGAGCCACACTTTGATTGTCATTGTCATGCACGTTCAAAAACCCATGGCTCTAGAAGCAATTTTTCATTTTAAATGGGCTGGCTTGGTATGTAACTGGTCTCCTTTTCTCTTTTAGGTAATCACAGACCTGGAGGAGCAGCTAAACCAGCTGACCGAGGACAACGCTGAGCTCAACAACCAAAATTTCTACTTGTCCAAACAACTCGATGAGGCTTCTGGCGCCAACGATGAGATAGTGCAGCTGCGAAGTGAAGTGGACCATCTCCGCCGTGAGATCACGGAGAGAGAGATGCAGCTCACCAGCCAGAAGCAAGTAAGGATGGTTAACAGCGTCAGACATCCCTGGGACACTAGATTTTTAGAAGGGGGGACTGGTGCATCTCTCCCTGGGGTTCCAAGACTGAACCTAGCCATTAAATGGGCTCTGTTTAAAAATCATGTCTGTGTTTTGAAAGCTTGGGGGTTTTAAAAATGGCCTTTAAAAGTGTGTAGTTCTTAATTTTGATTGAAAAAATTAAAAATAAATAGAATACTTTGGGAGGCTAGTGTGAGCCACTTGATTTTTTTTTTTTTTTTTTTATGAAATGAAAGGTTTTATTTGCAACTTATACAACTTTAAGAAAAAAACACTGTTTAGAATCTGACATAGGCTAAGTTAAACATTTTGTCGTATGAAAAACACTGGCAGTATACTTGTCTTGAAATAATTCAGACATATCATTAAATGAATGAGCCACTTGATTTTTAAGCAAGGTCTCTTAAAAGGTCCCCCTGGTCTTGCTTTGGCTTCTGCCTAGAAGATCGCAGCAGAAATCGCCTTCCATCTCATCCGGTCCCCTCGGTCTGTAGAAGAAAAAGATAAGCTGTATTTATGCTGTAGTTAGAAACTTGTGCTTTTCTGGAGCCAATCCGACAAAAGTAACATCCAGGAAATCCTCATTTGATACAAGGCACAACTCAGTGGTACTGATTTGCAGACGATGGAGGCGCTGAAGACCACCTGCACGATGCTGGAAGAACAGGTCATGGACTTGGAGGCCCTGAACGACGAGCTGCTGGAAAAGGAGCGGCAGTGGGAGGCGTGGAGGAGCGTCCTCGGCGACGAGAAGTCCCAGTTCGAGTGTCGGGTTCGAGAGTTACAGAGGATGCTGGACACCGAGAAACAGAGCAGGTGGGACTTTCTGTTTGTAGAACGCCGATGGTCAGGGCGACCGATTGTCCCAGCTCGCCCAGGACTGAGAAGTTTCCTGGGACAGAAGACTTTCCGTGCTGACACTGGGAGACTCTTGGGCAAACTGGGATGGGTTGGTCATCCCCGCTTTAGCTATGGTCAGTGTCAGCTGGAGTCTGTGGCAGTAGCGGGCATCTGTTTACCCTGTGCAGAGGCCTGCGAAGCAGAGCAGGACAATTATCTCAGGGCTTTCTTTGCAGAAACTCTTTCCTCAGGCTTCATGTCATCATGACCATGTAGCAGGACCATCACCAGCTTAACCCCTGTGTTGTGTATGATGTTAGTCTTCCCTCTGCCCTGGGGTTCCTCAGCCTTGGCACTGTTGACAGTTTGGGCCCAATGATCTTTTGTCATGGGGGCCATCCTGTGTATTGTATGACGTTGAACATCAATCATCCCTGGTCTTTACCCACTAGACGCTGGTAGCAGTACCCCCTCCTCAAGTTGTGACAACCAAAAATGTCTCCAGACATTGTCCAGTGTCCCCTGAGGGTACGGAACCATCCCCAGTTGAGAACTGCTTTACAAGAATAGCTTTTTTTCTTTTTCCCCTTGGTAGGAAATAAGTTCAGTTCAGGCAGTGCTCAGTTTTCCCACTTTTGTTTCCATGTCCCCCGGCTAGGATCCCGTTCCTGCCAGGGCCACGATGGTGCAGGTTGTGTCCTGCATGGCCCTAGGGGGTGCCATTCACACTGAAGACATCATAGATTTGAGGATCTGTATGAGGATCTATTAGGACATTTTTTAAAATTAATTAATTTATATATTTATTTTTTATTTTTTAGGCGAGGCAACACTTGGTTGACCTCACAGGTTGCAAGGACCTTGTCAGCTTACAATCCCTTGTTTTTTTATTTTTTACACCTACAGCACCTGGTCTTCCTAGGTGGTCTCCCATCCAAGTACTAACCAGGCCCGACCCTGCTTAGCTTCCGAGATCAGATGGGATTGGGCATGTTCAGGGTGGCATGGCCGTAGACTGTCTTAGGACAGTTTTTACAGCTCATGACAGGAAAGTGTTTTGCTCTAATAAAATTGCTATATTAAGAGAGTTTACCAGCAGGTGGAATTAGGTGCCTTTTTCCAGCTTGCACAAAGGTACCACGTCAGCTACTTTGCGCCCCATGACTTCAGGTCTGCACAACCAAATTGTATTCATTCTTCATAACCTCGCTAATGTCACCTTCCTCTGAAACACACCTTCCTGTGATACTCCTTAAGGAAGATAAAGTATACATAGAAATATTTATCATTTAGTTGGATTCTATCAGGCTCACTTTAGTATTTCCCACATTAACTTGACCACAGTAAACTCAACTAAAAGTGTTGGATGTTTAATGTATGCTGAGTCAGTAAAACTAGAAAATATTGGAGACAAAAGATGAGCACTCTTAAATTCTAGAGAAACTGGTAGAAATAGTCCGTTTTTGGACATCCTCCTTTGCAGGGTATTTGCCGATGTGAAGGGCTCCCGTTTTAAGACCGCCTGTTCTTTCCACCGAATTCTTGGGCCCCTCCAAATCTCATGGTACATTCTGCTTCCTTACACACAGACTCCCTCCCTTCTACTCTCAAGTTTAGCTCCTCTCCTAGCTATTTCTAGAGTCCTTCAGAGAAAATTTTTGGGGTCAGAAGCTGGCTTCAGAATCAAGAAACACACAGGCACACATGGAATATAATTATGGACTGCGCTTAGATATTTCATGCATACTTTCAGGGGCAATTATAAAAGGTCTTTCCTCCCCTCCCCTTCCCCTTCCCCCTCCCCCTCCTTCTCCCTCTCTCCCCCCGCAACCCTATTTTGGTGTTATATGGGATACCGAGATGAGTAAAATCTAATTCTTAATTCTTGTCCTCAAGAGGCTAAGACTCTAGTAGAGGAGATAAACTATGCATGAAGATACTTATCACCTAAAATAGAGAGTGGGGTGTGCCAGGAGAGAAGCGTGCTTCGGATACAGAGTAAGGGGAGGGGATGTGGCCTTTGAGTTTGTCCTTGAAGGCTGAGTGAGGTTCGGGTTTGTAGGGTCGGGAACCGGAGTGCTGCCAGCAGAGGAGCTTGTACAAGCCCAGGCGTTGAAGTAAGAGCCATGTGGGGGAAGGGAAGTGATTTTCCTAGTTTGCTTCTAGTTTTTCTATTCTCTAACCTTCTTTACGTTCATCAAATTCAAGTTTGTTTCCTGACAAGCACCCAAAACGTAACGTCTTGCATATACTTCGAGTAGAGGCAATGTTTGCTGGAATAGGGTCTGCCATGGTCCTCTGCACCCAGGGGTACTTCAGTGGGACCTCATTCCATTTCCACTCTCATGGGAGGGGGTGACAGCCTTGACACATCCTCTCAGCCCAGTCGCATTTGGAAAAAAATGCCTCTTCTCCTTCAGCCTTTCCAAGTGAGTGCTCACAGGAACTTTACCTTTGAAGAGTTTCTTTACCTAAGGCCTAAAGTGGGTCAGATCTTTGCTCTATAATAATTTGGAAAGCAAGACATAACTTGGAACTGGGACTCAGGGTCGGGCGTCTGTCCAGCCCACAGCCTGTTTGGTTGCTCATCAGGACTAGAGATGGTAATGGTGGGACTTCTGAAAGCGGGCCTGTGTTTCTCCTGCAGGGCAAGAGCCGATCAGCGGATCACCGAGTCGCGCCAGGTGGTTGAGCTGGCAGTGAAGGAACACAAGGCTGAGATTCTCGCTCTGCAGCAGGCTCTCAAAGAACAGAAGCTGAAAGCCGAGAGCCTCTCTGACAAGGTCAGCACCTGTCCCTTCTGCCTCTTAGGAAAACATTTCCATTTCCTTCATTTAGAAGACATACTTGATACAAATGCAGATGCGATCCGTGGTCAACATGTTTCACAAACATGCATTTACTCAGTCCAGTGACGTCTCACGGTCACGCTTCACCCTGGGACATCCCTGGCTGACAGTAGTGTGGGTGGTGCGGCGGGCACTGGGATGTTGCCGTCAGCCAGTGACGTCGCAACATCTGCCAGCCTGGGCCCCTGAGATGTGAATTTTGACCTGCGCATACAGCTCTCTCATTTTCTGGCACTTGATTTCCGGGAGGCTTTGTAGATTTAATGTCGAGCATCCTCGAGAAGTGCTTGATGGCAAGGACTAATGCTCATTCCATCGCCGCAGTAGGAGGCAGCTCAGCCTCTCTGTGTTCCAAGTCCAGGGAAGAGGTAGAGTCTGATGACAATGCAGGCCCTCAGTATTTCACACTGGAAGTGTGTGTTCGGTCCGTGTAGCACTCCGTGTTGTGTTTACAATGTGACGTGCCAATGGTTGGAGATTTTATTTGTTATTCTTGAAAGAGATTTTGAATAGATGCTTCACCGTTACATATGAGGAAAGTGAAGATCAGAGACATTTTATGTATACACGTAGACTCACACGGACGTATCTTTTTACATGCACACATATAAAATAATCTGAATTTTGTATTTTGTGTAACTTTTGTTATTTCATGATTATAAAAATCATTATTTGGGGGTCATTGTGGAAGATATAGAAACACAGGAAAATAAAGGAAAATATGACGTAATCGGTCACTACTCATATCGGTGAATTTGTAATCTTTTCTTTGCATGATATGTTTATGTGTACACACACACATATACACAAATACATTTATAAATTTAAGTTCTTACTATATAAATAGCTTTACATCTTTTTTAAAAAAATCACATAACTAGGGGCTTTTCTTGAGTTATTGAATATTTTTTGAACATGTAGTTCTAAAAACATAAATTACATGGAGATACCTATTTTAATTATGCCGCTTGTGTTGGAAATTTGAGCTTCTTCCAATTTATTTTTGTCATTATAAATAGCACAGTGATAAACATAAATCTTTATGGACATCCATGATTATTTTTCTTACCAGAATTTTATAGAAACACAATTTTTGGATTCAGAGCTAGAGCTTGCCATCAGGAATATGCCTGAGTTCTTTGATACTGGCTTACTACCTTTTTTTTAATTATAAGGAAAGCAAATATATTATTTAGAGATAAGTGAGCCCTTTTGTATTTAACGTGAAGAAATTTTTTTTCTATTTGTCAGTTCTTAAAATATTCTACAGCGAAGTTCTACCCATCCTTTAATATTCCAGACATTCTGATGCCATCTTTTCTTGATACTTGGTAATTCAGGATGAATTTCTCTTCTCCATACCTCTTTTATTAAAACTGTCATCTTATAAAGCAGTCTCATTATTTGTGTATGTGCCTCGTTACGGGCCATTTAGCTTTTACTGATTATTTAATTTGGCCAAAACATGTTAGAAAAATTCCTGAGCAGTTATTCTCTTAGAACTAATCACAGCGTGCTTGCTCACACATGCGCTCTCAATCTCTCTCTCTCTCTCTCTCTCTCTCTCTCTCTCTCTCTCTCTCTCTCTCTCTCTCTGTGTGTGTGTGTGTGTGTGTGTGTATAAAACCCATCCCTCAAAAATAATAATCTATCCTCATAGAATAACTTATATAAAGCTTATCTGTGATATGGGCCTTTTTTTATACTTGAACAAACACTTATGTTCCGACCTTTAGAACTTGATTATTCTTTACATGTGAAGGTTTTTGGATATTTGCAAAAGTCGTTAGCATCCAACAGTCCTAAATGTGGTAACATGGCCAATTTTTTTCAAATGTCCAGCTCAACGACCTGGAGAAGAAACATGCCATGCTTGAAATGAACGCCCGCAGTTTACAACAGAAACTGGAGACCGAACGAGAGCTCAAACAAAGACTTCTGGAAGAGGTGAGTGGGAAACGCCTGGCGAACAGAGGCAGGTGGAATTTTGAAAGTAAAAATTGGTTGTGTTCAGGTGGTCAGATCCAAATTAGATGTTTAAATTTTGCAATTGGAATTTTCGAGGAAGAGTAAGGTGGTCAGTTAATGTTTTCTTGAAGGTATTTAACACGTTAAAAGAATGTGTCTTGAAGGCCAGAAGTTCCCTTTGTCATCCGTGTCCTCCCTCCCACATGGTGCTTAATTGAATGTTGAGCCCAGAGTGAATATGTGCCATGTGGAAGTTTATTAAATATACTGGTGAATGAATATTGAGATAACATTGTTCTTAATATCCGAAGTATATTAAGTTTTCAGGCTGATAGAACATCCATGTGAATTAGTTTCAAGCACAGGGCAGAGACCTGATCAGATTTTGCTGAGTACCAAATTTTGTGAAGACTTTTGGACATTCCGTTAATTCAATTAAAAAAAAAATTATGCCCTGCTTTTGAGACATAAAATGAAAAGCTCACATTAATCTCCTAAACCCATCCCTTGTATTATTTCCTGTTCTTTTGTAGCAGAAACCTGAAAATCACTAATTAAAGTGACAACCATTTCCCACTCCCAACCAAAGGCCTCTATGTTGAATCGCCGATGAGTCTGCTTGGTTCTTTAGAATTGACCAAACAGGACAAATGCACTTATGAAGATGTTTAATGAGAAGTTAGACTCCAAGAGTGTTCTGTTTAACTGTCAGTGAGCCTGACAGTTCAATGAACCAGAGTACCTCTTCTGCTTAATTGAGGTTTTATTGGATGGTACCCATAATCCCCAAAGGCCTCTGCTGGTAGAAATAATAGTGCTATATTATTAAGTTTGAAAAGTGTAGTGAAAATTTTGCAGGTCAGTATGAAATGTTCGATAGAATGATATTTTAAAAAACATGGGTGGGAGTTTGGGAAAGTTCAGGAGATGGAAGTGGTAATGGTTGCCCAATGGTGTGAATATACTTACTGCCACTGAACTATGCACTTAAAACGCTAAACTTTATGTGATGTATACTTTGCCACGAAAATTTTTTAAAATAAAATTAATTGTATATCTACATGGGTGGGAAATTCATGAAAGGCAGCACTAAGAACGCTATACGAGAAATTTAAAAGCCTTACTGGATGACCAAGTAGAGAATTATGGTCTTTCATCTGGAATGAATAGGCAGTATCCAGCTTTAGGCACATGTTGGAAACAGAAAGAACGAATAATCACTGATCTCGCCTGTCCTGTTTTCCTCCTGAGAAAGGGGAGTTGGCCCTGACAGCTCAGTACTTCGGTCCAAGGTTACACGGTGAGTCAGTGATAACGCTAGGAATAGAACGCTAGAATCCTGATTCAGACCTCTCGTTCTCGCTTCCAAACTGCATGAGAACGTTTCCAGTTTCCCAGTTTGTACCTCACAGATAGATTTTTGAGCACAGACATCTGGCTGACATTGAATTTGAGGCGGATTGAACCGACAGTTGAAACCATTATGAAACAAAGGACGATCATTTTTGTCCAAATGTAGCTAGGATCCGTCGTTGTGGTGTGCACCCTGGAAGCATGTGACCAAGGGCTGAACCCAGCTGTCCTCATCACTAATGATGAGGACACTGAACTATGCACTTAAAACGCTACAGAGACTTGTCAATGGGACCAGAATCTGGAAGGCATTTTGATGTGTCATCTAGTCCAAATTCCTAGCACTCACACCACTGTTCCCTTTATTCCTGCCCTTGGCAGACTTTGCTGATGGTTCTTTCTCCCAAATCTTTCCTCTTGGGACCCAAACGGCCTCAGAAGCTTTTTTGATATGGCACTTTACAGCCACTATTAGTTCACTGGAAGTAACGCCCGAGACGAAAGTCCTTTTGCCAATCCTGATCCCGTTCATCTCTTGTCCAAGGTAGAGAATCCCTTCCCCAACATTCCTCACCAATGGGCCTCCTTGAACCTCGGCCTAAATACTTACAATGACTTACATCCCAACCATTTTTCAGCAACTCTAATTCTTAGAAAGTCCTTTCTTATTTTGAACTAAAGCCTTTAACTTCTACCCATTGGTTCTATTAGGTTGAAACATTTGAAAATAGAGAACAGTCTGATATTTCCAACCAAAATAGGAAATTAATATTCAAATTACTTGATTATTAATGAAAATAACTAATGTTTAATGAGCACTTACAATGTGCCAGGTGCCTGAGTACTTTACATGTTCTGTGCGACAATTCTATAACTAATTCTATTATCTCCACGACAGTTGATTAAATATCTAAGTAGCTCTCCCACTCCAAATCGTCTTCTCTTTTCTAAATGAAACATTGCAAGTTTACGATGAGCTTTTCTGGTAAATTTATCTTTCCAAAGAGAGTTCCTCGGAGTCCGTGGGGTCTGAGCAGCACGGAATGCAGTGGGATATCTCCACCTCCCTTCCGGCCTCTGTAGACCTCTGCCAGTGACCTGGGTCCTTTGGGTGGCTTTATCACACCATCGACACCCATTGACCTGTTAAGTTACCACCTGCCCTTACACGAGCTGTTTTTTTCATCTTTACGTTCTGTATTTATTCAGTTGAAGTTTTTAAAAACACCAGCCTGTTGGACTTTCTCTTGTTCGTTTTGATCCATACTTCCAGCCACCAGGGTTGTTTCACGCTCCGGTTTCTGTCATCCAGATCCTTCATACTTCCTTCCAGTGTCCTTTGTTGGACAGATCTAAGCACATAGCTGAAGTGTTCCTTTTAGTCTAACACTGACCAGGAATAGCTTCCATTTGCCTCTCTCTCCGGCAAGCAGGTAAATGGTTTTGAAAAACATTTCATTGGTCTTTTTATTATGGTAAATGGCCAGCCTACTTCTTGGAAAGCTAATGGATGGTTGGTGTGTTTATTCTAGAAAAATATTTTGGGCCTGGCTGTCACCAAACAGATTCTTATCCCCAACACTGGTTTCTCTGCTTCCTGCCTAGTAATTCATGTTGTCCTAAAGAGGTGGAAAGAAACTAAAGAGATAATTTGCAGAAGTCACTCATTCTGCAGGGGATGGAAAGCTCCCTTGAAGAGAAGTTATCTTAGCTACCTTCCTTCCTTCCTTCCTTCCTTCCTTCCTTCTTTCCTTCTTTTTTCTGTATTTTAGGGGATTCTGTTGTTTGATTCAGAAAATCCAGGTTGGCACACAGGCCACATGATCTCCGCCTAGGGACAGTATCTCTTGCCTTGTGGGGGACTGATGGGAGAGAGAGAAGCTGGCGGAGTTGGTTGGGACAGGAAAGGCAGATAGGAAAGAGAGATGAGCACCTGAACTGGATGGAGGGAAGAAAGAGGGACAGAAAGACAAAGGAGGTAGTACTAAAATTCATGAAACACCTACTACATGCGGGCACCGTGCTCAGTGTTTCGCCCAGTGAGCGGGGAGGTATTAGACCCACTCCCAGATGAAGAAGCTGAGTCTTCAGGAAGCAGTAAGAGATGCCCGTGGTCACTGACCGATAAGTGTTAATGTCAGTATTTAAACCAGGGTCTCTAATATTCCGAAGCCTAGGTCCGCCCCCTTATACTGTGAGGCCCCAAGGCATCAGCTGCCTCTCAAGAAGAGGGCAGGCAAGGAGTAGAAATGGAAGGGAAAATATACAGCGGGAAGTGAAGTAAGACTGCGAGAGTCAGCAGATTCTGAGATCGTCAGTAGCTCTTGCCTGCTTGCCTTGAGAACCCTGAGATTTTCCGTTGTCTGTTGGAAAATCCCCACAGGGATGTTTATTGCTCTTCACTAGCTTAAGTCTGCAGAGGGTTTAGGCTGCCAGGAGAGAGTATTTGGGCCACAGCAAGTGTGATTAGACCATAACCCAGGTGCTGGATGAAATTAAGCAGCATCTTGTCAGGATAACTGCTTTCTTCTGCTTTTTACAAACAGAAGCATTTTAGGAAAGAGAGCCATAAACTAGTATGTTTATAGCTTGCCCTATTTTTTGGTTTACTTCCATTGTAAAAATTGGAGAGAGGTTTCCAATACAAAACTATTTTCGATATACTAAATTGAAATTTTTTTTTTTTTCTGGGCGTTACCAGTACTTGTACTGAATCTAGGATCTTTCTCTTCCCCCCACACTGTAGAAATATCTGCTATGATTGTAGCCATTTGTGTGCTTGTTGGGGTGCCCTTGGGATGCCCTTTAAGTTGAAGGCAATGTGATTCCCCTTTGTGTATTCTACAGTGCCTGGAAAAGTGATTTCTCATAATAGCAATTGAAATCTTAAAAACAAAAAATAAGGACAAATTGGAATTTGGTTGTCAAGGCACTAAGTCACATTGCCTTAGATGTCAACTCAGATGGCTCGCACTCTTAAGTACGAAAATATCCTTATTTGCAACTCTGAGTGGGAAGGCAGACCCAGCAGCCAGGACCTCCTGTTATGGTGGGCATCCTGTGACTTGCCGGCCGTCAGAGATTTCTGTGCAAATTCTTTTGAACTGCATGCATCATTTTGGAAGAGAAGACAATCGTTAATTCTGGAATGAGATGACTTCAGAAGCTGAACTTTTGGTGCCAGGCCTGAAATTAGTTTGGTAATAGGAACAGTGTGGGAACAAGTTATGTCGTGAGTGGTACTGAGCCTTTCTGTGGCCTTTCTTCCCACTAGCAAGCCAAATTACAGCAGCAGATGGACCTGCAGAAGAATCATATTTTCCGTCTGACACAAGGGCTACAGGAAGCTCTAGATCGGGCTGACCTGCTGAAGACAGAAAGGAGCGATCTGGAATATCAGCTAGAAAACATTCAGGTGAGGACTGGAAAAGGGATTTGACTTAAAAATTGTCTGTGGAGGCAAAGCACGATGGCTAAAAACTATCCGGTGAAGCAGTCAGTCTCTTTAAGTTGTGCACCATTGTGTATATTTCTCCAGTATGTCATTATGAAAAATTTCAAACATTCAGCAAAGCTAGAAACTTCCTATAATGATTATCCCCTAGATTCTAATATTAACCACTTGCTATTTTTACTTTCTCACATTTTTATTCATCAGTTCATTTTTTTTTTGTTGGATGTAAGAATAGGACGAAGAAAGGAAATACTGACCCAGTGTGTTTATGTTGAATTTCCATATGCTAGTATCCTAATGACTTTTTTTATTTTCTTAAAGTGCTGAGTTTAAAAGCATACTTTTTTCTGGATCTGAGGCTAATTTTGTTTTCATGAATTTTAGGTTCTCTATTCTCATGAAAAGGTGAAAATGGAAGGCACTATTTCTCAACAAACCAAACTCATTGATTTTCTGCAAGCCAAAATGGACCAACCTGCTAAAAAGAAAAAGGTGGGTCAAAGTGTTTGAAAAGTGGGGAGCTGACATTTTTGCCTGATCATTATAATTCAGTGAATACCATGGTGATAGATAATCCAGGGAACATCGAAGAGAACAAAAATGTACATTTTCTTATTTTATTTTGGGTTGCAGAATAGGTTTTGATATCATCAGAATAGCCCTTAAGAGAGGATATCGTTGTCAAGTCTGTAACAAATTACTTGATGTTCATGGCCTTTAAAATAATCTTGCCTGCCTTTGTTATGGGAGCGATTTTTTTTTTTTTTTTTCCCCTAAGAAGCTGGGGCAGGGATGGTAACAGAGAGAAAGGTTTATACCTAGGTCACCATACAGGACTCCAGAGGGCTTCTCAGCTCACACATATGGGACTCTAGAGGGATTTGTAGGTCACAGTTATGAGACTCCAGAGAGATGGCAGGTCACGTGTATGGGATTCTAGAGAGAGAGGGGTTCTCAGGTTACATAGGACTCCATAAAAGACTAGAAATCATCTGGCCCCGTCCTTTTGATTGGCTCACGAAGAGACTGGGACCCAGAGGGTTGAAGTGACCTGCCTAAAGTGCCTGACTGGACACTTGTACCCTCCACCAAGAATTATTCCATCCCTTTAAAATTATAACAAATAAATTTAAAACTATGCCTCCCCCCCCCCAAAAAAAAACCCCAAAATGAAGAAATAGCTATGGACGGGGTTACGTATATGATGCACATGGGAAGATGTCTTTTAATAAGCCCAAAACATGTTTCCCTAAACCACTGAAGCCCTCTTACTGACTTTGGCCAAGTGTTCTCAGCTTAAAAGCATCTCTCTAAGGAGCTCTCGGTTTCCTTCCAAAGCCATTTGTACGCTAGAGCAGCGGTGGCAGCGGTTTTACAGGAGAGGCCAGTGGTGACTAGAATACCGAGGAGTGCGCCGAAGTGGCGGCTGGTCTGGGTGTCCCCAGTGCTGTGTTCACTGTGAGGGGACAAGAGCAGCGTTGGGAGGCAGGCCCCTACCAGGTGGTGGCTGCAGGGCAAGGAGTTTCTTGCATGTCGTGTGACTGTTTGTGCTCGTTATGCTTATGATATTTAATCTTTTTTATTTTGGCAGTGGGCTGTTATCGGATTATGTCACTTGATGTAGTTAGGGTGTTTCCATTTTTTTTTTTTCAGTCGCATTCCATGTTTTCCTTTTTTCTTCCACGTACAGTACACATTTCCATTTGCATTATTGTTTTTTTGGATAAGCTCCTTGTTTTGACATCATTCATTTTAGCATTCCACGTTTTTTTTGCTTCCTGTTGTTTTTTTTTTTTTTTAAAAACAACAAAATGAAAAACACTCATCCCTGTGTCTTGTAACTAAACATAATGAGACAAATTCCAGGCAAGAGTGATTTCGGAACCATGTCTCCTGACTCCATCCTCCACTTCCATTTTTTGAGGGTACAGAATCAGGAAATGGCTCTCCTTCATGGGATTGCTCAAGGAAGAGGTGGTAGCAGTTCAAGCATCCTTAACTCCCTTGGTGGAACCTTCCGCACCCCTGTTTTTTTCCAGCCGGCTGGAATGGGCTGTGGCTCAGTGTCCCCCCTCCCCCTTCACATGCCATTTTTACTAAATCCGCTTACAGTGAGTATGCTCCTGGCTTTCGTGCTGTGCTCCTCCCGAGTCAGAGTTCCTTTAGCTAGTTTAAAGTGCCAGTTTCCAGGAGTTAGGAGATATCTCTGTTTCCATTGCTAGGGTTTATTTAGTCGACGGAAAGAGGACCCTGCTTTGCCCACACAGGTTCCTCTGCAGTACAATGAGCTGAAGGTGGCTCTGGAGAAGGAGAAAGCTCGCTGTGCCGAGCTAGAGGAAGCCCTTCAGAAGACCCGCATCGAGCTCCGTTCCGCCCGGGAGGAAGGTAGGCGCGCTCTCCGTGCAAAGTGCTGTGGAAAAGGCGGAGGACCGATCTCGAGGAGATTGGCCAGGACTAGTTCAGCATCAGTGCTTACGGCCCCCTAAGCTTTCCGCCCAGACGGCCCAAGCCTGAAAAATTCACGGCATCCTTGGCGTTGCCGATTTGGTACAATGTGTGTCCTTTCGGTCGGGTGTCTTTGAAAGTCAGCCCAGGGGCAGTACACTTGGGCTGGGCCTCTTGGTGACCCGGCTAATTGAAAGGCATTGGACTGGTGTCTCCCCAGCTGCTCACCGGAAGGCCACAGACCACCCCCACCCGTCCACACCAGCCACTGCGAGGCAGCAGATCGCCATGTCTGCCATCGTGCGGTCGCCTGAGCACCAGCCCAGTGCCATGAGCCTGCTCGCCCCGCCATCCAGCCGCAGAAAGGAGTCTTCAACTCCAGAGGGTATGTTCTCAAGCAGCCATTGGAGTTTTCTCACATTTTTTTTTTTCATCGACTAAGAAATGCAGACATATGGTAAAAATGATAAGTAATAATACTCAGGGATAAAGAATAAGAAGTAAGTCTTCTCCCCATCCCCCCAATCCTAGTTCCCTTACCCAGAGTCAACCATCGTATTCTTCCAGCAATAGTTCATGCATGGAACCATGTGTGTATATTATTCATATGTCATATTATTTTCTCTGTTCTGTTTTCTTTTATAAATATCAGAGTACACTATGCTATATTCTGCAAAAACACTTTTCTTCTTTTGGTTGAAATGTTATCTTAGGCTGCTTCATATTAGCAGGTGTGAATAGAGCTCGTCCTTTTAAAGAGCTGCATAGTATTCTGTGGTATGGGTATGTGTTTCCCCTATTACACCAGACCTCTGTCAATGGACATTTAGGTTACTTCCAATTGCTTGTTACCATACACACCCAGCAGTGAACATCCTGCCCCTGTGGGCGTTATCGCTGTAGGATATATTCTTAGGAACTCAATCATCGGGTCGAAGGTTATATGCATTGGAGTGTTGGTAGTTTGTGCCAGTTTGTATCCTTACCACCAGTGTAAGGATTTTTCTTTGTGGTCTCAAAAATACTGTGTTTACCTTGAGATGAAAAGGTCTTAAATAAAGGCCAAGGAAGGCAGTTAGGAAAGTCTTAGGGAGAATGGGGTAGAGCTGGTTTAGCATCATGGTATCACCATCAAGCTTACTTTAGTTGTAAATCTTAATGGCATTTTGTTGTTGCTGTTTTTCTTCAATGATGATGTCATCTTGTTTCCTATGTTTACATAACACCGACTCAGAGAGCTTTTCTCTCAACGTCATCGGAATGGTGATGGTAACACAGGAAAGAATGGTTTCTGGCCCTGGTTCACAGAGTGACTACCTGATAGTTCGGTATTAACGCGAAGTGCTGCCTTCGGGTGTGAAGCACTTTTCCTACCTTTAAAGCGCATACATGGTATTTATTCCTTACAGCTTTGTGATAAAGGAACGGAGGCGATGATAGATGGAGAACGCAATCTGGGTTCAGAAATTGGGATCCTGAGCTTTTCTCTCTGTTAAAAGCTGCCTTTAATTAGTTCTAGGTCACTCTTGGGAGGGGGGCCTACTAAATGGCAAAAAAAAAAAAAAAAAAAAAAATCAATATTGCTCATTTTAACAGACAGGAATATAACTTATTTTTAAATCGATTTTACAGTTAGTGGTTCTGCTGTTTTATTAAAATGAAGCAGAAAAGGTAAAACTGTGGTGAATGTGTACGATTAAAACTCTACTTGTGCTTCCTCATTGTTCTAATAAAAAAAAGATGTATTCTCACTTAAAAAAAAAAAAGAAAAAAAGACATTTGGATCCTGAGGTTTTTCTCTCTCTTTAAAATTGCCTTTAATTAGTTCAAGTCACTATTGAGAAGGGGCCTATTCAGTAGGGGAGAAAAATCAATCTTATTAATTTTAATAGGCAGGAATATAAATATAGGACTCAGTTTTTTGAGGCTTAAAGTTGTTGTTGTTGTTGTTTTTTTTTTACCAAAAGGAATTTATTCATGAAAGAACTGGACATGAAGGGAGAATTCTTCAGTTAGTTTATATATTTAATAATTAGAAATTTATAGTAATATATAAGCATTTGGGCCTATCTTATTGATAATTCTGTAACTTATAGTGATTTTTAAATTGGATTCTGAAACGCTCTAGATATGTGATTTCACTTGGTAAACAAAGCTTTCATGATTAAAATATTTACAAGCATTTGACCTAAAAGCATATGTTTAACAACTTTATTGAGATAAATTCATAAACCATATAATCTGCTCACTTGAAATGTACAATTCAGTGTTTTTTGTTAAGTTTAACAGGTTATGTAACCATCACATTCTAATTTTTGAGCCTTTTCTGCCCCTCCCCCCCCCAAACATTCTATACCCATTAGCAGTCACTTCCCATTTCCTTCTGCTTAACCTCTGGCAATCACTAATCTGCTTTTTATCTCTATGGATTTGCTATTCTGGGACATTTTATGAAATGAAATTATACCATATATGGCCTATTGCGTCTGGCTTTTTTCACTGAGCATAACATTTTTGAGATTCTTCCATGTTGTGCCGTTTATTAGTACTTCATTTTTCATGGTTGCATAATATTCTGTTATAGGAATAGCACGTCTTTTTTTGTTAATCCATTGATAGACATTTTGGTTGTTTTTATTTTTTGGCTATCACAAACAATGCTGCTATGAACATTTGTGTGTAAATTTTTGTGGCTACGTATGTTTTTAGTTCCCTTGGGCATATACCTATTAGTGGACTTTGTGGGTCATATGCTAATCATATGTTTAACCTTTTTGGGAACGGCCAGACTGGGTTTCAAAGTGGCTGCGCCATTTTACATTCCCTCCAGCAATGTATGAGGGTTCCAGTTTCTCCATATCCTCATCAACACTTATTTTCCATACTTTTAATTCTAGACTTCCTGAGGAGCATGAACTGGTATCTCAATGTGGTTTTGATTTACATTTCCCTAATGACTAATGATGTCGAGCATCTTTTCATTTGGTTTTTGGTCATTTATTTATCTTCTTCTAAGAGAATCCTTCCCTCATTTTTAAATTGGGTTATTTGTCTTTTTATTATTGAGTTGTAAATGTTCTTCATGTAGTCTAGCTGTAAGTCCCCTGTCAGAAATATGATTTGCAAGCTTTTTTTTTCCAGTTATGTGGGTTGTCTTTTCACTTTCTTGATGGTATAATTGGCAGCGCTCTAATGATTTTTAAAAATTTTTCCTCCAGAATTTAGTCGGCGTCTTAAGGAGCGCATGCACCACAATATTCCCCACCGATTTAACGTAGGACTGAACATGCGAGCCACGAAGTGTGCCGTGTGTCTGGATACTGTGCACTTTGGCCGCCAGGCATCCAAATGTCTAGGTAAGAGCAGCAGCTGTGCATTTGCGGCGGGCACCTGTATGTTTCCACCTAAAAAATCTATCTTGCGAAGGTTATTATTCCATTTTAAATTCCTTATGTAGTGCATTCATTTTCAAGCTTTTAGTTTCAGTGGGAGGATGCTATTTTTCTTCTGTTAAAGGAGTGAGTTTATACCTGTTTTCAGCTCATGCCTCCAACGCCCTGTGCAGAATGCCCCGGATTTTGGTAATTTCCAGCCCTCTTTTCATCAGGCTGGTCTCTCCCTACCTTTAGCCTGTGTGCTGGCTCCACCGGAAACATGCAAATGTGTCCTTTACAAAGATGTTTGTGACAGCCCGAGAGAAACCAGGAAAATTGGATTGAGAGCACTTGGCTCTGTCATTTTCTCTGTCTGTAGGGGCTTGGCTCCTGGGAAAGCTTAGGGATTCCCTGGATGACAGGGCCAAAGTGACTGGCCCGGCAGGGGGTTGGCCAGCAGAGGAAGGGAATGGTCCAAGATCAGCCAAGCAAGTTTTCAGGTTGTTCACCGCTTTTCCCTAGAATGTCAGGTGATGTGTCATCCCAAGTGCTCCACGTGCTTGCCAGCTACCTGTGGCCTGCCAGCTGAATATGCCACGCACTTCACTGAGGCCTTCTGCCGTGACAAAATGAACTCCCCGGGTCTCCAGACCAAGGAGCCCAGCAGCAGCTTGCATCTGGAAGGGTGGATGAAGGTGCCCAGGTATATTGTTGCAGGGCGGCCTGGGCTGGGGCAGGTACTGGTGAAGGGTGGCTGAATATGCCGCCCCCAAATATGCCACACTGGGGTAAGGATTATTTTGAGCTAAAGGCACTTGAAAAACAGATGCAAACTTTTTTTCTCTTCCTAAAAGGAAAAAATAAAATTCCCATAAAGCTGCCCCCCTTCCCCAGCGCAGGCAGACCCTGTTAAAGTGACCCTTACGCTCCTTCAGCCTCCCTGTACATTTTAGTCACTTTTCCACAGTTACCACTGTTTGTTCAGCCTAGTGTAACAAGCACTTGGGCTGTCAGCCTTTGGGTCTTCATTTGCTTATGGAGACGCCCACATACATGTAAAACAAAATTTGTATGCTTTTCTCCCGTTCGTCTCTCTGATATCAGTCAAACTCCTGGGCATGGAAGGCCACAAGCCACTTCCATTTCTGATGTTCTCTAGGGAGTTCGAGGAATGTCTTGTCTCGGACTTCCTCCCCATCCTGCCCCTTCCTCCCGCCTGATCCTTCTGAGTTCAAACATTTCTTCTTCATGTCTGTTTTCCCAGGAATAACAAACGGGGACAGCAAGGCTGGGACAGGAAGTACATCGTCCTGGAGGGGTCAAAAGTCCTCATTTATGACAACGAAGCCAGAGAAGGTAAATTAATAATTCAGGGGGAATTTCATTGCACGCGGTTGACCCAGGTCTCCCAGTCTCGGCGTGAAGGCTTTGTTTTTCGGACCGGGTTGCAAGCCTTCTGCGATTTTCCATTTTTGAAAATTAAAAACCAAGTGACTTCGCTAAAGGTTATTGGTACGATACTCACGTCTGTAGGTATCCCCTCTGAAGACCCTGCAGGGCGCTGCCCTGAAGATTCTACCTGCTAATGCACCTTCCGAGAACTTCTGCCTCGGTCAACTAGCCCATAAATCCGCATCGTCATCAGAAATTTGACTGTGCTACTCATCTGACACACTTTATTTTGTTTTTATCTTCCCTCTCCGCCTTCTCTGCACATCCTTCCCTCCTCTGTTCTCGTGCGCCTCTTTCCACGCGTTCTGTCTCTCTCGCCCTCTCTCTCTCTCTGTGAAGTTTAATTGCCTGTAACACTAGCTCTTTCCTTGCTATAGAGGAGGTATAATTCTGTGAAATATCTCTCTCTCTCTCTCTCTCTCTCCCCACTTCCCCCTTCCTCTCTCTCTTTCTCTCTCTCTCCTATCTTTGTTCTTGTTCCTGTTCTTTTGTTTTTCTTTCTGCCCTTCCTCTTTGCACCAAGCTGGACAGAGGCCGGTGGAAGAATTTGAGCTGTGCCTTCCCGACGGGGACGTATCTATTCATGGCGCCGTTGGTGCTTCTGAACTCGCAAACACAGCCAAAGCAGGTGAGGAGAAGCAGGGGAGCCCCGCCCCAGAGGTGGGCCGAGCTTGGTAAACCGGCAAGGGCAGGAGGGGGCTTGTGGAGCATTGGCCTGCAAAGGAACCCCTCCCCACCCCCTGCCCCCGGCTTGGCTCCCCCTGTCTTAGCTGTAACTGGGATTCGTGTGGTTGGCACAGTCTCTGATATTTCAGGGCCCTCCCTCCCAGCACGAGTGGGGGTGGGATCCGCACCCAACCCTGTGGTCTCTGTCAAATCTCCTAGATGTCCCATACATACTGAAGATGGAATCTCACCCGCACACCACCTGCTGGCCCGGGAGAACCCTCTACTTGCTAGCTCCCAGCTTCCCCGACAAACAGCGCTGGGTCACCGCCTTAGAATCAGTTGTCGCAGGTGGGAGAGTGTCTAGGGAAAAAGCAGAAGCCGATGCTGTGAGTATGAAAACTGGATGCCGGAGCTTGTCTTTGTAAAGTGGGCTGACTTGGCGGGAATCCGGCTGGCTGCCATGATTTCCCTCGGGCGCCCTCTCTGAGGGGTGATGGCTCGAAACTGTCACGACCGGGCGTTTGGTGGTGATAGACATACAGGCTCTGAGGGGGCTCGTCTAGCTTCACGGGTCCTCCCTCCACAGCCCTTTAGAATGGGGGGAGTCGGCACCATCAGCCAGCTCTTCGGGGTGTTCGAGATCTTGGTTATGGCAGCCTAGCAGCTGATGTACTTATAAGGAAATCCTCTCTCTTGTTTACTCCGATGAATTTATTTGGCTTAAAGGCTTGCATTACAAGCACTTTGGCCATGAGGCAGCACAAAAGGCTGCCGACAGCCATGGAACTTCAGGAAGGCTTTTCATAACCTTCTCACTTGCTTCCACACGATTTGCTCTTCTGTAGGCAAGTTTGAAATCCTACTTACCCTCACGACGTTAGAAATGTAGGTGTGCCTTGATTGGCAGCACTCCTCCCAGAACGTTCCAGGATATAAACAGGGCTCTCTGCTCACTGGCGTTTTCTCCACCAAAGACCAGCTCTTTGCAAGCAGTTAGTTCCTAATAAACACTTTAAGTGTTAGCAACCGGAAAATCCTTAACCATGAGTCTCCTGATAAGGAACTCTGCTCACTGGGTAGCCTTGTTTTAATGACCTGTTTTGTTGTTACACATATAAGCCTTCTACTGAAATCCACGTTAATATGTGCACAATAGGGCCGTGACTGTATTTCCTACGAGCTTCTGCCCGCGTGGGTTCAGGTAAAGAGATTCAGAAGCTTATCGGCTTGCTACTGGTGCTGTGCTTTGCACTAGCGTCGCAGCCTGGAGGGGAAGGAGCCTTCCACGTGGCTTATTAACCTCGTGCAGCTGACATCTCCTTAGCTTCAGCTTATTTCCTACCCCAGAATATCTGTCTGTGTCTACTGCACTCACTCATTCCTGCATCCGAGCGGAGTTACAACTCCGATGCTAAATAACAGCCACCTCGGAGCGATCGATAAGATCGACGTCTTGCCTTTTGAGCTTAGATTAAAATCTGAGGCAAGCCACGAGCGGACGTGTGTTCCTGAGCTTTTTCAGGAGGAGCTTGCCTTTTTTCCTGGCATTAAACTTCTCTCCGTTCTTGCTTTTGTCTCTGAATGGTTTGGCCACGAACAGTTCGATCTCACCAGGTCCTCTTTTTCTTTCTTTCTTTCTTTCTTTCTTTTTTTTTTTTTTTTTAAAACATACTGAAAGAAATTGCTTGGAAACTCCCTGCTGAAACTGGAAGGCGATGACCGTCTAGACATGAACTGCACACTGCCCTTCAGTGACCAGGTAATGACGTGTTTTGGACGCTGTCACCTCGCATAGGGCAATAGCCACACGCAGTCATGGAAGAAAGGACTGCTCTTACTGTTATGGTGACGTGACGATGCTTACGTTCTGCCTTTGGACGTCTGTCCTCGCAGGTGGTGTTGGTGGGCACCGAGGAAGGGCTCTATGCACTGAATGTCTTGAAAAACTCCCTCACCCACGTCCCAGGAATTGGAGCAGTCTTCCAAATTTATATCATCAAGGACCTGGAGAAGCTACTCATGATAGCAGGTGGTAGGCCAAGGACGCGGCGCTTTTTATTCACTTTTAAGGACAGCTATTTGAAAGGCAAATGTCGTGCTTGTGAAGACACAAAGGCGGGTCTTCCTGGTGGCAGGTTGGAACAGAAGCGACTCTTTTCTCTGTGTTCCTGTTTATGCCCAAGCTGGTGACTTCTTTGTTCAGCTTCAGTGTCCTTGGGGTACAATTAGCAAGTGTGACACCCCCCAAGGAACATCTCACCATTATACCAGGTGAAGAGTGAGTCATTGATGTCAGACCCTTTGTCCTCATCGCCTTACTATGCCATGAGCCACGGCCTTCTGAGCGCTCACCTGCTCTGTAGTGCGTTTTCTCGTTTCTCTGTGACCCCTCAGAGACCCTCTTTCTAGATTCACCACGTGTTAATGTTTTTGCCGCATTTCTCTCTCTCTCTCTCTCTCTCTCTCTCTCTCTCTCTCTCTCTCTCACACACACACACACACAATCACTTTTTTGAACTGTGAGAGTCAGTTGCACAAGTTCTTCCTCATATCACCTTGGAATAAGGGTGTTCTCTTGTGTAACCCTGGCAAATTTTTTTTCTCTTTCTTTATTGGTGGTACTGCTTTTTCAAAAGGGAAAACAGTAATGTACTGGCTCATCATTTGAAACCTCCACAGTTAGGTCTTGTTTTTGGCACAGCTGGATGGATCCAGGGCCTGAAATAATATGGCTTTTCTTGGACTCTCGGCTCTTTTCCTCTGCTTGCTCGCTTTGTCTTTTTTCTTTCTTCTTGTTTGCTTTTCTTTCTTCTTTCCTTCCTTCTTTCTTGACTTTGTTCTTTTGAGCAGTTTTAGGTCCACAGCAAAACTGAACAGAGAATACAGAGATTTTCCATGTTCCCCGCCCCCACAATGCACAGATGCACAGCCTCCCCCACTAGTTTGTTCCAACCGAGGAACCCGCACTGACACATCATTGTCACCCAAAGTTCATAATTTACAGAAGGGTTCGGTCTTGGCGGTGTATACTCTGCGAGTTTGGACAAGTAGGTAATGGCACAAATCCACAATTATAGCATCATACAGAATAGTCGCACGTGGTATAGTTCTGATTCTGGGAGTTTAACCTTCGCTGTAATACAGTTACTTGATATACTGCCCATCATCAGATTTTACCTATGGCTCTAGTCATGTCCTTTATTTATTTTCCTGACTCATGATCCAGTCCAGTATTGTGCGTTGCATTTAGTCATGTCTCTTTAGTCTCTTTTAATCTGAAATGGAATCCTCAGCCTATCTCTTGTCTTTGACTTCGACATGTTGGAATAGTCCGAACCTGTTGTTTTATATAATGTCCTCTCGTTGTTCCTAACACTTTCTTTACTTTGATGGGAAACATGTTTGAAAGTATAGTTCACATTCTTCGATTTCATATATGCAGAATTTTTTTTCTCCCAGAATCTTAACTAAGACGCCACATGTTTTCATTTTAGATCTAAAACTTGGACCTAAATTATATTTTACGGGAATTTGTGAAAAACATAGTCCATTCGTGTGGCCTTGCTGGCTTTGACCTAGGAATAGAACTAGAACTGCCGTGTCTTTGCTTAATGGCCTCTTACTGACCAGGAAGCTGTTCCTTCTCACCTCAGGAGAAGAGCGGGCCTTGTGTCTTGTTGACGTGAAGAAAGTGAAACAGTCCCTGGCACAGTCTCACCTTCCTGCTCAGCCAGACATCTCGCCCAACATTTTTGAAGCTGTCAAGGGCTGCCACTTGTTTGCTGCTGGCAAGGTAAGCTCTCCTCAGGGCCTCAACTGGCAGAATGTTTAGCTAATTAATTTTTAGGTCTTTTTTTCTAATAAAAGCATTTTTAGGGCTACAAATTTTCCTCTAACTACAGTTTTAGTTGCACCCTGTACATTTTTTATCATTCCACATATTTTTAAATGTCTTATATTTTCTGTGAATGATGAGTTACTTAGAAATGTACGCTTTAGTTTTCAAAAATTGTTTTTTAAAAATTATAAGTTAACTTTATTATAATGTTTGACACGCTAAAAAAAAATGTATGGAGTATATAAGTAAATTACAAAATTATAACACCTAATAGTGTTGTAAACATCCAGAAACTCACTACCCAACCCAAGAAACAGAACGCTACCAACAATTTGCATTTTCCTGTGTATTCCTCCCCTAGCCCATCCTATCTCCCTCCACCTACCCTGCCGACTGCTCACCTTCATCTCAGGACCGATTTGAACAATTCTTTTCACCCTTGATGAAATGATAAAGATAGTTGTAGGAGATGAAGTAAGAGGGATTCGATTGTTCTAGAAAAAGAGCATTGATGTAGAACTCTCTATACACAGATCTTAGCTAAGAACTTTAATCTTTGGACCAAAATCTTCTGTAAATTCTTATAGCAGTTTCTACCACCTTTCCCCTCTTTGACGGTAAGATTCTCAAAAGAATCTGTCTCTAGCAAAAGACATATACACCCAGAGTGTGTGGGGGCAGGTGGGTTTCCTGAGCCTTTCTTTGCATCTCTGTTACATCAGTGGTTCTCAACCAGGAGTGATTCTGCCCCACCAAGGATATTGGGCCATGTCTGGAGACATTTTTGATGTCATAACTGGCCATAATACCATTGGCATCTGAGAGGTAGAGCCCAGGGTTGCTGCCTTAATCCTGCAATGCACAGAACAGCCCCTCATCACAGGCCGTCGTCTGGTCCAAAGAAAGGATTGGTAGTGCCGAGGTTGTGGTGTAGACTGACTCTGTAGCAAAACTAGGAAAAGAGCATCAGCTTAGTAAAAAAAGCTGATGCTCTTTTCCTAGTTTTGCTACAGAGTCAGTCTACACCACAGTGATGCTCTTCTTTCTTTTCTCTCTATTGCCTTTCAGATTGAGAACGGGCTCTGCATCTGTGCAGCCATGCCCAACAAAGTCGTCATCCTCCGCTACAATGAAAACCTCAGCAAATATTGCATTCGGAAAGTAAGTCCCAGGCCCCGCCCACCCTCCTCTCACTGGCACCTGGTGTGAGAAGTGTGCTGTCTCAGGGAATAGCGTGTGTCCATTCCTTTATCCTGCAGACCTTAAGCCTGGGTGACCTCCTTAGAGAGAGAGAGGGACACCTTTTTTTCCTGGAGGAAGCTCCAGAGCCGCTGGTAGCTGCAGTTTCTCCCTCTCACTTTCCCTGTCCTGTTTGTGAGCTGTCTCTCCAGCCGGCCCAGTGAATCCAGCCTCTCATTAAGGTAGAAAGGAAGTTGGCTGATGGAGGAGACACTTCTTTTGAACCAGCAAAAAGAAAAGGAAAACGCTCTCTCTGAGAAGCTGGCACTCCTTGGTGGCACTTAGCAGAATCTTTCTCAGATCCCAGAAGTTTTTATTAATAACCTTTGGAAAAGCCAGCACTAGGCGTGTTTCAATATGCAATTAGGGAGCTGGTTCTTGGAGCAGAGTGAGTCGTGGTGATGACTGCAGTCTGGGCATGGTGCATGGTAGAGCCTTATATTTGCCTCGCTTCCAGAGGAGGCTGTCTGTTGTCCCTCGACTGAGAATGTTTCACCCATCATAAGCCTGATTTATTTCAGGTGCTTTCATGATTAGTGTGAAAAGTAAAACAAGGGATGAATATAGAAGGATCATTACCTGTTAGAAAAACTGTTTCATTCTGAGTGGGCTGATATTTAGTTTGTGTTTTTATTGAACACCTTCTGGTACCAGAGACTGAGCTGGCTGCTTTACAAACACTTTTCAAAACAATTCTGAAAAGCAGGGGTGGCAGTCCCCAATTGCAGGTAAGACAATCGAGGCTGGCCGAGATCCTAAGTTACAAAGTCGAGACCAAACCTGAAGTTTGATTTTTCCTACCATTTCACTATGTCATGCTGCCTAAAAGTTTCCTCATACTTAGTAGGTAATCAATAAATATTCATTGGTTGTGAAAATGCTGATTAGAGTTTGAACTGTTAGCTTCAGGAGAATTCTCAGAAACCATTGCTTCTCAATAATTCCTGGCCACTATTTTGAATAAGCATTCCTAGGTTGTTGAATGAAGATTGGCCTGAAAACAAGTTGAAGTAATTAGGAAGCAGATAATTCACACAGATGACAATAATAGTGATGGTGATGATTACATAGGTAACAAGAGGTTTAAAATAAAAACACAATAGAACCTTGAAAAAAGAAGGAAACTAAAGCCACTCCCTCCAGCAAGTACTGTTAATAGTTGGTGTATTTTCCCAGACTTTTTCCTCTGATAAGAGTGCTGTATTTTTGAATACTACCTTTTCATTGAAATAGTGTTTCTTTTTTGGCTACAGTTTGACCTTTTTTCTTAGTCCGGGGTTGCAAAGAACCCAGAGGAAGCAAAGGGACATCAGTCCTCATGAGGGACAGGAGACGATCGATCAATTGTGCTTTGTGTGACTGACAGCTTGAGCAAGTCTGGTGGTGACCACCCTCGAGGCTCTGTTAGATGCCCCAGGTGGAAACAGGAGAGCCCAGGAAGCTGGCTGTCCCATGTCAACACTCACGTTCTCCTCTTCTGCCCTCTGCCTCAGGAGATAGAGACCTCAGAGCCCTGCAGCTGTATCCACTTCACCAACTACAGTATCCTCATCGGAACCAATAAATTCTACGAAATTGACATGAAGCAGTACACGCTTGAGGGTAGGGCCCGAGTCCTCCCCAGCCCACGCACCGCTCCGGCCCTGCCGCCAGCTCGAGTGTGTTTCTGAAGCCCCGCCTCTCGCCTGCCTTTACAGAATTCCTGGACAAGAATGACCACTCTTTGGCGCCTGCTGTGTTTGCCTCCTCTTCCAACAGTTTCCCTGTATCGATCGTGCAGGTGAATGGCACAGGACAGCGGGAGGAGTACCTGCTCTGCTTCCACGGTGAGTCGGGGCTTGTCGCCGCCCACTGCTCTTTCCAGCCCCTTGTCCTCCACCAGGGCACTAGCCCGGCCCAGCTCTGTTGTATTCTGGCCAACGAGAAGGCAGTTCTTGCCGTCTCTTGTCTTCACTTCTTTCTCTCTCTTTCCTTTTGCCCATTTTTTTTTCCTCTTGATGTTTCTCTCTCCTTTTTCTCTCTAAATCTCTA
The DNA here is from genome assembly GCF_000325575.1 of Pteropus alecto. Lineage (NCBI taxonomy): Eukaryota > Metazoa > Chordata > Mammalia > Chiroptera > Pteropodidae > Pteropus > Pteropus alecto. The sequence continues at coordinate 5,423,238 of NW_006433949.1, read as the reverse complement.
TTTTTTTTTTTTTCTGTCTCTTCTTCCCTGTCTCTGGGTCTCTGTTTCTCTCCCTTCCTCCCTGTCTCACTCCCTACCCCCGTTCTCCTTCTTCCACCCTTTTCTTTTCCTGTCTCTCCCACTTTCGCTTGAACCTCTTTTTAAAATAAATCACAGATGTGGCTCAGCAGAAGCCCGTAGGTTTAAATGATCCAGTGAAATCTGGCCAGTGGGTCGTCTGGGCTCGATTACTTCTTCTTCTGTCAAAGTGTGTGTCATTGACACTGCCTGCCTCTGACTATGCTCATGTCCCCGGCTCTGACCCCTTGCAGAATTTGGGGTGTTCGTGGATTCTTACGGAAGACGTAGCCGCACAGACGATCTCAAGTGGAGTCGCTTACCTTTGGCCTTCGGTGAGTGAGGCAAGGTGTGGAGGGCTCTTTCCTGCCACCTGGTCTCCTGGGAAAGAATTGCAAATGGGACTCTTTTTGGCCTGAGCACTGTGCTCATGGAGTCCATCAGACACCAGTGTCACATGTCGTCGTCACCCGAATAAGTGTTCAAGGCAAAGATTCTGAGGCTTGATAACTGCATCAGCCAGACCCCCAGCCTTGTCAAGTATTTGTTAGGCTCTCGTGATAGAAAGGAGACCAGTCTGTGAGTTTATTTAAATCAGCACAGTATTCCATGGCATAGATGAGCACCTCTCGATATCAATTCTAATTAGGCAGAGCACTTCGGTCATGGCTGCTCTGTTTGTAAGTGTGAACAAAGCTGGGATGAACATCTCGCACTAATTTTTTTTATGCCTGTCCAAAAGTATCCTCTGCTCATCAGTCCTTAAAGTGGAAGTGCTGGGTGAAAGCGCGGACACATACAAACAAATGTGCCTACGTGAATGTTCAGAAACACCACGATGACTGAAACACACTTCAAGACTGTTTTGTCGATCTATTGCTGCATATCAGATTCCCAAACTTAGTGCCTGAACACAGCAACAACGATTACCCACGATTCTGTGGTTGACTGGACAGTTCTGCTTCATGTGGTGTCCGTAGGGGCACTGGCACAACTACAATGGCCTCACGAGCATGGCAGGCACTTGGTGCCATTGGTGGGAGCTCGGCTGGGGCTGGTGGCTGGAGGCCTCGGTTCCTCTCCACGGGGGCTTCTTCCAAGATAGCAAAGGTGGGAGCTGTCGGGCCTTCTCGTTCTCACTGCATTCTGCTGGTTAAAGGAGGCCAGGGAGCCAGCCCCGGTTCAAGGCGAGGAGACTCCCCTGGGGCCCGAGTGCCGGCAGGCACGACTAATAGTCTAATGCCGAAGTAATAGTTTAGCACCAGGAGTGAGTGAGAATCTCCTTTTCCCTTTAAGACAGAAAACATCATGTCCTAGAGTGTCAGTGACAGCATGATCAATAGTATTAAGACCAAACATATCTAATTAGCTCTGCAACCAGTCTTTTTTAATTTAATTTTTTTCAAAAATTCAAATAATCAGTTTAAAAGGTATACAATGAAAAGTCTCATCCATGTCACCTACCTTCCGAATTCTCCTTTCTCACTCCCTTTAGAAAAAGAAAAACTAAAAACCTTAACAGTTTCTTAGTCTTCTGGTCCTTTATGAAAATACAGAGGCATGAAAAATATATCCTTATATGCCCCCTTTCTAAAATCATATTAATAGCACACTTTACACATTATTCTGAACCTTGCCGTGTACACTGTAACACAATGCAACTCAGTTTTTTCCCATATCAGTACACGGAGAGCTGCTGCTTGCATTTTTACAGCTTTGCAGAACCCCATGGTTGTGCTGTAATTTATCTAACTGATCCCCTAGAATGTACCTTCGAGTTGGTCCCCACCTTCTGCTCTAACCACGTGGCAGTGAACAAATGCGAACGTGCCTCATCACGCTGGCACGTGGATGTACGTGTGGGACCAGCTCCTGTATGTGAGGTTGCTGGGTCCAAGGAGGCATCGCCGCCGGGTTTTGATGTTCTCTCTGCTAACGCTTCCTTCACGCTCTTTCCCCATGGCGGCCGCGCAGCCTACAGGGAACCCTATCTGTTTGTGACCCACTTCAACTCACTCGAAGTGATTGAGATCCAGGCACGCTCCTCTCTGGGGTAAGCACTGCCCTCCAGGCCGCGGAAGCCTCCGCTGTGGGTGTTGGGGCCGCTTGTGGGTTTCCTCCTTCCCGCCTGGCAGCGGAGGTCACCCGCCATGCAGATTCTCATCCGGTGCTGTCCTCCGCAGGACCCCTGCCCGAGCGTATTTGGAAATCCCAAACCCACGCTACCTGGGCCCTGCAATTTCCTCGGGAGCGATTTACCTGGCGTCCTCGTACCAGGATAAATTAAGGGTCATTTGCTGCAAAGGCAACCTCGTGAAGGAGTCCGGCACTGACCACCACCGGGGTCCCTCCACCTCCCGCAGGTACCGTGCCCCGCCTCTTCCTCATTACGGGGGCCAAGTGCTGTCTGCAAAGCAGAAGGGAATCTTGCTAAACTGGGTGAAGTTTTCCCAATATTCAGTCTCACGCCACTTATTTCTTTGAGCTCGATAGCATTGAAACGACATAGTCACAGTGTCAGGAGGATTTAAAAATGCCCCCCTCGTAAAAGGCAGAAGGAAACGTCTGGCCTTTCTCTGGTGGGTATTTTCGGTGGCTCCATTTGGAATGGGGCAGGAATTATGCATTCATTGCTTTAGTAGATATTCTACGGGGCTAATAGGGCTTGTTGTGGGAGGTTTAGTGGTGAATCAGCCAGATGAATCCCCTTTCCTGAGGAATCCCCAGGGGAGAGACACACGCAATCAGGCACTTTCAGCACAGCTTAGAAGGACGAGTGGCATCTGG